>NW_022437086.1:261157-365143 GCF_009761245.1 Sapajus apella | reverse complement strand
GGGCGTTTGCTTCCGGGGCTTGGCGGGGCGTTTGCTTCCGGGGTTTGGCGGGGCCGTTGTTTCTGGCTGCGGCAGGTGCACTGAGTCTCCGCGACGCCCTGTGTCCTCCGCTCCTGCAGGTCCGGCCTGTGTTTCTGTGACCTGCAGGTACCGGGAGAGACACGGCTAGGACGCCGGGACCCCTGGAAGGCTGGAAATGGTGAGAGCGCCGGCCCGACGCCCGAGAGAGGAGTTGGGGGTGGCTGGAAACGGTCCGAAGTGGCCGTGGCGGACAGGGGCCCCCGCAGTCGGCTCCAGAGTCCGCGGCCCCGAGTCGTCCTTGGCACAGCTCGGCCCTCAGTCCTTTTCAGCCGTAAGATGGCGGCTGGGCTGACAGCCGGTACCCCGGGCGTCCTGTCTCCTCCTGCGCGGTGACGGCGCCCCGGCCCGGTGTCTTCCCTGCGCGGTGACGGCGCCCCGGCCCGGAGTCCTCCCTGCGCGGTGACGGCGCCCCGGCCCGGTGCCTTCCCTGCGCGGTGACGGCGCCCCGGCCCGGTGTCCTCCCTGCGCGGTGGCCGCGCCCCGGCCTGGAGCCCTCCCACGGCAGCTCTGCATCCGCAGCGCCGCTTGTCTTTTCGATTGTGTCCCGGTACGGTCGTCAGGGGAGAATCCTGACTTGGGATGTGGAGTTCGTGAATGGGAAAAGCTTTAGTCTGTGGGATTCCATCTTTTTTCTCTTGAAAATCTATGGAAGTCACCGCAAAAATATTAAAGAATTTAATCAAACAGTAATTCAGGAATTGTAGAGCACCCAGTTGTGGTTTATAGTTTGTGTTTTATGGGGGGAACTTGAAGAAAACATTTTTATAAGGTGCATGATAAAGGAAAGCAAATTCAATAATTACATAGAGTTATGTAGTTTCTTAATTTATACGATCAAGGTGGAAATTTTCTGGTTGATTAAGCCTAAAAATAAAAACCTAGGAGTGGAGCCACCTCAGTCTAATTGCCTGCCATTTAATTATTTTCACATTCCACGGGGGACTGATTCTTCCCCTGCAACTTTCACATGTGTCTCAAGCAGGGTCTCAGGACTAATCCCCATTCCCCATTGTTTTATCCTATCTGGCTTGCAGTAAACGGCTAAATTTCTAGTTTCTTCTGACATTCCCAAATGTCAGCTTCCCTTCCGTAATTCACATTATCAGCTATTTGTCCTTTAGTGTACATTTTAGATACTGTATTTTAATTAATCATTTGTGACAAATCATTGGGTGGCACTTAAAAATTATTTGCTGTTTGAAAATATTTCCAGTGAGAAGAAAGCATATAATAATCCCCTGACACTATACTGTAAAAAATATCTGTGCCTCTTTTCCTATTATCGTCCCTGGGCACAGAGATCTTATAAGAATGTTTTTGGGGGTGTTGAACAATGAGAACACATGGACACAGGGAGGGGAGCACTACACACTGGGGTCAGTTGGGGGGAAATAGGGGAGGGAGGGTGGGGGGTGGGAAGCTGGGGAGAGATAGCAAGGGGAGAAATGCCAGATGTAGGTGATGGGGAGGAAGGCAGCAAATCACACTGCCATGTGTGTTCCTATGCAACAATTTTGCATGTTCTTCACATGTACCCCAAAACCTAAAATGCAATAAAATAAATAAATGGGAAAAAAAAAAAAGAATGTTTTTGGGTCAAAGTTTCCCTTTGGAAACTTTATGTGATGTGTCCTCAGCCACCCCTTGTGTTTTTTTTTTTTTTTTTTTTTTGGGACGGGGTTTCACTCATGTTGCCCAGGCTGGAGTGCAATGGCGCGATCTCGGCTCACCGCAACCTCCGCCTCCTGGGTTCAGGCAATTCTCCTGCCTCAGCCTCCTGAGTAGCTGGGATTACAGGCACGCACCACCATGCCCAGCTAATGTTTTGTATTTTTAATCGAGACAGGGTTTCACCATGTTGACCAGGATGGTCTCGATCTCTTGACCTCGTGATCCACCTGCCTCGGCCTCCCAAAGTGCTGGGATTACAGGCTTGAGCCACCGCGCGCGGCCCACCCCTTGGTTTTTTTCCCTTGTCCTGGGTTTCAGTACTTTCTAGGGATAAATCAAGATATTCACTGTGGCTTCGCATGCTAGAATGTCTAATGAATGTCAGCTCCTGGGCTGGAATGGAACTCTGGGTATCTGGGAATGGGATACGCAGGACAACCTGAGGTTGAAGGGGAGCCTCTCCGGGGAACAGGTGGATGCCCCGGGGCTGAGAGGAATCTCCTGGTGTACTTTTCCTTTGGAAAGCAAACCCGTGGAGGCATTAAGATTGTGCTCAGTCAGCCCAGCTTTCATTTCTCAGAGGTGCATTGCTAGTCACCCAATCAGACGCTGATATTGAGAGGAAAACACAGAAATAATTTCGGCCCTCTGGATTCGCTAATATTTGTTAAAGAAAAAATGGTATCCCAAAAGACAAAAATATCAAACCTGACCCCAGTGAGATGGTGCAAGAACTTGCAAAGTGAAATGCACCTGGGGCAGTCACTGAGGCATAAGGCAGTGTCTCCTGACAGGGTGGTTGTTGGGCACTTAAGTGAACAGGATAGGGTGGGAGAATCAGGAGACTGAGTTGCCTGACTTGACACATGAGACAGACACATCTGCTTTCTAGTCAGCACCACCTCATGTTGAAAAGATTTATTCACTTATTTTCCTTTGAGTTTTTTTAACTGTAACTTGGATTTTATTAGTAGGATTTAAAAAGTAGGAAAATATTTACAAAGGGCATAAAAGAGGTGAGTTTCAGAAAAAAAAATTAGCTAATTATGTATTCCATTTGTTAAGAATTCTCATTTACCTTTTTTTTTCCCAGACTGAGATTAGGAGTTTTCTCAGGTGTGTTTTTTATAGCTGGGTGATGTCCAACAGAATTCCAAGGCTTAGTTTTTAGAAACTAAGGGGAACAGATAGGAAAAAAATGCTTCTTTCATTTTGGCTGTAGAAAATGAATATATTTTCACAAGAAAATGTGGTAGATAATTGATGAGTTACATAGATTTATGAAAACATCAGTTCCTCTTTTTGCTGGGTACATTTGTTACAGTGAATACCTCTATTCTGTATCCTATCATCTTGATTTCTGAGGTTAATGCTAAATTTTATGTGATGAAAATTGGTACCTCCTAGAAGTGTTCCCATATGACTGATTGTTTACTACACAAATTTTAAAGAAAATAATACATTTATTGTCTGAAAGGAATAAATACTTTCGCATTTCTTATTGAAGTGTGAAATGTAAGCACCTTAAAGTTTCCTTCCCCTGGCTGGGCGCAGTGGTTCATGCCTATAATCCCAGCACTTTGGGAGGCCGAGGTGGGTGGATCACCTGAGGTCAGGAGTTCAAGACCAGCCTGGCTAACGTGGTGAAACCCTGTCTCTACTAAAAAACTAGCCAGGCATGATGGCAGGCGCCTGTAATCCTAGCTACTTAGGAGGCTGAGGCAGGAGGCAGAATTGCTTGATCCTGGGAGGCAGAGGTTGCTGAGAGCTGAGATTGCACCACTGTACTCTAGCCTGGGCAACAGAGCAAGACTCCATATTAAAAAAAAATTCCTTCCTGTATATAAACACTGTGCTTAATTTTACTGAATTTTTTAAAAGAGTTTCAAAACCTAAGTGAATAACTTTGACATGGATATTACAGCTTGTGCCCAGTGACTCCAAACTAAGGCTGATATTGAGCCAAAAAGGGAAGGGAGGTTATTAAAGGGCCAGCTAGTTCTTTGTAGGAAGCCTCCCCTGCTCACCCCAGGCATGGAAGAAGCCTTTATTTTGAGAAAAGATACAGAGCCCTAGACATCGGGCGACCCACAGGCAGATGCAGTTAACCTTAAGAGGTAAGGGGATTGGGAGAGTCTTTCTAAAGATGAAGTTATTGTTTTGAGGCAGTTTTTTTTTTAAATTATTTTTTGTAAAAAGAGAATTAAGTTTCTGTAAAAAAAAATTTTTGTTTGAATTTTAAAGAAGTATTGCAACAGAAGGAAGTACCAACTGTAAGATCTTTAAGAATTGCAAAGTTTAGGTAGACAAAGGCTTTTTTTTTCTTAGGGAGGAGCAGAGAAGGTTAGAAAAAAGGTCACCGGGGAATGGCAAATGGAGAGTGAAAAAATCAAATATTAGATTATAAAATGTTTTATCTTCAAGTCATCAGGTTCTTAGGAGGGGCATAAAATGGGGTTGTATGTTGGCTCAGACTGAGGGTAGCTCAAAGTTCAGCACCCTGTGGGAAGGAGCTAAACTTAAGTGAAGATTGATTAAGAAGAATTTTATTTTGACCACTGAAGAAAAATTCAGCTAATTTTTTAATATGAAAAAGAAGAAAATGTGCAGAGTGAGTGTTTGGTTATGGAATAGTTAAGGAAAGAGAGCAGCATCTAAGTCATGATGGGAAAGGAGTTTCTTTTTATAAAATGTTCCTGGAGAACACAGAGGATGGGAAGTTTTATTAGTCAGAGCTATTTACCAGGATTGTCTATGTGCTTCATCTTTTCCCACATCTTTTTTTTTTGTTCTATACATTTCTTCCATTTGCATTTTCCTGGGTTGTATCTTGTCTAATAAACTGGTCAACAAAACTACAGTGTTTTGCAGAGTTCTGTGAGTAACTCTATCACATTATTGAACTTGAGGCAGTTTATGGGCATTCTGAATTTTCAAACAGTAGCTCAGAAGCACAGATTGGCCCATATGGTTTGTGACTGGCATCTGCAGTGAGGACAGTGTTGTGGGACTGAGCCCTGATCAGTGCTGACTCTGAGTGGGGTCAGAATTCAAATGGTAGACAGCGTGTCAGTTTTGGAGAATTGTTTGGTGTTTAGCAGACTTTACAGATTTGATACCAGAAGAAAGATGTCAGAGGCCTGGCCTGGAATGGAACTCTGGGTGTCTGGGAATGGGAGGCTCTGCTCTCCTATACACAGGCGTCACACTGCCCATTGTCCTGTGATTCCAGGTCTCCTTCCACGGTGAGAGAGGACTGAAAACTTAGAAGGAAGGAGCTCTGATGATAGACCCCCTTTTCTCGCAGCTGCCGTTGCACCCACTCACAGACATACCCTCTAGACATTGATGTGTACACACCCCTTCCAAGACCAGGCACCACCTTCAGGAATTTCACCACCGCATTTTTTATTCTAGTGTTTCTTGCTAAAAGCCCACACAACTGTCTACAAGTCTCCTGACATATTCCTATTCCCAGACACCAAGTCTGCAGCAGCAACCTGCTCTCTCCACCAAGAGTGCTAGACCACCTGTTCCTAATATCATCTGCCTGCATGGACAGGAAGTAAATCAGGGGAGAGCCCCATCTGGTCCACTATCTGTAGCACAAACCATTCCTTTCACCTACATTTCATTCTACCCGACCCATGGATTTTTTTCCTTTTATTTTTGTTTTGGGATACACGTGCAAGTTTGTTATGTAGATAAAATTGTGTCACAAGGGTTCAGTGTGCAGATTATTTCATCACTGAGATGCTAAGCATAGCACCAAACAAGTATTTTTTTTTTTTATTCTTTTTGTTCTTTCACCTTCCACCCTCAACTAGGTGTCTATTGTTCCCCTCTTTGTGTCCATGTGTTCTTATTATTTAGCTCTTGTAAAGATAACATGCATTTGGTTTTCTGTTTCTGCATTAGGTTTCTAAGGCTGATGGTCTCCAGCTATATCCATGTTGCTGCCAAGGACATGATCTTTTTCTTTTTTTTATGTTTCATGATGTTTATGTACCATATTTTGTTTGTATTAAATATTTTGTTTAATTGTATTATTATTGTTATTTTTGGAGACAGGGTCTCTGTCACACAGGCTGAAGTGCAGTGGTGTGATCTTGGCTCACTGCAGCCTCAACCTCCCTGGCTCAAGCAGTCCTCCTACCTGAGTAGCTGGGACTACAGGCGTGTACCATTGCACCCGGCTAATTTTTAATTTTTTTATTTTTTGTAGAAACGTGGTTCTTCCACATTGCCCAGGCTGGTTTCGAACTTTTGAGCTCTGGCAATCCACATGCCTCGACGTATGAAAGTGCCGTAGTTATAGGCGTGAGCCTCTGTGCCATATAATACTGTATTTTCTTTATCTAGTCTACCATTGATAGGTATTTAGGGTGACTTCATGTCTTTGCTATTGTGACTAGTGCTGCAGTGAACATGCATGTGCATGTGTCTCTATGATAGAATAATTTATATTTCTTTGTGTATATACCCAGTTATGAGGTGGTTGGGTAAAGGTAATTCTATTTTTAGTTCTGTGAAAAACCACACTGCTTTTCACAGTGGCTGAAGTAATTTACACTCCCACAGGCAGTGTATAAGCACTGGTTCCCTTTTCTTTGCAACCTTGCCAGCCTCTGTTATTGACTTTTTAACAATAGCCATTGTGACTGGTATGAGATGGTATCTCATTGTGGTTTTTCTCTGCATTTCTCTAATGATTAGTGATGAGGTTTTTTTTTTTTTTTGGAGACAGAGTTTCACTCTTGTTACCCAGGCTGGAGTGCAATGGCGCGATCTCGGCTCACCGCAACCTCCGCCTCCTAGGTTCAGGCAATTCTCCTGCCTCAGCCTCCTGAGTAGCTGGGATTACAGGCACGCACCACCATGCCCAGCTAATTTTTTGTAGTTTTAGTAGAGACGGGGTTTCACCGTGTTGACCAGGATGGTCTCGATCTCTTGACCTCGTGATCCACCCGCCTTGGCCTCCCAAAGTGCTGGGATTACAGGCGTGAGCCACCGCGCCCGGCCTGAGCATTTTTTTTTTTTAAATATGCTTGTTAGCCACATGTATTTTTTTGAAAAGTATCTGTTCATGTTTTTTGCCTACTTTTTAATAAGGTTGTTTGTTTTTTTATAAATTTGTTTTCAGTTTCTTATGGATGCTGGATATTAGACCTTTGTCAGAATCATAGTTTGCAAATATTTTCTTTTATTCTCTAGGTTGCCTGTTTGTGGATAGTTTCCATTGCTGTGAAATAGCTCTTTAATTAGTTCCCATTTGTCAATTTTAGCTTTTGTTGCAATTTCTTTTGCATCATGAAATCATGAAATCATTGTCAGTTTCTATGTTAGGATGGTATTTCCTAGGTTATCTTCTGGAATATTTTATAATTTTAAATTTTACATTTAAGTCTTTAATTATTCTCGAGTTTTTATATATGGTATGAGAAAGGTGTCCACTTTCAAAGTTCTACATAGTAGTAGCTATTATATCATTTATTAAATATGAAATTCTTCCCCCATTCCTTTTCTCAGCTTTGCCAGAAGACCAGATGGCTGTAGCTGTGTGGCATTATTTCTGGACCCTATTCTGTTGCACTGGTCTATTGGTCTGTTTGTTGTTGTCTTTGTTTGTTATGCTTTCTTTTTCCACTACCATGCTGCTTTGGTTATTGTAGCCCTGAAGTATAGTTTGAATTCAGGTAATGTGGTCCCTCCAGCTTTGTTCTTTTTGCTTAGAATTGCCTTGGCTATTTGGGCTCTTTCATAGAATTTCATAAAAATTCTATTTTAAAATTCGTTTGGAACAATGAATTTTAAAATAGAATTTTTTTTTAAGTTCTGTTAAGAACTTAGTAGTTTGATAGGAATAACATTAGATCTGTACATTTCCTTGAGCAGTATGGCCATTTTAATAATTTTGATATTTTCTATCCAGGAGCATAAAATGATTTTCCATTTATTTGTGTCATATCTAACTTTTTTTTTTTTTTTTAATAAAGATGGGGTTTCACCGTGATGGCCAGGCTGGTCTTGAACTCCTGACCTCAGGTGATCCACCCACCTTGGCCCCTCAAAGTGCAAGGATTACAGGCGTGAGCCACTGTGCCCGGCCTGTGTCATACTAATTTCTGTAAGCAGTGTTTTATAATTGTTGTAGTGATCTTTCATCTCCCTGGTTAGCTGTATTTCTAAATATTTTATTCTCTTTGTAGCAATTGTGAATGAGATTGTGTTTTTCATTTGGTTTTTGGCTTGGATGTTGTTGATGTAGAGGGATGCCACTGACTTTTGTACATTTATTATGTATTCTGAAATTTTGCTTCAGTTATTTTTCCATTTAAAGAGCATTTCCAGTGGCTGGGCACAGTGGCTTATACCTGTAATCCCAGCACTTTGGGAGGCCGAGGCAGGCGAATCACGAGATCTGGAGTTTGAGACCAGCCTGGCCAACATGGTGAAACTCAGTCTCTACTAAAAATACAAAAAATCAGCTGGGCATAGTGACGGGTGCCTGTAATCCCAGCTACTTGGGAGGCTGAGGCAGGAGAATCATTTGAACCTGGGACTTAGAGGTTCCACTGAGCTGAGATTGCACCACGCACTCCAGCCCGGGTAACAGAGACTCTGTCTCAAAATAAAAAAAAAAAGGTTTTCTGTGGGGACTATAGGATTTTCTAGATAAAGAATCATATTGTCTACAAACAGGGATAGTTTGACTTGTTTTCTTCCTATTTGGATTCCTTTTATATTTGTCTCTTGCCTGATTGCTCTGGTGAGGACTTCCAATTCTTTGTTGAATAGGAGTGGTGAGAAGTGGCATCCTTGTCTTGTGCCAGTTTTCATGGAGGAATGCTTCCAGCTTGATTCCATTTAGACTGTTGATTGTGGGTTCCTCATGGATAACTCATTATTTTGAAGTATGTACCTTCAATGCATAGTTTGTTGAGGGCTTTTAATTATTTTAATGTGAAGGATGTAAAATTTTATTGAAAGCTGCTTCTGCACCTACTGAGATAATCTTGTGGCTTTTGTCTTTATTTCTGTTTATGTGATGAATCACATTCATTGATTTGTGTATGTTGAACCAACCTCATATCCCAAGGATAAAGTCTACTTCATCATGGTATATTAGCTTTTATGATGTGCTGCTCGATTTGATTTGACAACATAGTGCTGATGATTTTTTCATCAATGACCATCAAGGATATTGGCCTGAAGGTTTTTTTTTTTTGTTGTTGTTGTTGTTATATATCTCTGTCAGGTTTTGGATTTTTTGTTTTTTTGTTTGAGACGGAGTCTCGTTCTGTGGCCAGGCTGGAGTGCAGTGGCGCTATCTTGGCTGCGACTCACTGCAACCTCCACTTCCCTGGTTCAGGCGATTCTCCTGCCTCAGCCTACCAAGTAGCTGGGACTACAGGCGCATGCCGCCATGCCCAGCTAATTTTTGTATTTTTGGAAGAGATGGGGTTTCACCATGTTGGCCAGGATGGTGTTGATCTCTTGACCACCTGATGCACCCACCTCTGCCTCCCCAGGTGCTGGGATTAGAGGCATGAGCCACCACATGGGGCCAATGTTGTTCTTATATAATGAGTTGGATAGAGTGCCTTCTCAGTTTTTTGGAATACTTTTATTTTTGTTCTATTTTTATTTTTTATTTTTTGAGACAGAGTCTCACTCTGTTGCCCAGGCTGGAGTACAGTGGCACGATCTTGGCTCACCGCAACCTCTGCCTTCTGGGTTCAAGGAATTCTTCTGCTTCAGCCTTCTGAGTAGCTGGGACCACCATGCCTGGCTAATTTTTGTATTTTTTAAAAATAGATACAGGATTTCACCATATTGGCCAGGCTGGTCTCAAACTCCTGACCTCTTCTGCCTGCCTTGGCCTTCCAAAGTGCTGGGATTACAGGCGTGAGCCACTGCGCCTGGCCGGAATAGTTGTAGAAAAAATGGTATCAGCTCTTCTTTTTACACTTGGTAAAATTCAGCTGTAAATCTCTCTAGTCCTGGGCTTTTTTGGGTTGCTAGGCTATTTGTTAGTAATTCAGTTTTAGAGCTTGTTATTGGTCTATTCAGGGATTCAATTTCTTTTTTGCTCAGTCTTGGGAGGATGTATTTGTCCAGGAATGTATCCATTTCTTTTAGATTTTCTAGTTTGTGTGTATAGAGGTGTTCATAGGAGACTCCAACAGTTACTTTCATTTTTTTGGGGTCAGTGGTAAGGCCTCTTTGTCATTTCTAATTGTGTTTATTTGGATCTTGTCTTCTTCATGAATGTAGCTAGTGGTTTAATTTTTTCAAATATTTAACTCCTAGGTTTCTTGATCTTTTGTATAGTTTTCCATGTCTAAATCTCCTTTGGTATAGATGTGATTTTGGTTATTTCTTGCCTTCTGCTACCTTAGAAGTTGGTTTCCGGCCGGGCGTGGTGGCTCACGCCTGTAATCTCAGCACTTTGGAAGGCCGAGGCAGGTGGATCACCTGTGATCAGGAGTTCAAGACCAGCCTGGCCAACATGGCAAAACACTGTTTTTTTAAAAAAAAAAAAAAAGAGGTTGGTTACCTGTTGCTACTGTCATTCTTTTGTGTATAATGTTAGGTTGTTAAATTGATTGCTTTTTATGTGAAAATTTGGTGCTCTAAATTTCCTTCTTCACACTGTGTCAGCTCTGTTGCAATGCTTTGTTCTCAATTGTTCCAAACAGCTTCTTGGTTTCTCTCTTAATTTTATTATTTACCCAAAAGTCATTCAGGTGCAGGCTTTTTTTTTTTTTTTTTTTTTTTTTTCCTTTGAGACAGAGTCTCACTCTGTTGCCAAGGCTAGAGTTCAGTGGCATGATCTCTGCTCACTGCAATCTCCACCTCTGGGGTTCAAGCGATTCTGTGCCTCAGCCTCCTAAATAGATGGGATTACAGACACGTACCACCACACCTGGCTAATTTTTGTATTTTTAGTAGAAGCAGGGTCTCACCATGTTAGCCAGGCTGGTCTCAAACTCCTGACCTCAAGTGATCACCTGCCTCTGCCTTGCAAAGTGCTAGGATTACAGGCATGAGCTACCACGCCCGGTCCAGGTTGTTTAATTTGTATGCAATTGTATGGTTTCAAGTGGTTTTCTTTGTATTGAATTACATTTTTATCAGGCTGTTGTCTTAAGTGCGTGTTTGGTATAATTATGGGATACTTGACTTTGCTGAGATGTGTTTTATTTCTGATTTTGTGGTCAGTTTTAGAGTATGTGCCACGTGGTGATGAGAAAAATGTATAAGATGTTGTTTTTAGGTGTATAGTTCTGTAGATGTCTCTTAGGACTGTTTGGTCAAGTGTTGTATTTAGATCCTGATATCTTTGTTAATTTTCTGTCTTAATGATCTATTAGTGTCTGTGGGGTATTGCAGTCTCCCACTATTATTGTGTCAGAATCTAAGTCTCTTTATAAATCTCTAAGAACTTGCTTTATTTATGTGCACGTGTGAAAGCACATTAAATCTTGGGACCCCAAACTCATTAAGTCAAAGAGAAAAATTAATCTTGAGAACTGGATCATGGAAACCTGCCTTTCCCTTTTGGTTCTTAAATAAGATGGCTACAGGGTGAAAAGATGCATACCTCCCCCATATTTTGTCCACAATAAAATTCCTAGTGAGCTGCACAATCTTGGCCCCAAGGTGTTTCTGTTAAAATTTCATCATGCCAATATAAATTGGTAGCTTATTTTTATAGGTGCAGTCATCCCCCTGCCCACCAGACACAAATGCATATGTGACTGTTCCCCTGCTCCATTTTGTCTGTGTTATCTTATGTAAAAGTCCAGGTTCCCTGTATTTTTCTCCTCCCCTATTTATGTATGTCATCTTATGTTAAAAAATTGCGGATTCACTGAGCCAGCCAAAGGCATGAATGACTATATTTTCCTATCCCCCTTTTACATGAAAATTGTGCACTTATCAGTATATATTCCTATCCCCTTCTTACATGAAAATTGTGTACTTAGCAATAGCCTACCCTTTCCCCTTTAAATTTGAAGCCCTCAAAATCATCTTGAAAGAAAGACATAGACCTGTCTCTTGGACAGGTCTCTCCTTAACTTTGGCAAAAAAAACTTCTCAAAATGATTGAGACTTGTTATTTTTCTCGATTGACATATCCATGAATTTTTTTTTGAGATGGAGTTTCATTCTCGTTGCCCAGACTGGGGTGCAGTGGCACAATTTCCGCTCACTGCAACCTCCGCCTCCTGGGTTCAAGCCATTCTACTGCCTCAGCCTCCTGAGCAGCTGGGATTACAGGCATGCATCATCATACCGGGCAAATTTTTGTATTTTTAGTAGAGACGAGGTTTCACCATGTTGATCAGGCTGGTCTCAGAGTCCTTACCTCAAGTGATCCACCCATCTTAGCCTCCCAAAGTGCTGGGATTACAGGCATGAGCCACCATGCCTGGCCGGATATTTTTTTATAACACCTTTCTCTCATCTGTTGTTTTTCGGATAAACATTCTGTTAGCTGTACACAGTGTGGATAATTAAGATATCCAAGAGTCCAAAAACATGTCCAGAGACCTGTCTGTTGTAGGAGAAAATATAAATATAAATTAGAAATAAGAGGCTTCATCTTGGCTTTAACGCCATTTTCTTGGAAACCTCTGCACCGTGAGAGCCAAGTGTGCAGGCTGAATCACAAAAGAAGAAAGATGAGGCAGAGGACCAAGTAAACTGCTAGCACCATGGAGACGGCAGGAGCAGAACCATGGAATGCCAGATGCAGGGGATGCCGGTACAAGTTGTGGGACTGCGTGCTACTGTCTAGAGCTTGTCTCAGTGGATTTATAACTTCATCGGCATCAGATCGCTAGTCGCCCCGAGACCCACCTTGCTCATAACCAAAACTGCCTATGTTGCTCCTTTGCTCTGGACCTGTGACATTCTGGACTATTTCTGGTTTACTTAATAGCCAAGTGTAACAACCATACAATAAATCACCTCTTCTGCCATCTTAGCTGAAGAATTAAAAAAAAAGAAGAGGCTTTATTCTCCTATGTGAAAATAAGGGAAGATATTTTGCTAGTCTCTTTTTTCTTAGAGGATTTAAATTTTATATAGATTTTTGTCTTTGTTGTTTTGAAATATCCATAAATTATATTAATAGCCTAATAAATTTTTGGTCATTGTTTTTGACTCAGGATTGCCTTTATCTAAGACCTCATGTTTACTGCTTTGTTTTGCTTTTGCCAATTTTTAAAATATTTTTAGTCTTTTCAAGTACACACAGATTTGTTTAGATTATAGCTCACTTTAAGAGCACACAAACATTGAGCACAAAGATAGAATTAAATTTAGCAATACAGGATGATGAAGATTCAATAATACTGTATAAGTTCCTTTGACAGAAAAGAGATTATCCAAGGCAATTATCTAATATTTGCACACTGAAATACTTACATTGCAAAAGCTAGGTTCAGTGTATGAACTGAACAATGGAGTCTGTAGTTCTTTGGTTTCTATTTATTACTTCAGAACAATTAGCATATTTAGGTATAGGATTTGTAGACAAACTGAATTCATATAAATTAAACAATATTTTCTATGCTAGCATAAATATAAGGCCCCAACATTTACTTTGAATGAATCCCTTAGTCATGTTAATATTGTTATTCATACTTTTGAAACATAAAGTGTTTTAATTGAATTATGGTTATAGACAATTTTTAAAAATTCTATGTACATTATGACTAGTACATTTAAATTATTTATACTTACATATTTTATTTAATATAAAAGAAAATTTACCAAATTATTATAGTAGATGTTAGTATGATCTGCTTACTTATCTATTCAATAGAGATAATTATAGGTAAGCATGATTTTAGTTTATTTTATTTCACTAAATTGGAATGCTGCTATTATAGGACAAATAAATAAGGGTGATGTGGCCACCCGAAAACCATAATAGCTCATCAGCTAGCAATGATGCAAGCTCAAATGTATTCCACTATATAAACAAAGTCATATTCCAATTGTTCATCAAAATGTTCTGGTGGAAATTGTCAGGCGTATTCCAGTATAGATCTCCTATTCAGTGGCAAGAAGATAAGAGAGCAGCAGAGATGAAAGAGGAACCTTACAAAATTGTGCTGAGATTATACCCCCCTTTTTTCACAATACTCATGTTTCTCATACTGAGGGTAGCTGTGCACTTCGGGTTTTTACAGAGAAATTTTTTTAGAGGAATATTTTCTGGCCGAATTGTTCAATCTGATACCTATTCTGAGTTTTTTTCTTAAGGTGCTTTTATCTTCATTTTCTCTCTCAATATAATCATTTTCAGACTGAATTGTTTTTCTCTTGAATGCTTTGGGTGTCTGTTTTGGAAGCCCTATTACTGTCCCATGGTGTCTGTGAATGAGGTGGGCTGTCACAGTGAGAACTCTTGGAGCTATCTCTATATGGACTCATGCTGGAAATCCAGCAGAATGTTTTCCATATCACCATTGTAAATAAAAGCTAAGGCTTAAACACTGCACCCATTCCCATTATTGTGAAGGTACAGTTCTTCCCAGCAGGCTTGCAGGCTCTCCTGCAGCTCAGGCTATACTCTCTGATGTGGATTGAAGTGCTGCTGTGGCAGTTAGGTGTCACATAATATATAGGCTGCCAGGTGTGAGTTGTGTGCTGTGTGCTGTGCCTCAGTGGCAGATAGTAGGAGTCAAGAGAGGGCACAAGCCGCCAGGAGAGGGCAAGCAGTGCACCTGGCTTCAAGTTGCAAAATTACCTCTTGTCATAAATATGTGTTAAGTTTATTTTGTCGTTGATGATAACCAATTTGCATACGTGGATGGTCTGCCCGATTACCAGGTGAATTTAAGATGAACTATGTGCTGGGCGTGGTGGCTCACGCCTGTAATCCCAGCACTTTGGGAGGCCGAGGCGGGTGGATCACGAGGTCAAGAGATCGAGACCATCCTGGTCAACACGGTGAAACCCCGTCTCTACTAAAAATACAAAAAATTAGCTGGGCATGGTGGCGTGTCCCTGTAATCCCAGCTACTCAGGAGGCTGAGGCAGGAGAATTGCCTGAACCCAGGAGGCGGAGATTGCGGTGAGCCGAGATCGCGCCATTGCACTCCAGCCTGGGTAACAAGAGCAAAACTCCGTCTCAAAAAAAAAAAAATGATGAACTATGTATGACATGTGCAGTAAATTTTTCTTCTTATGGACTAATTATTGTGATCATCTTTCTGTCTTTGCAATCTCTTAAGTAGATAGACCATGATACATGTCACATTCTGGTTTAATTGTGTAATAAAATGGTGTTCTTTCTATGCTGTCATTGTGGAGTTACTCTGGAGCTGGAGAAAATTTTTCTTTTACTTACATTTTCCAAATACTGTCTAGAATTACTACATATGATATAAACATATAAGATGCCAACCAAACTTTATTTAAGAGGGCACTTTCCTGCTCAGGCTTTTAGTCAACACACAATTGTGCTATAAAGTGCATGCTGTCTCCTAAATATGCAGGCAGAATTGTGTCTCTGCCTGTTTGGTATCTATAGTCCTTTATAGTCACATCTAAAGAGGTTTGACCAGGCCAGGCATGGTGGCTCACACCTGTAATCCCAGTATTTTGGGAGGCTGAGGCCAGGATCACCTGAGGTCAAGAGTTCAAGACCAGCCTGGCCAACATAGTGAAACCCCATCTCTATTTAAAAAAAAAAAAAAAAAAAAAAAAAAGAGGCTTGGCCAGATTTCTACATACTTCACAGGGCAGCAATTAAGCATTTTACCTCTTTCAGTGACTCTTGTATCTTCAGACCAGAAACTGATTCAGAGACCATGGTTCCCAGAAACCCAATCAGAGTAACGTGTACATTAAGTAGACATGAGAATCTCCATTTTTTGCCTTCCTCTTCCTCCTTTCTTCTTTTTTTCTTTCTTTTCTTTTCTTTTTTGAGACGGAGTCTCACTCTGTCACTACCCAGGCTAGATTGCAGTAGCACAATCTTGACTGACTACAGCCTCCGCCTTCCAGGTTCAAACGATTGTCCTGCCTCAGCCTCCTGAGAAGCTGGGATTACTGGTGCACACCATCACACTCAGCTAATTTTCGTATATTTAGTGGAGGCACGGGGTTTTCTATGTTCGCCAGGCTGGTCTCAAACTCATGACCTCAGGTGATCCACCTGCCTCAGCCTCCCAAAGTGCTTGGATTATAGGAGTGAGCCACCACACCCAACCCCTTCCTACCCTTCTTAAAATACTCACAAATGTGCATATGGCACCTATTGCCACTACATCTATCCAGGACCTAAATTTGCAGCTCCAGCTTCTGAATCAGGGTCTTAAGATTTGGGAGAAAAGAAAACTTTTATCTGAGAAATACAAATTCTTTTAGTTATGAGGTTCAGAGACATTAAAATAATACCACAATTATGTATTTCTCTGTTCTTTCAGCTATGTATTTATCTCCCAAAGTGCTGGGTTTACAGATGTGAGCCACCGTGCCAGCCCCTTTTTTGTTTATAAATTATCAGCTTTCAGGTATTCCTTATGCATTTGTCTGTTCTTTGAGTGATTTATTTATGTCTTGAAAGTGCTTGCTATTGCCACAAGTAGCTATAAATTAATAATGACATGCTGGGCCCTGTAACACACACCATATAGCTTAACAATGTATATCCAATCAGTAAGCAATGGTTTTTTTTTGTAAATAAATGAGAATGTCTGACAGACAACTTTGTATCAGCCCACTCTCTGTCTCTTTTTGCTTTTACAAATCGTCTTGTAACTGCACTAATCAAAGTGTAGATTTCTGGCAACTTGAGTCTTTGATCCCAGGTTCCAATTCTCAATCTTGGCCCAAATAAACTCTCTACTTATATTCATGTAGCTTCAGCTTTTTCCTTTTAAGTAGACATATTATTTGGAATGTGCTAGAGCAGCCTCTATGAGGAGATCTCTTCTTTGGTTGGACTCAACTTGCAGGAACACCCAAGAATGTAGAGCCAGGCTGATCCAACCTAGAATCTGCACATACAGTCTGGCCTTTACCTGGATTTACAAGACAGGGCCACACTCCGAATTGAGAATGTACAGAAAACCAACAGGAGGCATTTTCTGCATTGTGAAATGTCAACATAGACATCTTAAAGCTTCCCTTTGAGAGCGAGACTATGTGAGCTTTTCATATCTTGTTCAGTGACCTGCTACAGTTATGTGAGAAGATCCAGGTGTAAGTAGAATCTGATGACAGATTCTGTAAGTGTGAACAAGCATCTTAGGGGTGAGGGATGAAGGCCACAAAGTATCCAGAGTCATGATCACAACTACTTCCACCCATAAAATGTACTACTGGAGTAGAGTATTTTTGTCTTTCCTTTTGCCCAAGAGCTAGCCAATCAGGACCTGTAACCTGGAGCTACACCGAGGCAGTTCTATTTTCTGTTTAGAATTGGCCTGAGTCTCTCCTGCCTGCCTTATCCTTGGGCCATCAGCCCAACTCACTGGGAACTCTCTCATAATCACCAAGGCATCTTTGAGACATTTGAGGATGTCCAGAGCAGAAATGCATCAGGTGGACAAGCGTGGTTAATGCTGCCTCTGTCTCAGTGTAAGAGAAAGGAGTTATCCTGTGTTTGTCCCTCCCCTCATTCAGGAGATGTCTTTAGTTGGTATCCATTTGAGACTTTCTCCAGTTTCCTAGTACTTGGTTGAAAAACAACTGGGAGGTCTGGAGACTCAAGCAGATAAACTAATTGCTAATTAATTCATATGGCCATTAGAAAAATAGATGAAGCAGTCATGGTCCCTACCATGAAGGAACTGTTAGTCTAAACTAGCAACTGTACACATGGTTGAATCAAGCATCATATGGTTGGCAAAATGAATAGATGTGTGAAAAAAAATGTGTGCTTTATTTGGGCCACTTTCTTTGGCGCAGTCTCGGCTTACTGCAGCCTCTGCCTCCTGGGTTCAGGCAATTCTCCTGCCTCAGCTTCCTGAGTAGCTGGGATTACAGGGGTGTGCTACCACTCCCAGCTGATTTTTGTATGATTAGTAAAGTCTGGGTTTCACCATGTCGGGCAGGCTGGTCTTGAACTCTTGACCACAGGTGATCCACCCGCCTCGGCCTTCCAAAGTGCTGGGATTACGTGCCTGAGCCACTGCACCCAGCCACACTTTCTTTATATTATTGTGACTTCTAAGGTCATCATTTGAATGAATGTTTATGGTCACAAGAGTTTTGTTTTTGGTTTGGGTTTTTTTTTTTTTTTTTTTTTTAAGACAGAGTCTTGCTCTGTCGCCCAGGCTGGAGTGCAGTGGCACGATCTTGGCTCACTGCAGCCTCTGCCTCCTGGGTTCCAATGATTCTCCTGCCTCAGCCTCCTGGGTAGCTCAGATTACAGGTTCACGCCACCATGCTTGGCTAATTTTTGAATTTTTAGTAGAGACGGGGTCTCACCATTTTGGCCAGGCTGGTCTCGAACGCCTGACCTCAGGTGATCCATCCAGCCTCCGAAAGTGCTGGGTTTACAGGCATAAGCCACTGCCCCCAGGCCACAAGAGCTAAATATTATTTTTAAATTTCTTTTACCTTGCTAAGAATACGTATTTATCTTATAATAAAATTATTATAGAAAACCCTAAGAAATTTGTTTAAATTGCTAATTGGTATATTTATAAAACTGATGGGCTGAACAGAGTACAGCTAGTGCTCGACTTATGACCACAATTGGTTCCGACAGACCGGTCGTAACACGATTTGGTCGTAAGTTGAGTAGGCTATATGCACGCGGAGATGGTAGTGCTGCTGGAAACTGGTCCGCACTGTCGTATGCCCAGCTGGGCAGCATTTGCGCTGCCAGACGCAGAGCAGTCGTGGCTAGCAATTGTCGTAAAGTCGAGTGGTCGTAAGTTGCATAGGTCGTAAGTCGATCAATACCTGTACTATATTGGATTTACTCCCTGCCCCAGTGCTGTTCAGATTCACTCTTGTTGGAGGCCTTATCTAGGTCTGGCCCCACCCTGGAATCTTGCCTCACAGAACTGATTCTTCGAGTTTTGGCTGGTACCTTTCTAGAGTGGGTACTAACAGTTTCCAAATTCCATAAGGAGATAAATGGAAAGAAAAAAGTATGTATTTTAAGGTCTTTTTAAAATTTTTTATTAAAACCAATGCTTTCAGAGACATTCCGTTTAGCAACTTGTTTTCTATTCCTGCAGATCCAGTAGTTTCTTTGCAAGTCACAAAGAAGTAAATACAAACACAATAAAAATTTCTCTAAACCACATTAAACTGTTCCTTCTGGCCGGGCGCGGTGGCTCAAGCCTGTAATCCCAGCACTTTGGGAGGCCGAGGCGGGTGGATCACGAGGTCAAGAGATCGAGACCATCCTGGTCAACATGGTGAAACCCCGTCTCTACTAAAAATACAAAAAATTAGCTGGGCATGGTGGTGCGTGCCTGTAATCCCAGCTACTCAGGAGGCTGAGGCAGGAGAATTGCCTGAACCCAGGAGGCGGAGTTTGTGGTGAGCTGAGATCGCGCCATTGCACTCCAGCCTGGCTAACAAGAGCGAAACTCCGTCTCAAAAAAACAAAACAAAACAAAAAAACCTGTTCCTTCTGTATCCCTTTTTTCTGTATCTGTCGGTATTTAGTTATTATCCTATACATTTTTTTTTAAATCCAGTACCAGCTAATGGCCACTTGGTAAATGTGAGTGTGTTTGTGTTTTTCAGGAACCACTGACATTTAAAGATGTGGCCATAGAATTCTCTCTGGAGGAGTGGCAATGCTTGGACAACGCACAGCGGGATTTATATAGGCATGTGTTGTTAGAGAACTACAGAAACCTGGTCTTCCTGGGTGAGGATAACTTCAATTCACAATTCCTAAAATACACTTAAGGTTTTATTTTTTTTTTATTTTTGTAGAATGTTTTCTGGTAATTCAGATTCCTGTTTTCAAGAAAATGTTTGAGATTTATTTATTTAGAAATGTAGTCTTGCTCTGTCACCCAGGCTGGAGTGCAGTGGTGCAATCTCAGCTCACTGTAACCTCCGTCTCCAGGGTTCAAGTGATTCTCCTGCCTCAGCCTTTCGAGTAGCTGGGACTTACAGGCATGTGCCACCACACCCTGCTAATTTTTTGCATTTTTAGTGGAGACATTTCACCGTGTTAGCCAGGATGGTCTGGATTTGCTGGCCTCGTGATTCGCCCGCCTCGGCCTCCCAAAGTGCTGGGATTACAGGTGTGACCCACTGCTGTCAACCGAAAATCTTTGAGATGTCTTTTTGCACAAAATCATTCCTTCAAGATGTTTCATTTTGACCTGAACTTTTCACATTCCTGAGCTAATCTGTATCTTTCACTCTAGATTAGTGATAATTCCAGAAATTTAGTGCCGTGAAATATTGTTACCCACCCCTTAAAATCTAATTCCCAACACCAATTTTTGATTCAATAGTACCAGATGGTAAAATTTAAAACCTACAAATTTAAAATATTTTCTAAATATTTAGAAATTTATGCTATAGATTAGTATTTATGTATCCTCTTTACTGAGTACATTACTAGGTTGGTAATTGGAGAATATGACTAAGATTCATGTTACTTATTTTCAATATAACAGGTATTGCTGTCTGTAAGCCATATCTGATCACCTGTCTGGAGCAAAAAAAAGAACCCTGGAATATGAAGAGACGTGAGATGGTAGCCAAAACCCCAGGTAGGTGAGATAGTGGATACAACAGATGACACAAACGAAAGGTCAAAGGAAAAGCCAGTCCTTAAAATGTGATTTGGGAAGCTGTGTTCCAAAGGAAATAGTTTCTGGAAAGCCTGAGCCTTTTTTTTCTTTTGCTCTCACAGAGCTGCATCTTCTGTCTTACGCTTTTAAATTCTCTAAGGATTCTATTTTTCTCTTCAGTGATCTTCCTTCAAGTTCACAGTGAGAGCCAAAGTCCTCTTCATGCATATAAGAGGCACAACCTGACTTTTTTTTGTTTTGGGGACACAAATATCTGCATAATTTTGAAAACCGGCCGGGCGCGTTGGCTCAAGCCTGTAATCCCAGCACTTTGGGAGGCAGAGGCGGGTGGATCACGAGGTCAAGAGATCGAGACCATCCTGGTCAACATGGTGAAACCCCGTCTCTACCAAAAATACAAAAAATTAGCTGGGCATGGTGGTGCGTGCCTGTAATCCCAGCTACTCAGGAGGCTGAGGCAAGAGAATTGCCTGAACCCAGGAGGCGGAGGTTGCGGTGAGCTGAGATCGCGCCATTGCACTCCAGCCTGCGTAACATGAGTGAAACTCCGTCTCAAAAAAAAAAAAAAAAAAAAAAACTCTGTTAAACTGTTCTTTAAGTTCTTTTTTGCGTCATGTCTGAAATGTGTGAGTAGTGTTTTCTGTTTCATTTTTTGTTTGTTCATTTTTCTGCACATTCCATTCTGTTTTTATTACTATAGTCTTGAAATACAGTTTGAAATTATAAACTATGATGTTCTTTGTTTTTTTTTTTTTTACTTAAAATTGCTTTGGCTATTCCAATTTATTGTAGTTTCATGTAAATTTTAGAATTGTATTTTTCATTACTGTGAAAATAATGCCACTGGAATTTCAATAGGGAGTTTATTGAATTTATAGATCACTTTGGAAAACATGGCACTTTATCAATATTTATTATTTCAATCCATATACATAAAATATTTTAAAATTTGTGTCTTCTCTGATTTATTGTAAAATT
Source organism: Sapajus apella (assembly GCF_009761245.1). Taxonomy (NCBI): domain Eukaryota; kingdom Metazoa; phylum Chordata; class Mammalia; order Primates; family Cebidae; genus Sapajus; species Sapajus apella. The sequence continues at coordinate 343,643 of NW_022437086.1, read as the reverse complement.
TTTTTTACCTCCTTGGTTTAATTTGTTCTCAAGAATAATTATTTTAATGCTATTATAAATAATATTTTCTTCCTCTTTTTTATCAGATAGTTTGTTTTGAGTGGATGAAACCATAATTTATACTTGTATGTTAATTTTATATTTTGGAAATTTACTGAGTATATTTACCACTTTTGATGGGTTTTAATGTACTGTTTTTGGTTTTGTATATATAAGATTATATAATCTACAACCAGCAACTTTTTACTTGTCTTCAATTTCAATGACTTAAAAAAAATTTTTAATTCTTTTGCCACATACTGTCAGTGCTATGTTAAAATAAAAGCATTGACAATGGGCACAATACAGTTTTGCACTGGTATCTGTGATTTTGAAAGAGCAAAAACCCCTTCAAGTTTTTATAAACTGATTTAAGGATGTAAAGATCTTCTTTTGTAGAGCCCTCAGGGTGATGGGATGCCCTCTGGGTTTGTAGTAGAGAGGGGTGTAGCTTAGTCACAAGGTTACTGTGTCTGCACTAGGGTCTGCCTTTATTGGCCTGTTATAAGAAGCTTAGGTAGTTGTAATTCCCATTTTATTTTCGGATAGACGGATGTCCTTCAGGACGTTGCTCTGTAGGACAGATATTAGGACATGTTTTTGCAGTTAGGTCTGAGTATCATGGGCCTTATATCAGGATGTGGATGAATATGGCTTTTACTGAGTACCGGAGAAGATTTCTCTAGGTCACTGTATGGATTTCTGTGTAGGCAGAACTGACAGTAAAGTGTGGATCAGGGAGTTGGAACTGAGTCACTGAACTGCTTCAGGGACCACAGTAATGGCCAAAGTCTGCAGGCCTGCCTACATGGCTGTAAATGTGTGTCTTTCTCCAGGCCTCTGGAAAGACTGGACCTCTCGCAGACTGTTGCTGGGAGAAGTTTGGGATGATTACAGAGTAAGTTCAGAATTCTTAGTGGGACCAAGTTGGGTGGGCCATTTCCTGGTCTGTAGCCCACTCCAGGGGTCTTGTAATTTGCCTCCTGAATGAGGGCCTGCCTTCTGAAAAGGAACACTTCTCAATCTTTGCCTCTAGCAGAGTTTCACAACTCCCTCCCTGGATCTCAAAGCTCTGTTACAGGTACTTATTTTTAAGATGGGTTCTTGCTTTCCAACCTACGCTGGTCTTTAAATCCTGGCCTGAAGCAATTCTCCAACCTGAATGTACCATGTAAAACTGTCATTATAGCTGTGATCCATGATGCCTGGCTTTCTTGTAAACACATTTTTTGGTCAGGGATGGCTGATAAATATTTTTGCTGTTGGGGTATAAGAAAATAGGGCACCTTTTATTTTTCCATCCTACTGAAATCACTCTGTACATTTTTGCTTTTTATTTTCTATTTCAAATTTGCCTGTAGTTTTAAATTCAGACATTTAGGACAATGTGCTAGAATTTACAGGTTATGCTTTAAGTAAATTAGATAATTAGTAGGCACTTACAAATTTGAGTTAGCTGTCGGTATAAACAAATTATAGTATTTTCACCCACTTTCTTTAGCCTGTATCTAAATAATCTAATGTATTCTCAAAAACTTTCATGTATCAGAGGCTCTAACCATATTTTGCCATATTATGCACACACACATACACACACACACACACACACACACACATATACATGCACATATAAATATATATTACATATATAAATATATATACACACACATTCACATATATTTTTTCTTTAGCAATGTAAGGGTATTGTTTGCTTCTAAAGTTGGGTTACAGAATTTTCATTTTGTGTAATAATAGCATATATTTTAAATATCAAAATTATCTCCACTTTTAAAAAATGCTCATTTATTAAAATTTCCTCATTAGCATCTTCTGTTTACGATTACGCTTCATTTTCTCTGAAATTTTACTGCTACCTAGCAGATGTGAATGATTTTAAATACCTGCCTTCCATGAGTACATACCTAGTTAAATACTGCAATTACCTAGACAGATTCTTTCTTAAAGGTACGTAAATATTGCAAACCAGATTTCATGAATAAACATTTCTGATATTGTTTTGTAATTCCATATTAGCGTGGTTTTTCAATGTAGGTTTCTTAACATCAGATTATTGTGTTTTACTTGTGTATTATAATTGCAGTTCCATTTGTACACTTTAAGTCAATGTGGGTTTTAAAAAATAAATTAGCCATATGTCTGTTACGATCAGATTATATATGTGTGTGTTTTTATTTACAAATATGACCCCAATTTTGGTTATGGCTTATCTTGTTTATATTCTTTCTTAGCTGATTTTCAATGGTTGTTTTATCTTGTCTAAGTAAGTAGTTATGGAAATCATCTTTTCACTGTGTGTTTAATGATGAATTTGTATTTCCTTTGTGTGAGAGAAACACTTTTATGATTTGAAGGTAACTTTTGAAAAGATTTATTATTATATATTTTTTTCAGTTTTTCTTTAAAATATTAATTGTTGTAAAACCCCATAACATAAAATTTACAGTTTAAATCTATTGAATTGTATATTTCAAGGCCAGGCATGGTGGTGGCTTACATCTGCAATCCCAGGATTTTGGAAAGCCAAGACAAAAGGATCACTTGAGCCGAAAAGTTTGAGAACAACCTGGAAAACATTGAGATTCTCTCTGTCTCTCTCTCTCTTTTTTTTTTTTTTTTTTTGAGATGGAATCTCACCTGGAGTGCAGTGGCATGATCTTGGCTCACTGCAACCTCCACCTCCTGGGTTCAAGCAATTCTCCTGCCTCAGCCTCCCAACTAGCTGGGATTACAGGCACGTACCACCATGCCAGGCTAATTTTTGTATTTTTAGTAGAGATAGGGTTTCCCCATGTTGGTCAGGCTGGTCTCAATCTCCTGACCTCCTGATCTGCCCACCTTAGCTTCCCAAAGTTCTGGGATTACAGGCATGAGCCACCACACTGGGCATGAAGATTCCTTCTCTACAGTTTTTTTTTTTTCTTTCTTTAGACAGAGTCTCACTGTGTCACCCAGGCTGGAGTGCAGTGGAATGATCTTGGTTCACTGCAACCTCCGCCTCCCAAGTTCAAGCAATTCTCCTGCCTCAGCCTCCTAAGTAGCTGGGATTACAGGCGTGCACCACCATGCCTGGCTAAGTGTTGTATTTTTAGTAGAAGCAGGGTTTCATCATGCTGGGCAGGCTGGCCTTGAACTCCTGACCTCTTGATCCATCCGCCTTGGCCTCCCGCCTCTACTAAAAATACAAAATTAGCTGGGCATGGTGGTGTGTGCCTGTAATCCCAGCTACTGGGAGGGTGAGGCAGGAGAATTGCTTGAACTTGGGAGGTGGAAGTTGCAGTGAGCCAGGATCATGCCACTAGACTTCAGGCTGGATGAAAAAAAAAATAGCCAGGCATGGTGGTGTGTGGTCCCAGCTCTTTGGGAGATTAAGAGGGGAGGATTATTTGAGCCAGAAAGTTAGTGGCTACAGTGAGTGATAATTGTGCCACTGTACTCCAGCTTGGGTGACAGAGTGAGATCTGGTCTCAAAAAAAAAATTGTGCTGTTCATTTCAGGCATGTTAAGTATACTCACATTGTTATGCAAAAAACTTGTAGAAATTTTACATCTTGGGAAACTAAAATTCGATACCCATTAAGTAATAACTGCTCATTTTACCCTTTTTCCAGCCCTTGACAAACACCCTTCCACTTAAGTTATCTCATACAAATGGAATCATATAGTATCCATCATTTTTTACTGGCTTATTTCAGGTGACATAATATTCTCAAAGAAGTTTATCTTAAAATGTGACAAGATTTTTTTAAAAGGCTAAGTAAAATTTCATTGTATGTATATGTTATATTTTTTGATGTGTTTATAAATAAAGGAACACCTGGGTTGCTTCAGCCATTTGGCTTTTGTGAATACTGGTACAATAAACATAGATGTTCAAATATGTCTTTCAGGTCCTCTGTGGCATATTTTGGATATGGGATTTATTATTTGATATAGCATTTTATGATAATTTTAGTTTTAATTACTTGAAAAACATTTATAACATTTTAAATCAATGGCTGCATTCTTGTTTTTCACCAAAAATCAATATGGGTTTCGTTTTTATTGCATTATCAACAGATTTGGTATTTAAAAAAAAACTGATAATGGCAATTCTGATTGATGTGAGGTGATTTTGTTTCTCATTGTGATTTTTATGCATTTCTCTACAAATTGTAATATACTGTGTTCTTTAAATTGCTTTTTCTAATTTGTGTATCATTTTTTATGAAAATTTAAGTCAATTATTTTTCCATTTCTAAAGGAAGTAATTGAACTTTATTGTTTGGTTTTAAGAGTTGTTTATATATTGGTCATATTAACTCCCGTCACATGTGATTTGCAAATATTTTCACTCATTAAAATAATACCACAGTTACGTGTTTCTCTGTTCTTTGAACTATGTATTTATCTCCTAAAGTGCTGGGTTTACAGGTGTGAGCCGCCATGCCTGGCCCCTTTTTTCTTTATAAATTATTAGCTCTCAGGTATTCCTTTACATGCCAAAAAATTAATATCTATAATGTTTTCTAAGTTTGCTATTTTCTTATTGATTTTTTATTTGAATTTTCTGTTTATTGAAAATGAGGTATTGATGTCTACTTGATGTTTATTATGTTGCTGTGTATTCACTTTTGTCAATATTTTCTTTATATATTTTGAAGCACTACTGTTACATATGTATACATACAGATAAATATAATAGCTACATGTTCCTGGTAAATTGATCCATTTTCCTATTATATAATATAAGTCTTTGTCTCATGCTAGTACTTTACTTAAAGCATGTTTAATATGACTACCTCACCCAATTGTGATTACTATTTTCATAGAATATAGATATTTTCCTCATTGATATTTTCAGCCTATTTGACTCAATGCTAGCATGAGTTCCTTTTTTCTTTCTTTCTTTTTTTTTTTTTTTTTTTTTTTGAGATACAGTCTTTCTCTGTCCCCCAGGCTGACTCACTGCAACCTCTGCCTCCCAGGTTCGAGTGATTCTCCTGTCTCAGCCTTCTGAATTGCTGGGACTACAGGTGTGTGCCACCATTCCTGGCTAATTTTTGTATTTTTATTTTTCTAGTAGAGGTGGGGTTTTACCATGTTTGCCAGGCTTGTCTCAGCCTTCCAAAGTGCTGGTATTACAAGTGTGAGCCACTGTGCCAGGCCTAAAATCAGTCTCTTGTAGGCAGCATATTGTATGATTTTTTTCTTAGTCAGGCATTTTATTTATTTTTTTCTTTTTTAATTAATTAATTAATTAATTTAAGATAGGGTTTCCCTCTGTCAATCAGGCTTGCTTGTAGTGGTGTTATCACAACTCACTGTAGCCTCAACTTCCAGAACTCAGATGATCCTCTTATTTCAGCCTCTCAAGTAGCTGGACTACAAGGATGTACAATCACACATTTTTTGTTTTTTTTTTTTTTGTAGAGACAGGGCTTTGTTATGTTGCCTAGGCTGGTCTTGAAATCCTAGGATCAAGTGTTCAGCCTACCTTGGGCTCCCAAAGTCCTGAGATTACATTTCTTTTTATTAAGTAGTTTAATTGGCCAGGCTTGGTTGCTCACGCCTATAATCCCAGCACTTTGGAAGGCCAAGGCAGATGGATCACGAGGTCAGGAGTTCAAGACCAGCCTGGCCAAGATGATGAAATCCCGTGTCTACTAAAAATAAAAAAATTAGCTGGGTGTGGTGGCACACGCCTATAATCCCAGCTGCTTGGGAGGGTGAGGCAGAAAACTGCTTGAACCTGGGAGATGGAGGTTGCAGTAAGCCGAGATCATGCCACTGCACTCTAGCCTGGGTGACAGAGCGAGACTCTCTTAAAAAATAAAAACAGAAAATTAAAAGTAGTTTAATTGATTTATATTTAAAATGATTATTTAAAAAAATGAAGTTACTATTATCAGTTTTGTTGTTTTATGTGTTTCTTGTAGATATGTTTTTCTTATTTTCTGTTTTCTTCCATTTTAATTTTAATTGTGTAGGGACATGCTTTATTTTTTAATTTTTTTCGTATATTTTATAAATTTTATCTTCATAATGGTCATGAAAAATGGAGATCACATAAAACATCTTAAAGTTAAAACAATATATTTTGATCTCATGACAACTTCAGTTAAATACAAAAACTACACCTCTATATTTTTTAGTTTGTTGATATTAAAAATTATATTGTATTTATTAACAGATCAATATTTCATTTTTCATGTACTTTTATTTTTTTGAGGCAGAGTCTTGCTTTGTTGCTCAAGCTGGAGTGAAGTGGCATCTCAGCTCACTGCAACTTCTATTTTCCAGGTTCAAATGATTCTTATGACTCAGCCTCCCAAGGAGCTGAGATGACAGGCATGTGCCATGAAACCTGACTAATGTTTGTATTTGTAGTAGAGATGGAGTTCACCGTGTTGGCCAGGCTGGTCTCAAACTCCTGGCCTCAAGCAATCCACCTGCCTTGGCCTCTTCAAGTGCTGGGATTACAGGTTTGAGCTATCACTCCTGGCCTTGTTTTTTATATTCTATAGAAATGTAAGGGTTTTATGCACCATCATTATGACAGTAAAGAATTCTGGCCAGCTGTGGTGCCTCATGCCTGTAATCCCAGTACTTTGGGAGGCCGAGGTAGGCAGATAATGAGGTCAGGAGTTCGAGACCAGCCTGACCAACATGGTAAAACCCCATCTCTACTAAAAAAAAAACAAAAACAAAAACAAAAGCCAGATGTGGTGGTGTGTGCCTGTAATCCCAGCTACTTGGGAGGCTGAAGCAGGACCCGGGAGGCACAGGTTGCAGTGGGCTGAGATAGCACCACTGCACTGCAGCATGGGCAACAGAGCAAGACTCCATATCAAAAAAGATAAAAGAGTTCTATATGTATCTGTATATTTACATGTAATAGAGAGCTTTATGTTTATATATGTTTTTATGATGGTGTCCAGCATCATTTTATTTTTCAACGTAATGGACTTATTTTAGCATTTTATTTATTTATTTTTTTTTGAGATGGAGTTTCGCTCTTGTTACCCAGGCTGGAGTGCAATGGCACGATCTCGGCTCACCGCAACCTCCGCCTCCTGGGTTCAGGCAATTCTCCTGCCTCCGCCTCCTGAGTAGCTGGGATTACAGGCATGCACCACCATGCCCAGCTAATGTTTTGTATTTTTAGTAGAGACGGGGTTTCACCATGTTGACCAGGATGGTCTCGATCTCTTGACCTCGTGATCCACCTGCCTCAGCCTCCCAAAGTGCTGGGATTACAGGCTTGAGCCACCGCGCCTGGCCCTTTTTTTTTTTTTTTTTTTTTTTTTCATGCTGTGTCTTACTTTGATGCCCAGGCTGATCTTCAACTCGTGGTCTCAAGTGATCTGACTGCCTCAGCCTCTTAAAACTGTGGGGTTAGAGGCATGAGTAACTGTGTCTGGCCATAACGTAGCATTTTTTCTAGTACTTTGCTAGTGGCAGTGAACACTTTCACCTCTTTTTTATTTATATATATATTTTTTTTGAGATGGAGTTTTACTGTTGTTGCCCAGACTGGAGTGCAATGGCACAATCTCGGCTCACTCAACCTCTGCCACCCGGTTCAAGCGATTCTCCTGCCTCACCCTCCCACGTAGCTGGGATTACAAGCATGTGCCACCACGCCTGGCTCACCTCTTATTTTGGGAAGTCTTTTTTTTTTTTTTTTTTTTTTTTTGGAGTGGGGGACGGAGTTTCGCTCTTGTTACCCAGGCTGGAGTGCAATGGCGCGATCTCGGCTCACCGCAACCTCCGCCTCCCGGGTTCAGGCAATTCTCCTGCCAGGCATGCGCCACCATGCCCAGCTAATTTTTTGTATTTTTTTTAGTAGAGACGGGGTTTCACCATGTTGACCAGGATGGTCTCGATCTCTTGACCTCGTGATCCACCCGCCTCGGCCTCCCAAAGTGCTGGGATTACAGGCTTGAGCCACCGCGCCTGGCTGGAAAGTCTTTATTTATATTTTGTCTTTCAAGTAAAATAATTTTGAATCAAGTCTTACTGGTTAAAATTTTTTATTACATTAAAATTTGGGAAGTTCTTTGCCTTTTTTGTCTTCAAGTAACCTCTGTATTACTTTTTTCCTATATTCTAATATTTCCTTCATGAATATATTGACATTCTTGATGGCATCCGGTAAGTTTTACATTTCATGTTTTAATTTTGTTTTGCAACTTAATAATTTTGTGTTATATGTTTTAGTGTATGCCACCTCACAAAATAATGTATTTTGGTATTTTAGTTTATATTTTAATTGTGTATGACAGTATTTAACTCTGTGCAATTTAAGACAGTGCAGAGCAAAATTAAATACGAATTAGACCTGGGCACAGTGGCTTATGCCTGTAATCCCAGCACTTTGGGAGGCTGAGGCAGGCAGATCATGAGGTCAGGAGATTGAGACCATCCTGGCTAACACAGTGAAACCCCATCTCTACTAAAAACACAAAAAATTAGCCAGGCATGGTGGCAGACACCTGTAGTCCCAGCTACTCGGGAGGCTGAGGCAGGAGAATTGCTTAAACCTGAGAGTCGAAGGTTACAGTGAGCCAAGATTGCGCCACTGCACTCCAGCCTGGGCAACAGAGCGAGAGTCTGTCTCTAAACAAACAAACAAACTAAACCAAATATGAATTAACCATATTTATTGTCTACTGCCAATATAATTATCTGTTTCCCTATATAAATATTATTCCTGTATTTTATTAAGACTTGTGTTTTTCTGGTATAGGTTTATTGTGAATGGTTAATTTTATCTAGGTGAGCAGTCATAAAAATTCTCCAAATTTCAACATTTAGGTTTTGTTTTTTTTTAGAACAGAGTCTTGCTTTTGTTGCCCAGGGTGGAGTGTAGTGGCCTGATCTTGGCTCACTGCAACCTCCGCATCCCAGGTTCAAGCAGTTCTCCCACCTCATTCTCCTGAGTAGCTGGGATTACAGGTGCCCACTACCTTGCCCAGCTAATTTTTGCATTTTTATGAGCTATAGGGTTTCAGCACATTGGCCAACCTGGTCTCAAACTCCTGACCTCAGATGATCCACCCACCACAGCCTTCCAAAGTGCTGGAATTACAGGCATGAACCAGCACGCCCGGCTAACATTTAGTTATTTTTAAATCTGTGTTTTTGTGTGGGAGAAAAATGTTTGGATTGAAAGATAGCTCAAAAACTGTCATAACTCTGTATCTGCAACCTCAGCCTCCCAGGTTGAAGCATTTCTCCCTTCCTCAGCTTCCCAAGTAGCTGGGATTACAGGTGACTGCCACCACACCCAGCTAATTTTTGTATTTTTAGTAGAGACAGTGTTCCACCATGTTGACCAGGCTGGTCTTGAACTCCTGACCTCAGGTGATCTGTCTGCCTCAGCCTCCTGAAGTGCTGGGATTATAGGCATTAGCCACCAAACCTGGCCGACAATCAAGTATTCTTAAATATTCAATTTAGTCATCTTAATTATATTGATGTGTTATGCAACATATCCCTAGAATGTTTTTATTTTGCAAAGCTAAATCTCAGTACATATTAAACAACTACCAGTTTTTCCCATTTTGTCAGACTTTTTAAACACCACTCTTTTCTGTTTCTAGGAGTGTTTTATATATCTGCTTTGTATATCTCATACAATCTCTCTTTGTGGCTGGCTCATTTCATTTCGTATGATGACTTCTAGCTTTATCTTTATAGTTGTTAGAATATTTCCTGCTTTTTAAATCCTAGGTGATATTCAAGTATTTCTGTATTTCACATTGTATCTACTGAATGGTTTGGTGACAGAAATTTGCATTGTTTTTACTTATGTGCTTTCAGTGATGTTGCTGCAATGATTATGGGTATGCAAATTACTCTTATGATCAAATATGTGAAAGTTTATATATGTACTGCATTCTACTTTATTAGCCAACTTTTTTACCTTTATACTCATACCAATTATTTAATTCTTTGTAGCTTTGTAATGTGTTTTCAAATCAAGAACTGCAATGCCTTTAACATTACTTTTTTCTTTTTTTTTTTTTGAAAATTGTATACTTTAATGTCTTTTGAGATTTTATATACTTCTGTGGTTCCTATTTCTTCAAAAATGCAGTGAATTTTGCATTGCATTAAATTAGTAGATTAAGCAGTATGTATCATCTTCACAGTATTATTTCAATGTTTGAACAAGAGCATGCTCAAGAGTGTGTTGATTTCTACATATTTGTAAATTTTTAAGTTTTTTTCTATTGTTTTATATTCTCATTTCATTTTTGTTATAAAAAGTAATCCATAAAAATTCAGTTTTTGGCCGGGCGCGGTGGCTCACGCCTATAATCCCAGCACTTTGGGAGGCCAAGGCAGATAGATCACAAGGTCAAGAGATCGAGACCATCCTGGTCAACATGGTGAAACCCTGTCTCACTAAAAATAAAAAAATTAGCTGGGCATGGTGGCACATGCCTATAGTCCCAGCCACTTGGGAGGCTGAGGCAGGAGAATTGCTTGAACCCGGGAGGCAGAGGTTGTGGTGAGCCGAGATCGCACCATTGCACTCTAGCCTGGGTAACGAGCAAAAATCCGCCTCAAAAAAAAAAAAAAAAAAAAGACTTCTTATCTGGCGTACCAGGTGGTCTTTGAAGGAGATTGTTGTATAGCTATTGAAAAGCGTGTGTATCCTAATGTTGAGAAGTGTTTTCTGTATTTTTGTTAAATGTATTTGTTTTTTACTGCCTTCAGGTGCTCTCTTCCCTCATTTTCTATCTTGTTTTATCTTTATTGTAGAAAGTCAGGTATTGAAATATCCTACTATAATTATATTGTTCTCTATGTGTTTCATTTCTGTTATTCTGTCAGTGTTTGCTACCACAATGTGAGATACAAACACACATGCAACACACATGTATATACAAATTTGTCACAGGTTCTTAGTAAATGAATCTATTATTGTTTAATGTTTCTCTTTGGAGTTTTGACTTATGGTATATTTTATAAAATATAACAGTTTTTGACTTAAGATGTATCTTGTGTAATTTTTTAGACATCTTCTGTTCTCATTTTGTTAATATTTGTGTAGAATGTATACATCCATCGTACCACTTTCAGTCTTGTTTTATAATTATATCTCAGCTTACCCTGAAGAAAGTCAAGTTGGATCTTGGTGTTCAAAATTTTTTAATTAATTCCATTATTGAAAGTATGTCTCTTTTTTTTTTTTTTGAGAAAGTTTTTCTCTTGTTACCCAGGCTGGAGTGCAGTGTTGCAATCTCGGCTCACTGTAACCTCCACCTCCCGGGTTCAAGCAATTCTCTCACCTTAGCCTTTTGTGTAGCTGTGATTACAGACACCCACCACCATGCCCAGCTAATTTTTGTATTTTCAGTAGAGATGGGGTTTCACCATGTTGGCCAGGCTGGTCTCAAACCCCTGACCTCAGGTGATCCACCTGCTTCAGCCTCCGAAGGTGCTGGGGTTAAAGGCATGAGCCACTGTGCCTAGCTGAAAGTATGTCTCTTGATTTATTATATAGATATTTAAGTAAAGTTAACTCTATATATATTCTTCTGAAACAGAAAGACTTGCTAACATTTTATTCTTTAATTTGATTCTTGTTTCTTAGTCCCTTTTTTCTCTTTCTTCCTTTGTGTCTTTTTGATTTTTGTATTTATATGCTTTTATTTCTTTCTTATTTTGTTTTGTCAGTCTACACAAATATATCCTTTGTGGTTCCTTGGAGATTGCATAAAACCTCTACAAGATAAAACAGTATATTATAGTCTAGTTAAAAATCAACTTTATTTGCATGCAAAAATTCTTATTCATACAGCTGCCCTCAACCTTGTCATTGAGGTTGCTAATTATATCTTTATGTTACATATTCATTAGCAGATGTTTACTATAATTTGTATTCTATCTTTCACATGTCAGAGAATAATTAAAAATACTTTCTGCACCATTATGATAATGGTACAAAATTACATTATTGTATATGTGCATATCTTTCCCAGAAAGTTATGTATTTTCATATGATTGTGTGTTATTTTCTTGCATCATGTCATTTTCAGTGGAAGGAACTCCTTTCAGCATCTTTGATATGTAGGGCATAGGCAGTGCCAAAATATATTTTCAGAATTTTCCCATATATATGTTTATTTATTTTAAGATGGAGTTTCATTCTTGTTGCCCAGGCTGGAGTGCAGTGGCATGATCTTGGCTCACTGTAACCGCCATCTCTCGGGTTCAAGTGATTCTTCTGCCTCGGCTTCCCAAGTAGCTGGGATTACAGGAGTGCACCAGCACACCTCGCTAATTATTTTTTGTGTTTTTAGTACAGATGGGGTTTCACCATGTTGATCAGGCTGGTCTCGAACTCCTGACCTCAAGTGATCCACTCACCTTGGTCTCCCAATGTGCTGTGATTCCAGACGTGAGCCATTGCACATGGCCAAATTTTGTTATTTTTGGAAGGTGTTTTACTTGGAAGGTATTTGGCAAGACAGTTGTTACTATTCTCACTTTACAGCTGTTGTTTTCAGGACTTTGACTATATCACAGTTCCTTTCTCGCCTGTGAAATTTTCTTGACATATTTACTGGCTATCTCATAAGACTATTATTATAAATCACACATCACTTTCATCTTGCAGTTCCCAAGATTCTCTTGTTTGTGAGTTTTGAAATTTTGCTTATATATTTGTTTGTTATAAATACCTTTGTGTGTATTATAGTTTGTTGAGTGTCTTTATTTTACATTAATTTTTCTTTTAAATTTTTAATTTTTTTTTGTATTTTTACCTCCACAATTCCTGGTTCCTGCTCTTTTTAATATTTTTTTTGTTCTCATTTTTCTGATTTTTAGTAGTTGTCTCTGTTCCTATTCACTCATGTTTTATTCAATTTATTTTAAATTTTTAAAATTAATTTGTATATTTTTATTTTTTAATGGTTGCTTTCTGAAAATTTTATAATTTCTGATGGGCTGTATTGCCCTAATATTTTGTATACATTGTAATCTTTAATTGATATTTGGTAAAAACAAGCTCTCTGTCACCATCTTTATAATGCAGCTTTGTCCTGGCATAGTCTGAAGCCATTTGTCTTAACTAGTCATCCTGAGAGTCTTTCAAACATGTTCTTAGGATGTGTCTTCTCTAAGATTTTCTAGGGTTTTTTTCAGTTTTTTTTTTTTTTTTTTTAGTTAAAAGAGTTTGTTCATGTTTCTTCTGAATAGTCAGTAATCACTTGCTACAACTGTTTTCTACTGCAGTCTCTTCAGTGCTATAACATTTACCTTTGACTTCAGCAGACTCAAAATGTCATTCCAAAGTACACCACCATTTCTTTCAGCCCTTTATGTCATGGGAGACAGAAACCAATGTCTGCAAAGGGACACAGAACCCAGAAATAAAGATGTATATGTTTGTTATTATTTATCTTGTCTTTTAAAAATGAAACCAGGAGTTGGCAATTTACTTCTAAAGGCACTATGTTATATTGGGGAACAGAAAGAGCTTTGTTGGGTAAACAAAACAGACTTGTCTTTTTCTTCTATGTGGCTCTTCACATTGTGCCCCCTGGGGACCTGTACACACTGAACTTATTTATAAATTTTCCACAAATGTATTTTGGTCAGTATGTTTTAGTTATATGTCTGTGAAGAAATTGGAGCCTGTGGCATTTTGCTATGCAATCTTGCTTATGTAGTTTGTATAATTTTATAGATTAAATTTGTAAAGTATATTCATCTGTGTCTAGCAAGTGGAGTAATGTCTTATTTTTATTTCTTTCAGTTATGTGTTTTCATTTTGCCCAAGACCTTTGGCCAGAGCAGAACATAAAAGATTCTTTCCAAAATGTGACACTGAGAAGACACAGAAAATGTGGGCATGAGAATTTACAGTTAAAAAAAGGCTGTAAAAGTGTGGATGAGTGTATGGAGTACAAAGGAGGTTATAACAGAGTTAACCAATGTTTGACAGCTACCCCAAGCAAAATACTCCAATGTAATAAGTATGTGAAAGTCTTTCATAAATTTTCAAATTCAAATAGACATAAGAAAAGACATACTGGAAATAAACATTTCAAATGTAAAGAATGTGGCAAATCATTTTGCATGCTTTCACAACTAACTCAGCGTAGAAGATTTCATACTAGAGTGAATTCTTACAAATGTGAAAAGTGTGGAAAAGCCTTTAACCAGTCCTCACAGCTTACTAGACATAAGATAATTCATACTGAAGAGAAACCCAACAAATGTGAAGAATGTGGCAGAGCCTTTAAACTGGACTCACACCTTTCTATACATAAAAGAAATCATACTGGAGAGAAACCTTACAAATGTGAAGAATGTGGCAAAGTCTTTAGTCAGTCCTCACACCTTACTACACAAAAGATACTTCCTAGTGGAGAGAACCTCTACAAATGTGAAGAATGTGGAAAAACTTTTAATCTATTCTCAAATCTTACTAACCATAAGAGAATTCATGCTGGAAAGAAACCCTACCAATGTAAAGAATGTGGCAGAGCTTTTAACATATCCTCAAACCTTAAGAAACAGGAGAAAATTTACACTGGAGAGAAACTCTACAAATGTGAAGAATGTGGCAAAACTTTTAGCCGATCTTCAAACCTTACTAAACATAAGAAAATCCATTCTGCAGAGAAATCCTACAAATGTGAAGAATGTGGCAAAACCTTTAACCAGTCCTCAACTCTTATTATTCATAAGATAATTCATACTGGAGAGAAACCCTACAAATGTAAACAATGTGGCAAAGCTTTTAACCAATCTTCAAACCTTACTAAACATAAAAAAATTCATACTCCAGAGAAATCCTACAAATGTGAAAAATGTGGCAAAGCTTTTAACCAACCCTCAAACCTAATTAACCATAAGAAAATTTATACTGGAGAGAAACCATACAAATGTGAAGAATGTGGAAAAGCTTTTAATCGATCCTCAACCCTTACTAGACATAAGAAAATTCATACTGGAGAGAAACCCTACAAATGTGAAGAATGTGGCAGAGCTTTTAGCCAGTCTTCAAACCTCGCTGAACATAAGAAAATTCATACGGGAGAGAAACCCTACAAATGTGAAGAATGTGGCAAGGCCTTTAACCGATTCTCAACCCTTACTAAACATAAGAGAATTCATACTGGAGAAAAACCCTATAAATGTGAAGAATGTGGAAAAGCTTTTAATCAGTCCTATCAACTTAGTAGACATAAGATAATTCATACTAAAGAGAAACTCAAAGAATGTGAAGAATTTGGCAAGGCCTTTAAACAGTCCTCACACCTTAGTCTACATAAAATTACTCGTACTGGAGAGAAACCCTACAAATGTGAAGAATATGGCAAAGTCTTTAACCAGTCTTCACATCTTACTACACAAAAGATAATTCATACTGGAGAGAAACTCTACAGATTGGAAGAACATGGAAAAGCTTTTAGCCTATTCTCAAACATTACTAACCATAAGAGAATTTATACTGGAGAGAAACCCTACAAGTGTGAAGAATGTGGAAAGGCTTATAACCGATTCTCAAACCTTACTATACATAAGAGAATTCATACTGGAGAGAAACCTTACCAATGTGCAGAATGTGGCAAAGCCTTTAACTGCTCCTCGACTCTTAATAGGCATAAGATAATTCATACTGGAGAGAAACCTTACAAATGTAAAGAATGTGGCAAAGCTTTTAACCTGTCCTCAACCCTTACTGCACATAAGAAAATTCATACTGGAGAAAAACCTTATAAATGTGAAGAATGTGGCAAAGCTTTTAACCAGTCCTCAAACCTTACTACACATAAGAAAATTCATACTTCAGAGAAACCCTACAAATGTGAAGAATGTGGCAAATCATTTAACCAGTTCTCATCTCTTACTATACATAAGATAATCCATACTGGAGAGAAACCCTACAAATGTGGAGATTATGGCAAAGCTTTCAACCTATCTTCAAATCTTACTACACATAAGGAAATTCATACTGGAGAGAAGCCCTACAAATGTGAAGAATGTGACAGAACTTTTAATTCATCCTAAAAACTTACTACACATAAGAAAATTCATACTGAAGAGAAACACTACAAGTATGAATAATGTGGTAAAGCCTTTAACCAGTCTTCTTTTCTACACAGAAGACCTTTTATACTGGCGAGAAACCCTACAAATGTAAAGAATGTGGCAAAGCTTTTAATTTACCTTCAAACCTTCAGAATGTGAGAAAATTCATACCAGAGAGAATCCTACAAATGTCAAAACTGTGGCAAAGCCTTTAACTGGTCCTCAACTTTTACTAAACATAAGGTAATTTATACTGGAGAGAAGCCATACAAATGAGAAGAATGTGGCAATGCCTTTAATCAGTCATCACACCTCTCTACACAAGATAATTTATACTGGAGAGAAACTACAATTGTGAAGAATGTGGCAAAGCTTTTAACCAATCCTCATACTTTACTAACCATACATACTGGAGAGAAATGCTACAGTTGTGAAGAATGTGACAAAGCTTTTAACCTATCCTCAACCCTTACTGCAGATAAGAAAATTCATATTGGAGAGAAACTCTACAAATGTGAAGTCTGTGGCAGAGCCTTTAACCGATTCTCAACAGTACATATAAGAGTATTTATATTGGAGAGAAACCCTACAAATGTAAAAAATGTGGCAATGCCTTTAACTGGTCCTCACACCTTGCTACACATAAGACAATTTATATTTGAGAGAAACTATGAAAATACGAATAATGTGGCAACATACAACCAATCCTCAAACCTCAATAAACATAAGATAGATAATACTGAAAACTTCAGACACCTGAAAGATGTGATGATGATTTTGACAACACCTCAAACTTTCTCACATAAATCATACTGGTGAAAAATTTCACAAAGCCTTTAAATGGTTGTCACACTTGATTGTAGGTAAGAAAATCCATATTGAAGAAAACTAGAAGTGTAAAGAATGTGGCAGCATTTCTAATAAATGCTCCGTATTGCACAGGAAAGCATTTATACTTCAGAAAGATTGTACAAATGTAAGGAATGTGGAAAAGCCATTAATATCTGCTCACATCGGCTGGGTGCGGTGGCTCACGCCTGTAATCCCAGCACTGTTGGTGGTCAAAGTGGGCAGACCAGGAGGTCTAGAGATTGAGGCCATCCTGGCCAACATGGTGAAACCCCATCTCTACTACAAAAAAAAAATTAGCGGCCGGCAGGGTGGCTCAAGCCTGTAATCCCAGCACTGTGGGAGGCCGAGGTGGGTGGATCACGAGGTCAAGAGATCGAGACCATCCTGGTCAACATGATGAAACCCCATCTCTACTAAAAATACAAAAAATCAGCTGGGCATGGTGGCGCGTGCCTGTAATCCCAGCTACTCAGGAGGCTGAGGCAGGAGAATTGCCTGAACCCAGGAGGCGGAGGTTGCGGTGAGCCGAGATCACGCCATTGCACTCCGGCCTGGGTAACGAGCGAAACTCTGTCTCAAAAAAAAAAAAAAAAAAAAAAATAGCTGGGTGTGGTGTTGCGTGCCTGTAGTCCCAGCTACTCAGGAGGCTGAGGCAGGAGAATTGGTTGAACCCAGGAAACGGAGGTTGCAGTGAGCCATCGCTGCACTTTAGCCTGGGCAACAGAGTGAGACTCCATCTCCAAGAAATATCTGCTCACATCTTACTCAATATTAGAGAGTTAGTACTTAATAAAAATGCAGTTTTTGTCGAGATCTTTCAGAAAATAGAAGCCTTTAAAGTGAAGAAGAGGAGCTAGGTGTGCTGGTGTGGCACACATGTAATGCCAGCACTTTGGGAGGCCAAGGTGGGTGGATCAGGTCAGAATCAGGTCAGGACCTCAAATTCCTGAGTTTGAGACTTGCGTGGCCAACATAGTGAAACTGTGTCCCTACTAAAAATACGAAAATTAGCTGGGTGTGGTGGCAGGCCCCTGTAATCCCAGCCACTTGGGAGGCACGGGTAGGAGAATTGCTCAAATTTGGGAGATGAAGGTTGCAGTAAGCTGGGGTCACACCACTGCACTCCAGCCAGGGCTACAAGAGCAAAAAACTTCATCTCGGAAAATACAAAGTATTTTGAGGACAAACATTACAAATACGAATAGAGTTGTAGTGCCTTTACTTGTATCACAGATACAGTGTACTATTTTGTACTGGAGGAAAACCCTGAAGCAGTTGCTCAAACTTTGTTCAATACCAGAAAATTTATATTGGAGGAAAAACTCTCCAAATGTAATGCATTTGGAGAAACATCTTTTAAAAAACTACAGCTTAGAAAATACCAGAGGCCGATGGGGAGGAAGGCAGGAAATCACACTGCCATGTGTATACCTATGCAGCAATCTTGCATGTTCTTCACATGTACCCTAAAACCTAAAATGCAATAAAAAACCAGAGGCCTCATGCTAAAATATATTTTTTGCAAATGCAGTAAATGTAAAAATAATTTAATCAAAAATTAAGACTGTAAATAGCGAATTCAGGCCAGGCTCACGCCTGTAATCCCAACACTTTGGTAGGCCAAGGTGGGTAAATAACCTGAGATCAGGAGTTTGAGACCAGCCTGGCCAACATGGTGAGAGCCAGCTTCTACTAAAAATACAAAAATTAGCCGGGCATGGTGGCATGCGCCTGTAATCTCAGCTACTCCAGATGCTGAGGCAGGAGAACGTTTGAACCCAGGAGGCAGAAGTTGTGGTGAGCCTGTGATGACATTGCATTCCAGCCTAGGTGACAGAGCAAGACTCCATCTCAAAACAAAAAAGAATTCACAGTAGAAATATCATCTAAGGTACTGACACTTCAGACATTGCACTTAAACAATGCAGAGTATAGAAAATAAAGTTGGTAGATGAATTGTATATAACCTTAAAATAAGTAGAGAATTTTTTGTAGATTTATAATTCAAATTTTTTTCTTGAAAAAATTGAGTTTTTGAAAAGCAAAAATGTAATTCAACTCTCAAATTGCTTAATGCTCTTCATTCCTATTGTATTCACATGAAAGCATGTGATCAATTAATTGTTCATCAGAGATAAGAAATCATTTCTGTTAGGTGGGCATTATTTATGATACTTTCTACCTGAAAGAGTAAGGACATTACTGTAAGATGCATGATAAAAAGCTGAGTGGAGTGGCTTTTTGTGTTTAACTTACAGTATTAAGCCATCATGAGGTAGACATTCAGAGTGATATTCTTCTGCATTAATAGTAAGAAAAAGTTATTTTTAATCTTAGTTAAAATCAAAGTTAATTTGTAGCCTATTATTTTACGCTGTTGTATGTAATAAAATGCGTTATGTTTAAAACTTTTTAAATTGTGTGTGAACTTAAACTTTTTTTTTAACTTGTTAAAACCATTGTGCATTCAATGAAGTGTTTTTATGCCACTAACTTTTACCCATCCCCCCTTACTCAAGGGTTTAGGTAAAAGAGGGTAACTGTATGCTATTTGATAACATAATAGACTAACATTTCTAATAATTATTTTTGCTAGTTGCTTTAAACTGCTAATAAGTTAAAGAGCCTGGGTGCGGTGGCTCACGCTTGTAATCCCAGCATTTTGGGAGGCTGAGGCAGGCAGATCACAATGTCAGGAGATCAAGATCATCCTGGCTAACACGGTGAAACCCCACCTCTACTAAAAATACAAAAAGTTACCTGAGCGTGGTGGCACACAGCTGTAGTCCCAGTTACTCCGGAGGCTGAGGCAAGAGAATCGCTTAAACCTGGGAGGCGGAGGTTGCAGTGAGCTGAGATCACGCCCCTTCGCTCCATCCTGGGTGACAGAGCAAGACTCCATCTCAAAAAAAAAAATTGTTTCCATAGGTTAGATTTTTTGTTCTATTTTTGATTTAAACGTATTTCTCTTAATTTTTGTGGATACAAAAGTGATGGCATGTATGGCATTTGATACAGGCTTATGATTTTATGCATTAGTCACATCAGGGCAAAAAGAAGTATCCATCAACTCCAGCATTTCTCCTTTGTATTACAAACCAATTCTACACTTCTAGATACTTCAGAATGTACAATCTTTATTGACTACAGGGTTGTTTTTATGGTTATAATAAAAATTATATACAAGTATACATAAATAATGAGAAAATTCTGAGTTCTGAATAAACATTTTAAAAATGTTACCTATTTTTGGCCAGGCGAGGTGGCTCAAGCCTGGCCTGAACTTGGGACTTGGAGGTTTCAGTGAGCCGAGATCACACCATTGCACTGCAGCCTGGGCACCAGAGTGAGACTCTGTCTCAAAAAATATATTTATAAATTTATAAGTTATATAATAAATTTATATATACATTTACAAGTGCTTTTATTTATTTGAGCAAATTGGAGCTCATTTATTTATTTAGAAACGGAGTTTCGCTCTTGTTACCCAGGCTGAAGTGCAATGGCACAATCTCGGCTCACCGCAACCTCTGCCTCCTGGGTTCAAGCAATTCTCCCGCCTCAGCCTCCCAAGTAGCTGGGACTACAGGCATGCGCCACCATGCCCCTCTAATTTTTGTATTTTTTAGTAGAGACAGGGTTTCACCATGTTGACCAGGATGGTCTTGATCTCTTGACCCCGTGATCCACCTGCCTCGGCCTCCCAAAGTGCTGGGATTATAGGCATAAGCCACCGCGCCCGGCCTAGTTAGAGCTCTTTTATATATTTTCAGTAGTGAAATATGGTGTACACAAGACATAAATACATAGACGTATTAGCCATGCCAGTAGAAGTACATTTCGTAGATTCATAAGACCTCCTTTTTCCTATCTTAGACTTGCAAACTCTTGATGACCTGGTTTATTACTCTGGCAGTTGTCAGCTACATAGCCCTAAATTTGCATATGGAAGAAAACGACTCTTAGGTGAAAATCAAAGGGCAAGGTTTACATCTCAAGGTACATAAAGAGTCTGGTGGTGCTAGAAGGAGGTTAAAGATGGATGCCAGATCAAACAAAAATTACGTAGCAGAACACACACTGAATCCCGGGTTTTCAAAAAGGGAGAATTATGAGACTAGACTATGTGATGCTTTTACAGTGCACTTAAAATTTTTTTCCAAGGTCAGCCGTGGTGGCTCATGCCTGTAACAGCCAGGTGTGTTGGTGTGTGCCTATAATCCCAGCTACTCGGGAGGCTGAGGCAGGAGAATCGCTTGAACCTGGGAGGTGGAGGTTGCAGTGAACCGAAATCGTGGCATTGCACCTCAGCCTGGGAAACAAGAAACTCTGTCTAAAAAGAAAAAAAAAAAAAAAAAATTCCAGAGTAGCTTCTGTTGTAATAGCTATTAATGAATAAAACAGAATTCAGTTTATCTGAGAAAATTTTTGTCACAAACGCAAGGTCTTAGGAGATAAACACAAAAACATGAATGCCTTTTAAATACAAACGTATACGCACATGTACACATGTTGGATGTTAGCTTTTAATGAAGCTGACTTTGAGCCATTGAGCTCCTAAAAATACATATTTTTTAGGAAGACCCAGAGGCTTCTCAGCAGGAATGGACCCAATACCTCCCATTTTCAAGTTTACATGGTATCAAAAGGAATAAGACAGATACACAAACAAGTGGGAACAAATTTTGGACAACACAAGGAGGAGCGCACTCAGGCAAAACAGACTCAAAACCAACTCAAAGCCTGATCTCAACAAAAATGCAAAGTGGGTGTATTGGTGAGCCCTATCATTTCCCTTGGTGGTACCTGACAAATGGTTTAACAAGCCCAGATAAGAAAACAAGAGGCCAAAAGAAGAAAGAAGAAAGAACAATAGGCCAGGCAAGGCACGGTGGCTCATACGTGTAATCCTAGCACTTTGGGAGACTGAGATGGGTGGATCACGAGGTTGGGACTTCGAGACCAGCCTGGCCAACATAGTGAAACCCTGTCTCTACTAGAAATACAAAAATTAGCTGGGTGTGGTGGCACACACCTATAGTCCCAGCTACTCTGGGAGGCTGAGGCAGGAGACTCACTTGAACATGGGAAGTGGAGGTTGCAGTGAGCCAAGACTGTGCCATTGCACTCTAGCATGGGTGACAGAGTGACTCTGTCCCCTGCAAAAAAAGAAAACAATAGGCTCTTGGCATACAATCAGGTTATCTCACCCTTTGAGCACGTCTGCTCCTGATCTCCCCACTTCCCCCGTACTGAAAGAGATGTGCAACTTTGCACATGGGACAGCCTTTGAGAGGTTCCCTGGGAAAATCTTACTGGCAGCTACTGAAATCCTCCTGAAGACTGTCTCATCGCAAGCCACTGGCCACTGAATGCAGCACCATCCTGGTTTTTCCTGGTGGTTGTGCCAAATTTTGTTCCTAGACTGAACTGAGGATCGGGCTGCTATTTCTCATGATTCAATGATGAGATACAGATGAAATGGGGATGAAGAGAGTTTTTATTTCTGCAACCGGTTACAGGAATGCCTGGAAATGATCAATAGACAAACTCAAGATGACAAAGTTTTTCAGAGCTTATGTACCTTCTAAGCTATATGTCTATGTGGAAGTGTGCATTGATCTAAAGACATAAGTGATTTACTTCTTTTAATCTATAACTAAGGTCTAAGTCCTGAACACCTACCTCTGGAGCCTCAGTAAATTTACTTAATCTAAATGGGTCCAGGTACTGGGGTGATTACCCTTACCTTGTCTCCTGCTAAATCATGGGATTTTGTGGAGGGCTGGGGAGTTTTGTCAGATGCACAAAAAAACTTGTTTAATCCTAAATGGGTCCTATTAAGGATTCCCTAGTTATTTTTATCATGCTTTAAGGCATAAGAAAGGCCTGGGCAGAACTCTTGGTGGGCTTTTGCTACATTCCAGCCTTTGTATAAGGGCACTGGTTTTTAATATTTAACATAACCACTCAGTCAGTACTGAAACAGTTGCTATGGAAGCCTGCATTAGTGAATTGGTGAGATCTGGTGTGCCACACTGGGATTACAGGCATGCGCCACCACACCCAGCTGAATGCAATTTTTACTGCAAAGTCTTCTCCCCACGATAACGGTCACTAAGGTCAGAACACCTAGCACAGTGCTTTGCAATATTGTGCACTTAGTATGTATGGAACTGATTTGAATTAGGAGTGAAATAAGTAACAGCTGTCAGTTCTGCAAAGGATACAAAGTAGGCAATACAAGTAAGACTGAAACACCACAACTCAGCAGCAAACACTTTTTTTTTGAGACAGAGTCTATTTCTGTCACCAGGCTGGAGTGCAGTGGCATGATCTCGGCTCACTGCAACCTTGGCCTCCCGGGTTCAAGCAATTTTCCTGCCTCAGCCTCCTGAGTGGCTGGGACTACAGGCGCGTGCCACCATGCCCAGCTAATTTTTGTATTTTTTTAGTAGAGTTGGGGTTTCACCATTTTGGCCAGGATGGTCTTGACCTCTTGACTTCATAATCCGCCCGCCTAGGCCTCCCAAAGTGCTTGGATTACAGGCGTGAGCCACCCCGCCAGGCCAGCAAACACTTTTACATTTATTTAAGACACATTTTCAACTAGTTCACAAAATGATGTTAGTTTAAAGCAGATATTTGAGGGTTTGGCTGAATAGGGCAATCACCTGGAGAGCTTTATATCACACTATTGCCTGGGTCTCACTCCAGGTATTTTGATTAATTGTTCCATTCCAAATTGGGTTTGGGGATGTTAACCCCACTTCAGTTTATCCTAATATACAGCCATGGGTGAAAAGCATTGATTCAGGGTGAGGAATGCTGTTTTTGTGTGATTTTTATATGTGCTTCAGGGCTTTGCCCTAGCTACTCCTAAATTTGTGGTCTTATAAAATATCTTTGCCTTTTAAGGCATTCATAGCCATTAGGTAAAATTGCAGCAAAAGAAAATAGTTGGCAGCTCTATCAGGCACAGTAATTTGATGTAGTTTGTTTAGGAAGTCATATATAGTCTGCAAATACCAAAGAGAGATACAAAGAGTTTTCACATATATGGAGTGCATTATAGGTGTTTTCAAATTTCTCCTGTGTTGAGAAATAAAAAAAGTTTAGACCTTAATTTTCTAAACTCAGTGCTCAGCTATTTCCTCAAGTTATTTCCAGTTTTCCCCAGAGGCTTCAACGGTGTTCTCTGGAGATAATGAATTTATTTCAATGCCTGAAGAGTGCTAGATAAATGGGATGAGAATATATATATGTATGTAGCTTCTATTTCAGAAGTGTCTCTCTCCAGAACCTTGGTGGACTAGAAAACCTGGCTGAGTAGCGTGGTCTGTTGAGGTTCATGAGCTTTAGACTCAGGCAGAGTTAATTCTGAGTCCCAGCCCAGCTGCTTAGTAGCTGTGGGACAGTTATATAAACCTTACCTGCAAGAAAAGGCATAATAACATTGATTGAAAATACAGTAATTCTTTGTATTCATTCTTATAGTCATAAGAATTCTTATAGTCATTCTTATAGTCATTCTGCTCTTAGAAGCAGAATCTGTTTTTTCAAACTTTGGCTCTTTCTGATCTTACTTGCACAGGCCAAAACTGTGACTATGAGAGTGTGCCAGTTTTGGTTCTAGGCTCAAAGGGTCTTAAATTCTTCCAAAATGTGTCTTAAAAGCACATTTTAGCCTGCTGAAAAATAAAATATCATGGGGAGAGAAACCAAAGTGTCCCAGTTGACAAATCACTCTGAGAAGCAGAGCCACATAATCTGCTATCAGCTGACCATTCATGGCTGAAGAAGCCCAGATGAGCACAGTCTAAATTTCTAACCAGCTCAATAATGAGCTAGTAAGTTTTGGGATAGTTTATTATGCAGCTATAGCTTACTAACAAATACATTCATTATAGGAAGGATGCCAGGATTCCAGTGAAGATTAATTACAAATAACCCACAAATGTTTTGCATCCTGTAAGTATTAATTTTCTTTTTATTTCATTTAAAGTTAGATTTCATTTAGATGTTACTGAGTTATACAGAAGAGCAGGTAGATGTGTGTGGATGTGTGTGGATTGGTGCTTAAACTCACATGGTGCCCCACACCACAGGAGAAAAGCACACAGCTACAGCTGGACAATTAGGTCTAAGGCCAAACAGCAAAGTAAGCAGTTGACCTTTGTATTAGTCCATTTTCACACTGCTATAAAGAACTACCTGATACTGGGTAGTTTATCAAGAGAAGAGGTTTTATTGACTCAGAGTTTTGCATGACTGAGGAGGCCTTGGGAATCTTACAGTCATGGGAGAAAGTAAAAGGAAAACAAGGCACGTCTTCACAAGATGGCAGGAAAGAAAGAGGAAAGTAACACACTGATTAAACAACCAGATCTTGTGAGAATCCTGTCACAAGAACAGCAAGGAGGAAGTCTGTGCCCTATGACTCAATCACCTCCCACCAGGTTTCTCCCCTGACACATGGGGATTACAATTCAAGATGAGATTTGGGTGGCGACACAAAGCCATTAACAGCCTTTAATCTATTTTCTCCACATCTGAACTTTGGAGGTCAACACTGTAAAGAGTCCTGAAGATATGCGGTTCCCTCCTCTTGGGGCTCTACCATCCATTGTTTACTGTCTGATATTTGGAAGGAAGAGGAATTCTCACCAAATAGAAACTGGAACACAATGGTCTACATGTGGACACTTCCTGCTAGCAGTGACTGCTCTCTCTAGGGACACTGTCCTACCCATCTTTGGGCCTGAATGGAGAGGTTTATAGGGAGAGGCTGTTCCCTCATTTCCAGGAGAAAGTGAGTATTTAGTCCATTCAGGTCCCTGAGATCAGAGAGTCAGATCCCTCAGAGCTGCTGTTCCATGCGGCAGCTACTTAGGGTTTGAGGCTACTGGGTAGCTGGAATGTGGCTGATTTAAAATGAGATGTGCTGCAAATATAAAATACAGAGCGAGTTAAGAAGGTTTGGTACCAAAAATTACTTTATTAATAATTACATATTAATCACATTTAAACAATATTTTGGATATACTGGGTTAAATAATTACAAACAATTTCACTTGTTTCTTTTGGTTATATTTAATGTGGCTACTAAAAAATTTAAAATTCATACATGGCTAACATTTTATTTCTTAGAGAATTGCTTTCATGTTAAAATCTCTGGTTGCCTATTCAAAAGACCACAGGCCAGAAATGTTATGAAATATTAAACATAGGACAGGCACAGTGGCTCACGCCTGTAATTCCAGAAATTTGTAGGGGGCGGAGGCGGGTGGATCACGAGGTCAGGAGTTCAAGACTGGCCTAGCCAATATGGTGAACCTCGTCTCTTCTAAAAATACAAAAATTAGCCGGACGTGGTGCAGGGTGCTTGTAATCCCAGCTACTTAGGAGGCTGAGGCAGAACAATCGCTTGAACCCCGGAGGTGGAGGTTGCAGTGAGCTGACATCACGCCACTGCACTCCAGCTTGGGCGACAGAGCGAGACTATACCTCATAAATAAATAAATGTTATATGTTGTTTCCATTTGTGAACAATGTATATGAGTGTGTGTATAAAATTTATAAATGGGTCGGGCTTGCGGTGGCTCACGCGTGTAATCCCAGCATTTTGGGAGGCAGAGACCGGGAATCACCTAAGATCAGGAGTTCAAGACCAGCGTGACCAACATGACGAAACCGCGTCTCCACTAAAAATACAAAAAATAGCCTGGCATGGCGGCAGGCGCCTATAATGCCCGCTACCTGAGAGGCTGAGGCAGGAGAATCACTTGAATCTGGGAGGCAGAGGTTGCGGTGAGCCGCAATCGCGCTGCTGCACTCCAACCTGGACGACAGAGCCAGACTCTCTCTCAATTAAAAAAAAAACTAATAAATGGACATAACCTTATACACAAGGTTAAAAAATGACCTCTGGGCAGAGCTAGGTCACTCAGAGAGGAAGCCCTTCCTGAAAACGACTGGAGTCAGGAGCCTGTCATTCTGGACTTATTCAGTGCAGCGTGTGGTCGCAGCTTCTGTCACTCAAGGCCTAAGGGCGTGGCACCTGGAGCCCTATCCAATCAGGATCCCGGGTGGAAACTGTCCAATCAAGCGCGCAGCCAGAGAGGAAGGGGCGCCTCCCAGGATTTGGCAGGGCGTTTGTCTCTCGCTCCAGCTGGAGTTCGACGTTGGGACCTCACTGCGCCCAGCTTCTCTGGCTCCAGGGGGCCTCGTGATTCTGTCACAGCCTCACTCTCCATCGCTCTGTGACCTGCTGGTATTGGAAGATCCATAGCTAAGACTCCAGGACACCTGTGAAACCGAGAATTGATGAGTGTGCAGGGCAGGGAATCCTGTCTCACTGTTGTACTGGAGCCAGCGTAGAAAGTCAACACCAAGACAAAAGTATGCCAAATTGCAGGGTCTTTGTTGCCGGCGGCCACGGAGGACTCGCATCTCTCCAACCCGTGGCCCCGGAAGGAGGGTGTCAAGACCTTTTATGCCGGTAAACCACCTCCGGGTTGAGGGTCGGGGTGGGGGTGAGGGGCTCCGGACATTTTGAGGGCCAGGGGACTTTGGACATTCCGATTGTTACTTAAGTGGTTCACAGAAGTCAAGATTAGCATTTGTTTACACATTGTCTGGGTATGGGTGGAAATTACAGACCTTAGTTACTTACTACAAGTCACAGGGGCCAAGATGGCATGAGTTTGGACTGCTTGCCTGTTACATTAGGGTTACAGATAGCAGTTTCAACAGAAAGCCGAGGTATGGTTGAGGTGTGCAGATTTACGGGGATTTTACCATGTCACAATTGGAACCGGCCAGAAATGGCGGTGGAGGGACCCAGTCTGTGAGCCTGAGTCCCTTGCAGCTCAGCCCTTCCTCTCCTCTGGTGCAGGGGCCCGAGGCATCCTGTTGCATTCTGCATAGTGGCTTTGGCGCCAGCCTGTAGCTTGCTTTGCTCATCTCTGCACCCTCAGCCCCACATCTTCCCGAAGCTGTGAAGTGAGGAGAAGGTCATCAGGGTGCATGCTCTGAACGCAGAGACCCCCAAACAGGCTTTGTGTGGGCAACATGGCTGTTTATTCACCTGAGTGCAGGCGGGCTGAGGCTGAAAAGGGCATCAGCGGAGGGCAGTGGGATGGGAGTTGGTTTTATAGGTTTGGGGTCAGCAGTGGAAAATTACAGAAGTTACAGTTGGTGGTTTTTTGCAAGCTGGGAGGGGGTCGTAGGCTGTGGAGCCATGAAGTTGGCCAAGCTTGGTTACAAAGTCCAATGGCCTTGTAATTGAAGCCGGAGTAAGAAACAATAGAAGAATGTCTCAGGTTATTAGGCGCTGCAGGGGTTGATCATTTCTTCCAGGGACTCATCTGGGGTATAGGTGCAGGTCACAGAGATTACCATGCCGCTCGTGGCATGGTCAGACCTTACACAGGGAAAGATGCTGACTGGGTGTGCAGGTTTACTGCGTGAAAGGAGCTGTGGTCTCTGGGGTTTCTGGTCCCTACTTTCAAAATTAAACTGAGGCACTGTTAAAAGATTAAACGGCCAGGCGCAGTGGCTCATGCCTGTAATTCCAGCACTTGTGGGAGGCTGGGTTGAGTGGATCACCTGACATCGGGGGTTCGAGGCCAACCTGGCCATCATGGCAAAACCCCTCTCTACTAAAAATACAAAAAATCAGCCGGGCATGGTGGTGCGCTTGTAATCCCAGCTACTCCGCAGGCTGAGGCAGGAGAATCACTTGAACCCAGGAGGCGGGGGTTGCGGTGACCAGTAGTGAGCCGAGATAGAGACACTGCACTCCAGCCTGAATGACAGAGCGAGACTCAGTATCAAAACAACAAAACAAAACGTTAAAGAGTTTATACCAGCACATAGCGATTAATGGGAAATTTATGGGAAAATCCCTAGGCATGGTTTGTGATTTTTGGGGCTACCAGAGGAAGAAAAGGCTTGAAGAAAAGGCTTTTGTAAGATGTGTGAAGAAGCAAAGCCAATCAAGTAATTGATGGGTACACTTATGTGGTCACATTTATTTGAAGTGTCCAGGTAAAAATTTTCTTGTTATGCAATCATATTAATTGGAGATTTATGATTGATTAGGCCTGAATTTTATATCCTTCTATTTTATAAAAAATGCATTTGAGTTAGATTTTTTTAAACATAGAAATGAAGACCACTAGAGCCACTTCAGTCTTATTATCTGCTATTTATTTTAACTTTAATCAGAGCTACTGGTTTTCCCCTGCATTTTTCAAATGTGTGGCAAGCAGGGTCTAAAATCCCCTACTCTGTTCAGCCAGAGCCAGCCTAACTTGTCTTGGAGTATAACCTTAAAGTTCGTGATTCTTTTTAACGTTTCCCAAAGCCAGCGTCTTTTCTCCAGTTCACAACATCAACTCTTTTTGTCCTTTATTATACATTACAGAAACAGCATTTTAATTAACCACTTTTATACACAGCAATGGATGGCACTTTTTAAAATATGTGTATTCTATTTGTAAATATTTCACATTAAAAGCAGAAAATAATTTCCTTATACTCTACTGTCAAAAATCTTTCTGCTTTTCTCCTTTTATCTTGCCTAGTCACAAATGCCTTATCAGGGTATATGTTTTTCTTTTTTCTTTTTTATTTTTTTTTAGACAGAGTCTCACTGTCACCCAGGCTGGAGTGCAGTGGCACAATCTTGGCTCATTACAACTTCCGGCTCCTGGGTTCAAGCAATTCTCCTGCCTCAGCCTCCCAAGGAGCTAGGACTACAGGTGTGCACCACCATGCCTGGCTAATTTTTTGTATCTTTAGTAGAGATGAGGTTTCACCATGTTGGCCAGGCTGGTCTTGAACTCCTGACCTCAGGTGATCTGCTCAGCTTTATTTTCCAAATTGGTGGGATTACAGGCTTGAGCCACCGTGACCAGCCAGGACATCTTTAATTGAGGTTTCCCTTTGGAAACTTTATGGGCCAATATGTCCTCAGCCACACTCTGGTCTTTTTCTAGCCTCGAGTTTTAGAACTATCCTGGGATGGCACAAGGTAAACACAAATCTTTTTGTTTCTTGGAAGGTTTGGTGAATATCAGCCCCTTGGTCGTCTCCTTCTAGAGAATACCCTTAAGGGCGGGAGTGTAGCTTCTCTGGAGAGCACTGAATACTCAGGCTGAGAAGAATACCCTGGCTTACCCTTCCTCCCAAAAAAAGAACCTTTTGGGATTTTAAGATTTTCTTTCCCCAGCCCCAGTTTTAATTTTATGAAGACACATGGCTGGTCAGCCAGTCAGATGCTGGTATTCTGAGAAAAAGACAAATAATTTTTGTCCTCTGGATTCTCATATTTGTGAAGGGAGAAAAACTGTCTTGAAGGACAAAAGAACTGACCCCAGGAACGCAGAGCAAGAACCTGCAAAACAATAAAGCACTTGGAACACACAGTAAGGCACAGTGCAGTGTCTTCTGGGAAGGTGGTTATTCAGCACTCCAGTGAGTAGGAGCAGGGTGGGGGAATGTCCCAGGTAATAAGGTTGCCTGCTTTGATGCTTAAGCCAGATGTATGTCTGTTCCAACAAGTACTGCCACTTAGTTTGCCACCTTGAAAAGATATGTTCACTTATTTCTATCTTGGGTTTTCATTAACTATAAATTGAATTTTATCTTGGGTTTTCATTAACTATAAATTGAATTTTATTAAGAGAGCTCAAAAGGTAAGAACAAGTTTACAAAGGGCATCAAAGAGGTGAATTTAAAAAACATATAAAGGTCATATATTTTATTTGTTAAAAATTCTTATTTACTTTTTTCCTCACAAAAGTGAGTGTAGTTGTTTCTCTGGTCTGTCCTTTTTTGGGGGTGATTTCAAACAGAATCCCAGGGCTTAGTTTGAGAATGCTACCAGGGAAAAATAGGAAATATATCTCCTATTAGGGCTATTGAAAATAAATACATTTCCATAAGAACATATGAATCTCTTTTCTATCGCATGTCATCTGAATAAGTTTAATGCAATTTTTTTTTTGGAGACAGAGTCTTGCTCTGTCGCCAGGCACCAGGCTGGGGTGCAATGGCACGATCTCGGCTCACTGCAATCTCCGCCTCTCGGGTTCAAGCAATTCTCCTACCTCAGCCTCCAGAGTAGCTGGGACTACAGGTGCACCACCATGCCCAGCTAATTTTTCTTTTTTCCTCTCTCTCTTTTTGTTTTTGAGACCGAGTCTTGCTCTGTCACCAGGCTGGAGTGCAGTGGCACAATCTCCGCCCGCTGCAACCTCCGCCTCTTGGGTTCCAGCGATTCTTCCACCTCAGCCTTCCAAGTAGCTGGGACTACAGGCGCGTGCCACCACACCCAGCTAATTTTTGTATTTTTAGTAGAGACGGGGTTTCACCATGTTGGCCAGGCTGGTCTCTATCTCTTGACCTCGTGATCCACCCACCTTGGCCTCCCAAAGTGCTGGGATTACTGGCGTGAACCACTGTGTCGGGCCTGTTAAATAATTTTTTTATAGAAATAAGTGATGTGTTAGCTTTGTGCAGTGGCAGTATCATAGCCAATGAGGTTTATCCAAGGCATGATTATTGCTAATTGAAAACTTTTCCCGATGGCCCGCCGTGACGATTTGCAATACAGTCGGCACTGGCAATTTTTGACAGCCTCTACGGAGACTGACATATATAAAAAAAAAAAAAAAAAAAAAAGTCATGTGTTTATTTGTCTGAAAGGGATAGACACTTGTTTTTGTTGTTTTCTTGTTCTTGAGATATAAAATGTAAATGCCTTACAATTTAATTCTCTTTCATAAGCACTGAGTTTGAGTAATTTTGCTAGATTATTCAAACACTATTTTTTAAAATATAAAATCAAGTGAACTACCCTGATTGGAAAATGGAAGCCCAAACCCAGTGACTTCAAGCTAGGGCCAATCTTGAGCCCGCAAGAGGAGGTCATTGAACACCAAGTTAGTTGGTCTTTTGCTGATGAGCCACCCTTGCATGTGTCCCAGCCTACACACCTCAGCCATGGAAGAACCGTTTATACTGAGAGAAGCTGCAGAGCCTTGGAAAGCTGGGGACTCAAAGTCAGATGCAGTTAAAGTTGGGATAGAAGGGGGTGGGGAGCCTCTTTTTGAGGATAGAATTGTTGTTACTGTCCTGGGGCTCTGTCTAAACTTTGTCAAATAAAACAAATGTAGATTTAGGTATGAAGTTACTTAATCCTAAAGAAATATTGTAACGAGAATAATACCAACCATATAAGATCTTTGAGAATCTCAAAAAATGGCAGAAAAGAACTTTTATTTGTTTGTTTGTTTGTTTATTTATTTTGAGGTAGGGTCTCACTCTTGCCCAGGCTGGAGTGCAGTGGCATGATCTCAGCTCACTGCAACCTCAGCCTTCCAAGTACCTGGACTACAGGTGGGTCCCACCACGCCCAGCTATTTTTTATATTTTTAGTACAGATACAAATTAGGAAGAGGTTTAATGCTTTCTCTTTAAAATAAGGGAAGATTTTTTGCTGTTTTCTATTTTCATAAGGCACTTAATTTGAAAACTTTTATATTTAAATATTTCCTCTACTTCTTTGAAATATATATGTAAATCATTTGTGTTAGTTGAACATTTCATTTGTCTATTTTGACTCAGAATTGCCTTTAGGAACTGGAAGCTGTTTCAAAATGTAAATAGCAAGAATATACACCCTATCTATTCCACAGTTTGTGCAGGAGAGTAGAAGGCTCCCTTCAGCAGGTACATGGCTCTACATTGCAAAAGTACTTTCTGTCATGAAGATGTGATTTTTTTTTTTTTTAAACAGAGTTTTGCTCTTGTTGCCCAGGCTGAAGTGCAATGGAGCAATCTCAGCTCACCGCAACCTCCGCCTCCCGGGATTCTCCTGCCTCGGCCTCCGGAGTAGCTGAGATTATAGGCATGCACCACCATGCCTGGCTAATTTTGTATTTTTAATAGTGACAGAAATTTCTCAATGTTGGTCAGGCTGGTCTCGAACTCCCAACCTCAGGTGATCTGCCCACCCTGGCCTCCCAAAGTGCTGGGATTACAGGCCTAAGCCACCATGCCTGGCAAAAATTTTGTTTTTTCTTTGAATGCTACCAATTAGAAAACCCAGATGACCTCCCAGATTACTAGGTGAGATGATTATAAACTATGAATGACAAATGGTGCTGTCAAGTCTTCTACTTGGAAACTAATTTTGGTGACCTTTCTGTGTTTGCAGCCTCTTAGTAGATTGCCTGTGATACACATTACATTTTAGTTTAATATAACAAAATAGTTTCCTTGTTCTATTATTGTTAAGAGTTTTTTAGGGTTAGAGATGTTTTTGTTTCTAGTTATATTTTCCACACTGTCCAGAATTACCAAGGTTATACACAAGGTGCCCAACAGGTTTCATTTTAGAGGGGTCTTTCTTTCTCAAGTTCCCAGTCACAACCCATAATTGTGCAGCAAAGTGCACAAAGTATAGCAAAGTGCTCCCCAAATCTGTAAACAATGGTTTCTCCTTCTACTTAAGATCCACAGTCCCTTCTGGAGTAGTTAGATTTCTGCAAAAATAACTTTTTAGAATAGTAATCAATTATTCCACCCTTTCAGTGCTCCTGACATCTTCAGGTCTGACACTGATTCAAGGATCATAGGGTCCCAGATCCCCAACAAGGCTCACACATGTGTGTTGATTAAACATGAGAATTTACCTTTCTCCCTTCTCTTGTCCAGATGCTCACAAATGTTCATAGCCCACCGGTCTGGTAAGAGATAAATGTGTAGTTCCAAATTCTGAATTCACATCCTGTGATTTGAGGGAAGAAAAGAACTTTTATTTGAGAAATACAAGTTATTTTAATTATCAGACCCAGAGATATGTTAAAATGAGACCAGAGTTATAGTCTGCTCTCCTCTTTGTTTTTTAAAATTGGTTGCTATTGCTACAAGCCAATAATGTCACACTTGACTCTAGAACCCACACCCAAGAGCATAACAATGTATAGCCAATCAATAATGTTATTTATATAAAACAATAAGAATTTCTGACAACTTTGTATCATTACCCTCTCTGCCTTCCTTTTTGCCTTTAAAAATACACTTACAACTGCTTCCAATTGGAGTGTATATTCAGGGGAACTTTATTTGCCAGGATTGCAATCTTTAAGCTTTAGCCCAAATAAACCCTCTACCTAGGTTTACCCCAGCCTTTTCCTTTTAGGCCAAAATACTTTTTACAATGTGTTGAGAAAACCTCCATGAGAGGATCTCTCCTGGTTTTAGTTGGCTTGCTGTAAACTCTAAGACGGGAGAGTCACTTTGATTCCACCTAAATTCTGCACATAAAAGCTGGTGTCTGCCTTGGATTCACAAGACAGGGCCAGACTTTGGGTTGAAGATGTACAGAAAACTCACAGAAGATATTTTCTGCACCATGAGAGATCAACATAGACATCTTAAGCTTTGTTTTTAGAGTGGAGCCCTTTGCGATTTCCAGATCTTGTTTCCAGAGTCCTGCTACAGCTGTGTGAGGAGCTTCTGGTGTCAACAGAATCCTGTGGTAGAATCTGTTAAACAAGCACCTGAGCAGTGGGAGGTTAGGGCCACAAAATATCCAGAGCCATAATCACAACTATGCCTCCTTGTCAACTGTGTTACTGGAGTAGAGTATTTCTTTCTTTTCCCTTACTCCAGAGTTAGCTCATCAGGGACAAGGACTATCACATCTGAATCCAGGGTCTACAGTTCACTGGGGCAGTTTCACTTATTATTTGTAGTCTACAAAGTCATCCTGAGTCTCCTGCCTGGATCACTCTGGGGGGCATCAGCCCAGGATCAGGGAAGACACTCTCACCAGCATTTGTGAGTGTTTGAGACATTTGAGGATGTCCTGTGCAGGCTGGGGGCAGGCTTATAACAAAATCCAACTCTGCTCCCGTTTCAGAGGCAGAACACTGACTCATCCAGGGTTTGTTTCTCTCCTCACAGAAACATTCTTTTTGGTTTGTACTAGGATGGGAATTGCTCTGGTTCTTTGGCAAAAAATAAATAGATCTGGATGCCCAAACTGGTCAATCAGTAAATTGCTTCCCTTTTTTTTTTTTAAATTTATTTATTTTACTTTAGGTGCATACGATATCTGGCATTTCTCCCCATGTTATCCGTCCCCACCCTCCCCATCCTCCCCTCCCTCCCCACCCCCTGCTGTCTGTCCCCTACCCCTCCCCGTCTCTCCCCTACCCCTCCCCTACTGCCCCCAGTGTGTGATGCTCCTCTCCCTGAGTCCATGTGTTCTCATTGTTCAACACCCACAAATTGCTTCCCTTTCATATGGCTATTAGTAAAACAGATGAAGCTGTCATGCCCCAACCATCTAGAAACTTGCAGTCTAGAGCACATGAATACATGGTTGAATTTAGCATCATGTGATTAGTACAAGGATGGGAGGTGCACAGGGAACTTACACTTCATTTGGATCATTTTCCTTTTATTTCCTTTATTGTTACACAAATTTTATGCTACCTTCTGAAGGGCCATTCGTGAAGTTGTTATTCTTTATATTGCTTTTACTTAGCAGCATAGAGATCAGAAGCCTAGAGTCCACTCTCTGCCCCAACTCTGCCCAGATTCACCCGATGCTGAGCCTCGTCCCAGTCTGACCCCACACTGGAATCTTTGACAGAACTGCTTAAAGGAGGTCAGAGTTTGGAGTGGCTGCCCCTACTGCCTCTCCAGAGCTGGTGCTCACAATTTTCTGAAACCCAGAAGCAGATAAATGGAAAAAAACCTACATACTTTGGAACTTAAAATCTTTTTTTTAAAAATTAAAGCTGGTGTTTCTAGACATGCCATCCAGCAACCTGTTCTCCATCCCTGAATTTTTAGTAGTTTCTTCACAAGTCTCAATAAAATACAACGCAAAAGTTAAAAATCCCTCTGGACTGCACTTAACACTTCCTTTCTATATTTTGCCCGTCTATTTATATTGAGCTATTATTCTATATATTTTCTTTTTAAAATTAGTAATAGGGAAACAGAAGAAGAAATAGAAATGCTGGACCACGTACTTAAATGCTGAATATTATGGAACTCTTAGTACCAATGTCCCAGTGTCTTAAAAAAACAAAAACTTATATAATATGAGGTTTCTAGTGCAGTGCTCTGTGACATACTCCTGAGCACATAGTGCATTCTGCATAAACATTGCATTAATGCATGAGCACATGTTGTTTTCCAAATGCATATTTACTCAGACATTGCCACCATCTCCAGCCTCTGTAATCTTTCAAGGGGTTGCAAAGAATGTTGTGTTTTACAATGGTGATTGGTGGTTCTTTCTTTGGATGAAAAGGATTTGTGTTGTGATAAGGATGTTGGAGTAAGGGGCTCTGTGTGCTGTCCTTGCTTTCTCTAGCTGAGTGCTACTATAATGGCTTTAGAAGGAGCAGCATCTGCATTAACAGGGAACTTGTTAAAAGAAGCTAATTCATGGACCCTTTCCAAACCTGCAGCATTATGTAACTTACAGTGAGGCCTGAAATACCAAAACATTTATATGCACATTGAAGCTTAGAGGCATTGCTTAGTTAAATGATTCTCCACCCAGTATTCTAATAGGATTACCTGACCATTTTGAAGAGATACCATCACCTGTGTTCTTTCCACAGATTCTGTTGTTTTGTCTGGAAACATC
The DNA here is from genome assembly GCF_009761245.1 of Sapajus apella. NCBI lineage: Eukaryota > Metazoa > Chordata > Mammalia > Primates > Cebidae > Sapajus > Sapajus apella. The sequence continues at coordinate 307,003 of NW_022437086.1, read as the reverse complement.
TGTTTTTAAATTAAGTGCCTCACATGATTCTACAGTGAGACCAGGGTCAAGCATGTAGGCTTCCAAATACTTTAATAAAATGTGAGTTCACCTTTTGTTCCAAATGAAGATCACAGGGCCTGCTCTGCTTGGGTTTGGTAAGAGTAAGTCGGTGTGGCACATATTTCCATTCTGCAAAAATTGCTGGCATGCCATGCTTTTTTCTCAGTCATATAATGGTTTAGAGAATACTACTGTGTTAAAAATTTTATTAGATAATTCCAGTTATCACATAAGTCAAAACTTGTTTTCTTTTTTTTTAGACAGAGTCTTGCTCTGTTGCCCAGGCTGGAGTGCAATGGCATGATCTTGACTCACTGCAATCTCCACCTCCTGGGTTCAAGCAATTCTTCTGCCTCAGCTTCCCGAGTAGCTGGGATTACAGACATGTGCCACTATGCCCAGCTAATGTTTGTATTTTTAGTAGAGACGGGGTTTCACCATGTTGGCCAGACTGGTCTCGAACTCCTGACCTTGTGATCCACCTGCCTCAGCCTCCCAAAGTGCTGGGATTACAGAAGTGAGCCACTGTGCCCCACCAAAACTAGTTTTTTTTTTAAAAACTCATTTCACCTGTAGTCAAATTGAGACCATGATCACTTGGTAAATATGTGTTTTGTAAGGGACCCTTAACATTCAGATATGAAGCCACAGAATTCTCTGGAGGAGGGGGAATATTTAAACCCCAGTCGGCAAAATTTGTATAGGGATGTGATGTTAGAAAACTACAGAAACCTGATCTTCCTGGGTGAGGATGACCTTAACAACACCATTCCTAATATTCCTCAGAGTTTTATTTTCTCTCTGTAGAATGTTTCTTGGGAGATTTTGCTTTGCATGAATTAATTTTAGTTTCTTCAAGAATTGCAAGTTTGCTGGTCGAGAAAACAAAATCTTTAAGATGTTTTCTCTTGGCATAACCCTCTTTTCTTGAGCTGATTTGTGTTTTTCACTCTAGTAGTAATTCTAGAAATTCAGTGGCATACACTATTATTGCCCATATCTTAATATTCAATTTTCATCACTTATTTATTTTTTGAGATGGAATCTTGCTCTGTCACCCAGGCTGGAATGCAATGGCGTGCTCTCAGCTCACCGCAACCTCTGCCTCCTGGGTTCAAGCAATTCTCCGGCTGGCCTTATTTGCTCAGGGCGGTAGAAACCTGTGAACAGAGGGTCGTGTGCTAGTTTGAGGCCTAGGCTGAAAAGATTTTGAATACATCGGTTTTTCTTTCAGAAGGCTGCTACCTCCATGAAAAAAAGGCCATGTTAGCCAGATGGAAGATAAGATAGTATAGGGAGGAGAAGCAAGTTGCCTCTGTGTCAGCCCCAGGTGCAGAAGCTCACCCCCATAAGCACAGCTCTCCTCAACAAGCAGCTGATGATACAAGTCTGAAGGAGCTCAGCTGAGACCAGAAGAATGGTCCCACTGAGCCCAGCCTAAATGACTAACCATCTCAATAATAATGAATTTTACCTGTTTTTTCTGAGTTTGACTACTAGAAAATTTGGAATTCACACATGGCTCACATTTTATTTCAGAGAGTTGCCTTTTAAAAAAAATCTGAGGCTGCCAGCCAGGCACAATGATGGCTCGTTCCTGTAATCCCAACACTTTAAAAAGCCTAGGCGGGTGGATCACCTCAGGTCAGGAGTTTGAGACCAGCCTGGCCAACATGGCAAAACCCTGTCTCTACTAAAAATACAAAAATTAGCCGAGCGTGGTGATGGGTCCCTGTAATCCCAGCTACTCAGGAGGCTGAAATAGGAGAATCACTTGAGCCCGAGAGGCAGAGGTTGGGGTAAGCTGAGACTGTGCCACTGCACTTGAGCCTGGGAGACAGAGTGAGACTCTGTCTCAAAAAAAAAAAAAAAAAAAATTTCACGCTGCCTGCCCAAAGGACCAGATTCAGTAAGGTTATGAAATCTGGTATTTAAAAATAATTGTTGCATTATTTTCAGGTGTGAATAGCTGTATATTATTTATAAATGCATACGACCTTATACACAAGGTTAAATGCAAATATTCTCTGGGGTGTGCCTGGCTCAGCTTAGGGAGGAAAGTCTGCCTTAAAAGGCTGCAGCTTAGGTTCGGTTCTATCTTGATTCAGGCCACCTGAGCACATCTGTCACTCAGGGCCTGAGGGAGTGGGGTGTTAAACGTTATCCAATCAGGCACGACTCTGGGCTGGGGGCGGTCCAATCAGGCAGCCAGCTGGAGGTGCCCAGACGGCTTCCGGGATTGGCAGGCCTTCGTCTCGACGCGGAGCTCGTGGTGTGTCCTCCGTTTGCTGCGTCCTCCGCTCCTAGAGGCCCGGCCTCTGTGGCGCTGTGTTACCTGCAGGTATTGGGACATTCACAGCCCAGGTGCCAGGAAGCCTGGAAATGGTGAGAGTGCCTCTCCGACATCCCGGGGCGGGAGGGGCTGGCTGGAACCGGTGGAAGGTGGCTGTGGCTGGCCCGGGGCCTCCCCCCGTCGGCTCCTACGTACGCGGCTGATGTTCTCGGCGCAGCTCGGCCCTCGGTCTCCTTCGGCCGCAGGATGGCAGCCGGGCCTGCAGCCGGGCCCCGGGCGTGCCGTCTCCTCCCTGCGCGGTGACTGCGCCCCGGCCCGTAGCCCTCTCCGGGCAGCTCTGCACCTGCGGCGATTGGGCAGGGACCTCGGGAGGGCTGTCGGAAGACTCCTGACTCGGGGTGCTGGGTTCTGAATGAGAAGAGCTTTCCTCCACGGGCTTCCCGCGCTCTCTTTTCTCCTATTAAAATTTATGAAAGTTACCACAAAAATATTAAATAATCCAACAGCGATTCAAGAATTGTGGTTTGTAGCTTTTGGTCCATAGGAGGAGCTTGAAGGAAACACTTCTATAATGTGTATGATAAAACCGAATTCAATAATTGTTTATCGAGGAATGTAGTTTCTTAATTTGTACGATCAAGGAGGAAATTTCCTGTTCAATTAATCAGAGGTTAATTGGCAGTTTATAGTTGGTTACGCCTGAATTTTATTTTTCACAGTGTAGTAATTTACAAAAAACGCATTCAAGTTAGATTTTTTAAACTAGATACCCTGGGAGTGGAGCGACCTTAGTCTAATTGCCTGCCACTTAATTATTTTCACACTTTATGGGGGACTGATTTTCCCCTGCATTTTTCACGTATGTCCCAATCAGGGTCTCAAGACTACGCCCCATTCCCCATTCCTCCAGCCTAACTCTGGCTTACAGTAAAATACTAAATTAGCAGTTCCTTCTGATATTCCCAAATGCCAACGTGCCCTCTGTAATTCACATTGTCAACTATTTGTCCTTTAGTGTACATTTGAAATACTGTATTTTAATTGATTTTTTTGTTAAAGCACGGGATGGCATTTAAAAAAATGTTAACTGTTTGTAAATATTTCCCATGAAAAGAAAACAAAGGATTACTGTATCCCCTGATGCTGTATTGTAAAAAATCTCTGCACCTCTTTTTTTTTTTTTTTTTTTTTTTTAAATCTTCCCTAGGCACAGAGATCTTATCAGAATATTTTTGGTTCAAGGTTTCCCTTTGGAGACATAACATAATGTGTCCTTGGCCACCTTCCAGTTTTTGCCCTGGTCCTGGGTTTCAGTAGTTTCTGGGGATAAATCAAAATATCCACTGTGTCTGTGCATGCTGGAATGTCTAGTGAATCAGCTCCTGGCCTGGAATGGAGCTCTGGGTATCTGGGAATGGGAGACGCAGGACAACCTGAGGTTGGAGGGGAGCAGGTGGATGCCCTGGGGCTGAGAGGAATCTCCTGGTGTACTCTTCATTTGGAAAGCAAACCCTTTGAGAACTTAAGATTGTCTCCAAACCAACTTAGCTTCCATTTCTGGAGACATACTGCTGGTCAGCCAATCAGATGCTGGTATTGAGGAAACACTGAAATAATTTCGGCCCTCTGGATTCTCTAAGAATTGTGAAAGAAACAATAGCATCCCAAAAGACAAATCAAACCTGACCCCAGTGAGATGATTCAAGAACTTGCAAACTGAAATGCACTGGGGCAGAGAGGGTGGTCATTGAGCACTTAAGTGAACACGATGGGGTGAGAGAATCTTTCTCTCTCGTGAGTGGGTGGCCTGACTTGACGAGTGAGTCAGACACATCTTTTATTTTTTGAGCATGGAGTCTCGATCCCTTGCCCAGGCTGGAGTGCAGTGGCGCGATCTCAGCTCACTGCAACCTCCGCCTCCTGGGTTCAGGCAATTCTCCTGCCTCAGCCTCCTGAGTAGCTGGGATTACAGGTGCATGCCACCACGCCCAGCTAATTTTTGCATTTTTAGTAGATACAGGGTTTCGCCATATTGGCCAGGCTGGTCTCAAACTCCTGACTTCGTGATCTGCCCTCCTCCACCTCCCAAAGTGCTGGTATTACAGTGCCAGGATGACACATCTGTTTTTTAATCAGCACTGCCACTCCTTGGGATTGTCACCTTGAAAAGAATTATTCACTTACTTTGACTTCAGTTTTTTAACTATAACTTGCAGTTTATTAGTAGGACTAAAATGTAAGAGGATAATTACAATGAGCATAAAAGAGGTGAGTTTTGGAAGAAAATTAATATCTGATCATATATGCAATTTGTTAAGTATTCTCATTTACCTTGTTCCTTCCCAGGCTGAGTTTAGGAGTTTTCTCTGGTGTATTTTTTATGGCTGGGTGATGTCCAACAGCACTCCAAGGCTTAGCTTTTAGAATACTACCAAGGAAGAGAATAGGGAAAATTCTGTCTTCCATTATGGCTGTAGAAAATGAATACATTTCCAACCAGGCGCCATGGCTCATGCCTGTAATCCCAGCACTGTGGGAGGCCAAGGTGGGGGGATCACGTGAGGTCAGGAGTTCTGGACCAGCCTGGCCAACGTGGTGAAACCCTGTCACTACTAAAAATATAAAAATTAGCCAGGCGTGATGGCAGGCACCTGTGATCTCAGCTACTCAGGAGGTTAAGGCAGGGGAATCATTTGAACCCTGGAGGCGGAGGTTGCCTAAATTTTTTGAGATGAAACCTGGTATATCCTATAAGTGTTTCCATATGACTAATTGTTTACTACATCATTTTAAATGGAAATAACATATTTATCATCTTAAAGAAATACATACTTTTGTATTTCTCATTGAGCTATGTAATGTAAGTGCTTTAAAATTTCCTTCCCGGCCAGGCGCGGTGGCTCACACCTGTAATCCCAGCAGTTTGGGAGGCCGAGGCGGGTGGATCACGAGGTCAAGAGATCGAGACCATCCTGGTCAACATGGTGAAACCCCGTCTCTACTAAAAATACAAAAAATCAGCTGGGCATGGGGGCGTGTGCCTGTAATCCCAGCTACTCAGGAGGCTGAGGCAGGAGAATTGCCTGAACCCAGGAGGCGGAGGTTGCGGTGAGCCGAGATCGCACCATTGCACTCCAGCCTGGGTAACAAGAGCAAAACTCCCTCTGAAAAAAAAAAAAAAATTTCTTTCCCTTATATAAACACTGTGTTTAAGGAATTTTGTGGAATTTTTCAGTTTCAAAAACCAAGTGAACAACTCTGACATGGAAATTAAAGCTTGTGCCAATGACACCCAAGCTAAGGCTAATATTGAGTCTGTAAAGGGAAGGGAGATTACTAAAGGCCCAGTTAGTTACTTACACGAAGCCTTCCCTACCAATATCCCAGCCTGCTAAGCCCAGCCATGGAAGAAACTTTGTACTGAGAAAAGCCACAGAGCCCTGGAAAACTGGGGACAAACAGGCGAATTCAATAAACATTAAGATGGAAGAAGATTGGGAGGATCCTACTCAGGATGAAGTTGTTATTGTTTTGAGGCAGTTACTAGACTTTGTAAAATAAAACAAAATGAGATTTATGTAAAAAAAAAAAAAAATTCTAAGAGTATTGCAGCCGGGCGCGGTGGCTCACGCCTGTAATCCCAGCACTTTGGGAGGCTAAGGCAGGTGGATCACGAGGCCAAGAGATCGAGACTATCCTTGTCAACAAGGTGAAACCCCATCTCTACTAAAAATACAAAAATAAGCTGAGCATGGTGGTGCATGCCTGTAGTCCCAGCTACTCGGGAGGCTGAGGCAGGAGAATTGCTTGAACCCAGGAGGCGGAGGTTGCAGTGAGCCTAGATCGTGCCATTGCTCTCCGGTCTGGGTAACAACAGCAAAACTCTGTCTCAAAAAAAAAAAAAAAGTATTGCAACAGAAGGTCACAGGGGAATGGCCAATGGGGGGGTATAAAAATCAGATTTTTATTTTTAATTTTTAATTCATTATTTTGAGACCAAGTCTCACTCTGCAGTGGTTCAGTATCACCTCACTGCCACCACTGCCTCCTGGGGTCAAGTGATTCTCATGCCTCAGCCTCCCATGAGAGTGTAATTAGAGCTGCCCCCCACCATACTTGGCTAATTTTTGTATTTTTATAGAAAACAGAGTTTTCTCTAAACTCCTGACTCAGGGGATTTGCCCTCCTCAGCCTCCTAAAGTGCTGGGATTGCAGGTGTGAGCCACTGAGCTCAGCCAAAATCAGATTTTAGATTAGAAATGTTTTATCCTAAAGTCAGTCAGCCTTGAGGAGAAACATAAAACAGGGTTGTATGTCGCCTCAGACTGAGAGTAGCTCAAAGTTCAGGAGCCTGTGGGAAGGAGATAAACTTAAGTATATTTTGCTTAAGAAGAATTTTATTTGACCACAGAAGAAAAATTCAGCTAATTTTTTAATTAAAAAGTGTGCAGAGACAGTGTCTGGTTGTGATAGGTAAGAAAAGAGAGCACCATCTAAGTCATAATAGGAAGGGTGTTTTTTTCTATAAACTGTTTCTGGAGAAGACAAAGGTTGGAGAATATTATTAATCACACTGTTTACCAGGATTATCTATGTGCTTCATCTGTTCATACCTCTTTTCTCTGTCGTTTACATTTCTTTTTTTTTTTTTGAGAAAGAGTCTTGCTCTGTCACCCAGGCTGGAGTGCAGTGGTGTGATCTCGGCTCACTACAACCTCCACCTCCTGGGTTCAAGCAGTTCTCCCCTCGGCCTCCTGAGGAGCTGGGACTACAGGCATGCACCACCATGCCCAGCTAATTTTTGTATTTTTAGTAGAGATGTGGTTTTGCCATGTTGACCAGGCTGGTCTCAAACTCCTGACCTCAGGTGATCACCTGCCTTGACCTCCCAAAGTGCTGGGATTACAGGCGTGAGCCACCGTACCCAGCCTACATTTCTTCCAGTTGAGTTCTTCTGGGTAATAATAATAATAAATGGGTAAACATAACTACAATATTTTGCTGAGTTCTGTGATCCATCAAATTATTGAACTTGAGGGAGTTTATGGGAGTCCTGATTGTTTAAATGGTAGCCCCAAAGCATAGATGAGTCCATGGCATTTGTGTCTGCCATCTGCAGTGAGGACAGTGTTACGGTACTGAGCCTTGAATTAGGGTCTGTGCTGACTCTGAATGGGGTCAGAATTTGAATTTTAGACAGTGTGTTGGTTTTGGAGAATTGTTTGGTGTTCAGCAAACTTGACAGATTTGGTGCCAGAAGAAAGACATCTCAGAGGCCTGGTTTTGAATGGAACTCTGGATGTCTGGGAATGGGAGGCTCTGCTCTCTGGTACACAGGCTGTCACACTGCCCATTGTCCTGGGATTCCAGGTTTCCTTCCCTGGTGAGGGAGGACTGAAAACTTAGAGGGAAGGAGCTCTGATGATAGACCCCCTTTTCCCACCGCTGCCACTCAGGATTCCCACCCACTCACAGACATACCCACTAGATATTGATGTGTCCACACACTTCCCAGGAATAGGCACTACCCTCAGGAATTTCACAACAGCATTTTTCATCCTAGTGTTTCTTGCCAAAAACACACAAAAGTGCCTACAAGTCTCCTGATATATTCCTATTCCCAGACACCAAGTCTGCAGCAGCAACCTGTTTTCTCCACCAACTGAGGGTTCTGGACCACCTGTTCATAATCTCATGTGCTTGCACGGACACAGAAGTCAGTCAGTGTACAGCTCCACCTGGGCCTCTGTCTATAGCACGAATCAGTTTTGTCACCTACATTGCACTTTCCCCCACTCATGAGGTTTTTTCCTTTAAAATTTTTTATTTTTGGGTCAGGGGTACTCATTGCAGGTTTGTTATGTAGGTGAAATTGTGTCACGAGGGTTTGGCCTGCAGATTGTTTTGTTGCTGAGATACTAAGCATAGCACCAAACACTTATTTATTTGATCCTTTCTGTCTTTTCACCCTTCACCCTAAACTAGGCCTCAGTGATTGTTGTTCTACTTTTTGTGTCCATGTGTTATTACTTAGCTTTTTTTTTTTTTCCCCCCAGAGACGGGGTCTTGCTCTGTTGCCCAGGCTGGAGTGCAGTGGCTATTCACAGGTGCGATCCCACTACTGATCAGCACGGGAGTTTTTTGACCTGCTCTGTTTCCAACCTGGGTGGGTTCACCCATCCTTAGGCAACCTGGTGGTCCCCCGCTCCTGGGAGGTCACCGTATTAATGCCGAACTTAGTGTGGACACCTGATTGGCTTAGTGCACTACAGCCCAGAACTCCTGGACTCAAGATCCTCCCGCCTCAGCCTCCTGAATAGCTGGGACTACAGGCATGCACCACCGCCCGGCTTATTTAGCTCTTACTTAGAAATAGTAACACAATGTTGTTTTCTGTTTCTGCATTAGTTTTCTACAGGTAAAGGTCTCCAGTTGTATCCATGTTGCAAAGAACCCAGTCTTCTTTTTTATGGCCACATAGTATTCCATGATGTTTATAGTGCCAATTTTGTTTCTATTAAATCTTCTATTTTATTTGTTTTTGGAGAGAGGGTCTCACCCTATTACCCAGGCTGGAGTGTGTTTGTATAATCTTGGCTCACTGCAGCCTAACCTCCCTGGTTCAAGCAGTCCTTCTACCTCATCACCTCCAAGTAGCTGGGACTCCAGGCTTGTACCATTATGCCTGGCAATTTTTTTCTTCGTGTATTTTTTGTAGAGATGTGCTTTTTTTGCCATATTACTCAGGCTGGTTTTGCACTTTTGAACTCAGGCAATCCACATGCTTCATCCTACCAAACTGTTACAATTACAGGCATGAACCACTGTGCCCTACTGTATCATATTTTCTTTATTCAATCTACTATTGATAGATATTTAGTGTTATTCTATGTCTTTACTATTATAAATAGTGCTGCTAATGCATGTGCATTTGTCTCTATAATAGAATAATTTATATTTCTTCAGGTGTATATTCAATTATGAGGTTGCTGAATCAAACGGTTATTCTGTTTTTAGTTCTGTGAGGAATCACCACACTGCTTCTCAAATGGTTGAACTAATTGGCACTCCACGGGCAGTGTATAAGCACTGGTTCCCTTTTCTCTGCAACCTTGCCAGCATCTGTTACTGACTTTTTAGCAATAGCCATTCTGACTGGTGTGAGATAGTATCTTTTTGTAGTTTTTCTCTGCATTTCTCTAATTATTAGTGATGAGCTGTTTTTTTTCATATACCTGTTAGCCACATGTATGTCTTCTGAAAAGCATCTGTTTATGTTTTTTGCCTACTTTATAATAAGGTTTTTGTTTGCTTCTGATAAATTTGTTTAAATTTCTTATGGATGTTGGATATTATTAGACTTTTGCCATAAGCATAATTTTCAGATAGTTTCCTGTAGGTTTTCTACTCTATTGATAATTTTCATTGCTGTGAGATAGCTCTTTAGTTTTATTAGGTCACATTTGTCAATTTTTGCTTTTGTTGTAATTATTTTTGCTATCTTCATCATAGAATCTTTGCCAGTTTTTATGTCTAAAATGGTATTTTCTAGGTTATTTTTCAGGTTGATTTTTTTTATAATTTTAAGTTCTACACTTAAGTCTTTAATTTAGAATTGATTCATATATATCATGTATGGAAGACAGCCAGTTTTAATCTTACACATAGTGCTAGCTAGCTAGCTATTCTAGCTCCATTTATTAAATAGGGAATTCTTCCCACATTGCTCTTGTGAGCTTTGTTGAAGATCAGATGGTTGTAGGTGTGGGACATTATTTCTGGGCTCTCTATTCTGTTGCATTGTTCTAGGAGTGTTTCCCCCCGCCCCCCCCCCCCCCCCACTATCAGGCTGCTTTGGTTACTGTAGCCTTGTAGAATAGTTTTAAGTCGGGTAATGTAATGTCCAGCTTTGCTCTTTTTGCTTAGATTTGCCTTGTCTATTTTGGCTCTTTGTTGGTTTCATGTGAATTTTAAAATAGTTTTTTTTTTTTTTTTTTAGCTCTGTTAAGAATGTTTTTGGTAATTTGATAATAATGACATTAGATCTGTAAATTTCTTTGGGCAGTATAGACATTTAAATGATACTGCTCTTTTCTACCCATGAGCATAAAGTAATTTTTAATTTATTTGTGTCACATCTGACTTATTTAAGCAGTGTTTTGTAATTCTTGTTGTAGAGCTCTTTCACTTCCCTGGTTAGCTGTATTCCTGGGTGTTTTATTCATTTTGTAGCAATTGTGAATGGGTTTGTGTTTTTGATTTGTTTTTTGGCTTGGATGTTGTTGATGTGCAGGGCTCCTACTAATTTTTGTACATTTATTATGTATCCTGAAATTTTGCTTCAGTTTTTTAGTTTAAAGAGCTTTTCTGTGGAGACTATAGGGTTTTCTAAATACAAAATCATGTTGTCTGCAAACAGGGATAGTTTGACTTTTTCTCTTTCTACTGAATGCCTTTTATTTTTGAGTCTTGCCTGATTGCTCTGGTGAGGACTACAGATTCCATGTTGAATAGGAGTGGTGAGAGAAGGTATCCTTGCCTTGTGTAAGTTTTCATGGAGGAATGCTTCAAGTTTGTGTCCATTCAGTTTGTTGATTGTGGGTTTGTCATAGATAATGCGTTATTTTGAATTATGTACCTTCAATGTCTAGGTTGTTGAAGATTTTTAACGTAAAAGATGTTAAATTTATTTTTTTGAAAGCTTCTTCATCTATTAAGATAATCTTGGCCAGGTGCGGTGGCTTCCAGCACTTTGGGAGGCCAAGGCAGGCCAGTCACCTGAAGTTGGGAGCTTGAGACCAGCCTGACCAACATGGAAAAACCCTGTTTCTACAAAAAATACAAAATTAGCCGGGCATGGTGACACATGACTATAATCTCAGTGACTTGGGAGGCAGAGGCAGGAGCCAAGATTGCTCCATTGAACTCCAGCCTAGGCGACAAGAGCGAAACTCCATCTCAAAAAAAAAAACATAATTTTATGATTTTTTCTTTATCATGTTTATTAATTTTTATATGTTGAACCAACCTCGTATCCCAGAGTAAAAGTCTACTTGATCATAAATAGCTTTTTGATGTGCTACTGAATTTAATTTGCCAGTATTTTGTTGAAGATTTTTGCATCAATGTACTCAAGGTTATTGGCCTAAAATTTTATTTTTTTGTTATATCTATGTCAGGTTTTGGTGCCCAAATGATGCTGTTCTTACCTAATGAGTTGAAGGAGAGTGTCTTTTTCTCAGTTTTTTTGGAATAGTTTTAGAAAGAATGGTACCAGCTCTGTTTTTTGTTTTTTTTTTTTTTTCTTTTTTCTTTTTTGGTTCATCTTGTAGAATTCAGCTGTGAATCTCTGTGGTCCCCGTCCTGCTAGACTATTTACTGCCAGTTCAGTTCTGGAGATTGTTATTGGTCTATTCAGAGATTCAATTTCTTTTTGGTTCAGTCCTGGGAGGATGTATTTTTTCAGAAATTTACTATTTCTTTTAAATTTTCTGGTTTGTGTGAATAAAAATGTTCATAGTAAGACTTCAACAGTTATTTATATTTTTCTGGGGTGAGTGGTCATGTCGTTTTTGTCATTTATAATTGTGTTTATTTGAATTTTCATTAATTGAGCTAGTAATTTACTTAGCTCTTTAATTTTTTTCATAGATTTAACTTCTGTGTCTCTTGATCTGTTGTATAGTTTTCTTTTTTAAATTGCATTTTAGGTTTTGGGGTACATATGAAGAACATGCAAGATTGTTGCATAGGTACACACATGGCAGCGTGATTTGCTTCCTTCCTGCGCATCACCTATATCTGGTATTTCTCCCCATGCTACCTCTCCCCAACTCCCCACCCCCCTGTTCCTCCCCTATTTCCCCCCAACAGACCCCAGTGTGTGATGCTCCCCTCGCTGTGTCCATGTGTTCTCATTGTTCAACGCCTACTTATGAGTGAGAACACTCGGTGTTTGAATTTCTGTTCTTGTGTCAGTTTGCTGAGAATGATGGTTTCCAGGTTTATTTGTGTCCCTACAAAGGACACAAACTAATCATTTTTTTATGGCTGCATAGTATTCCATGGTGAATATATGCCATATTTTCCCTGTCCAGTCTATTATTGATGGGCATTTGGGTTGGTTCCAAGTCTTTGCTATCGCAAAGAGTGCCACAATGAACATTTGTGTGCATGTGTCCTTATAATAGAATGATTTATAATCCTTTGGCTATATACCCAGCAATGGGATTGCTGGGTCAGATGGAATTTCTATTTCTAGGTCCTTGAGGAATTGCCACACTGTCTTCCACAATGGTTGAACTAATTTACAATCCCACCAACAGTGTAAAAGTGTTCCTATTTCTCCACATCCTCTCCAGCATCTGTTGTCTCCAGATTTTTTAATGATCACCATTCTAACTTGTGTGAGATGGTATCTCAATGTAGTTTTGATTTGAATTTCTCTAATGACCAGTAATGATGAGCATTTTTTCTTAGGTTTGTTGGCCTCATCGATGTCTTCTTTTGTAAAGTGTCTGTTGATATCCATTGGCCACTTTTTTTTTTTAATTGCATTTTAGGTTTTGGGGTACATGTGAAGAACATGCAAGTTAGTTGCATAGGCACACACATGGCAGTGTGATTTGCTGCCTTCCTTCCCATCACCTATATCTGGCGTTTCTCCCCATGCTATCTCTCCCCATCTCCCCACCCCCAACTGTCCCTCCCCTGTTTCCCCCCAGCAGCCCCAGCATGTGATTCTACCCTCCCTGTGTCCATGTGTTCTCATTGTTCAACACCCACCTGTGAGTGAGAACACTTAGTGTTTGATTTTCTGTTCTTGTGTCAGTTTGCTGAGAATGATCGTTTCCAGGTTCATCCATGTCCCTACAAAGGACATAAAGTCATGTTTTTTTTTTTATGTCTGCATAGTATTCCATGGTATATATGTGCCACATTTTCCCTGTCCAGTCTATCACTGATGGGCATTTGAGTTGGTTCCAGGTCTTTGCTATTGTAAACAGTGCTGCAATGAACATTCGTGTGCATGTGTCCTTATAGTAGAATGATTTATAATCCTTTGGATATATACCCAGTACTGAGATTGCCGGATCAAATGGAATTTCTATTTCTAGGTCCTTGAGGAATTGTCACACTGTCTTCCACAATGGTTGAACTAATTTACACTCCCACCAACAGGGTAAAACTGTTCCTATTTCTCCACATCCTCTCCAGCATCTGCTGTCTCCAGATTTTTTAATGATTGCCATTCTAACTGGTGTGAGATGGTAGGTATTGCAATGTAGTTTTGATTTGCATTTCTCTAATGACCAGTGATAATGAACATTTTTTCAAATGTTTGCTGACCTCATGTATATCTTCTTTGGTAAAATGTCTGTTCATATACTTCGCCCACTTTTGAATGGGCTTGTTTTTTTCTTGTAAATCTGTTTTAGTTCTTTGTAGATTCTGGTTATCAGCCCTTTGTCAGGTGGGTGGATTGCAAAAATTTTTTCCCATTCTGTTGGTTGCCGATTCGCTCTAATGACTGTTTCTTTTGCTGTGCAGAAGCTATGGAGTTTGATTAGGTCCCATTTGTCTACTTTGGCTTTCGTTGCCAATGCTTTTGGTGTTTTAGACATGAAGTCCTTGCCTACACCTATGTCCTGAATGGTTTTGCCTAGATTGTCTTCAGGGTTTTTATGCTGTTAGGTCTTATGTTTAAGTCTTTAATCCATCTGGAGTTAATTTTAGTGTAAGGTGTCAGGAAGCAGTCCAGTTTCTGCTTTCTGCACATGGCTAGCCAGTTTTCCCAACACCATTTACTAAACAGGAATCCTTTCCCCATTGCTTGCTTTTGTCAGGTTTGTCAAAGATCAGATGGTTGTAGATGTGTGGTGTTGCCTCCGAGGCCTCTGTTCTGTTCCATTGGTCTATATCTCTGTTTTGGTACCAGTACCATGCTGTTTTGATTACTGTAGCCTTGTAGCATAGTTTGAAGTCAGGTAGTGTGATGCCTCCCGCTTTGTTCTTTTTGCTGAGAATTGACTTAGCTATGCGGGCTCTCTTTTGGTTCCATTCACCACTTTGGTGAAGTATAAGGTGGCTTTTTCCAGTTCTGTGAAGAATGTCATTGGTAGCTTGATGGGGATAGCGTTGAATTTGTAAATTACTTTGGGCAGTATAGCCATTTTCATGAAAATGATTCTTCCTAACCATGAGCATAGAATGTTTCTCCATCTTTTTGTGTCCTGTCTTATTTCATTGAGCAGTGGTTTGTGGTTTTCCTTGAAGAGGTCCTTTACATTCTTTGTTAGTTGTATTCCTAGGTATTTTATTCTCTTTGTAGCAATTGTGAATGGCAGTTCATTCTTGATTTGGCTCTCTTTAAGTCTGTTATTGGTGTATAGGAATGCCTGTGATTTTTGCATGTTGATTTTTGTATCCTGAGCATTTGCTGAAGTTGCTTCTCAGTTTCAGGAGATTTTGGGCTGAGATGATGGGGTCTTGTAAATATACAATCATGTCATCAGCAAATAGAGAAAATTTGACTTCCTCCTTTCCTAATTGAATACCCTTTATTTCTTTTTTTTTCCTGATTGCTCTGGCTAGAACTTATAGTACTATATTGAATAGGAGTGGTGAGAGAGGGCATCCTTGTCTAGTGCCAGATTTCAAAGGGAATGCTTCCAGTTTTTGCCCATTTAGTATGATAATGGCTGTTAGTTTGTCATAAATAGCTTTTATTATTTTGAGATATCTTCCATCAATACCTAGCTTATTGAGGGTTTTTAGCATAAAGGGCTGTTGAATTTTGTCAAAGGCCTTCTCTGCATCAATTGAGATAATCATGTGGTTTTTGTCTTTGGTTCTGTTTATGTGGTGAATTACGTTTATAGACTTGCATATGTTGAACCAGCCTTGCATCCGTGGGATGAAGCCTACTTGATCATGGTGGATAAGCTTTTTGATGTGCTGTCGCACTTGGTTTGCCAGTATTTTATTGAAAATTTTTGCATCCATGTTCATCATGGATATTGTCCTGAAGTTTTGTTTTCTTGTTGAGTCTCTCTCCAATTTTGGTATCAGGATGATGTTGGTCTCATAAAATGATTTGGGAGGAATTCCTTCTTTTTGTATTGTTTGGAATAGTTTCAGAAGGAATGGTACCAGCTCCTCTTTGTATGTCTGGTAGAATTTGACTGTGAACCCGTCTGGACCTGGGCTTTTTTTTGGGTGGTAAGCTCTTAATTGCTGCCTCAACTTCAGACCTTGTTATGGGTCTGTTCAGGGTTTGAGCTTCTTCCTGGTTTATGCTTGGGAGCAGACAAGTGTCCAGGAATTTATCCATTTCTTCCAGGTTTATTAGTTTGTGTGCATAGAGTTGTTTGTAATAATCTCTGATGATCATTTGAATTTCTGTGGAATCAGTGGTGATATTCCCTTTATCGTTTTTTACTGCATCAATTTGGTTATTCTCTCTCTTCTTATTTATTAATCTGGCTAGTGGTCTATTTTGTTGATCTTTTCAAAAAACCAGCTCCTGGATTTATTGATTTTTTGAAGGGTTTTTTATGTCTCTATGTCCTTCAGTTCTGCTCTGATCTTAGCTATTTCTTGCCTTCTGCTAGACTTTGAGTTTTTTTGATCTTGCTCCTCTAGCTCTTTCAGTTTTGATGGTAGGGTGTCAATTTTTGATCTCTCCTTGCTTCTCATATGGGCACTTACTGCTATATATTTTCCTCTAGAGACTGCTTTAAATGTGTCCCAGAGATTCTGGTATGTTGTGTCTTCATTCTCGTTGGTTTCGAAGAACATCTTTATTTCTGTCTTCATTTCATTGTTTATCCAGTCAACATTCAAGAGCAAGTTGTTCAGTTTCCATGAAGCTGTGTTGTTCTGGGTTAGTTTTTGAATTCGGAGTTCTAACTTGATTGCACTGTGGTCTGAGAGACTGTTACGATTTCCGTTCTTTTGCATTTGCTGAGGAGTGATTTACTCCCAATTATGTGGTCAATTTTAGAGTAGGTGTGATTTGGTGCTGAGAAGAATGTATATTCTGTGGATTTGGGGTGGAGAGTTCTGTAAATGTCTATTAGGTTTGCTTGGTCCAGGTCTGAGTTCAAGTCCTGGATATCCTTGTTAATTTTCTGTCTGGTTGATCTGTCTAATGTTGACAATGGGGTGTTAAAGTCTCCCACTATAATTGTGTGGGAGTCTCAGTCTCTTTGTAAGTCATTAAGAACTTGCCTTATGTATCTGGGTGCTCCTGTATAGGGTATATATATATTTAGGATCGTTAGCTCTTCTTGTTGCATTGATCCTTTTACCATTATGTAATGTCCTTCTTTGTCTCTTTTGATCTTTGTTTCTTTAAAGCCTAATTTATCAGAGATGAGAATTGCAACTCCTGCTTGTTTTTGCTCTCCATTTGCTTTGTAAATCTTCCTCCATCCCTTTATTTTGAGCCTTTGTGTGTCCTTGCTTGGGAGATGGGTTTCCTGGGTACAGCACACTGATGTGTTTTGGCTTTTTATCCAATTTGCCAGTCTGTGTCTTTTGATTGGGGCATTTAGTCCATTTACATTTAGGGTTAATATTGTTATGTGTGAATTTGATACTGCCATTTTGGTGCTAGCTGGCTGTTTTGCCCATTAGTTGATGCAGATTCTTCATTGTGTTGATCCTCTTTACCATTTGGCATGTTTTTGGAGTGGCTGGTATTGGTTGTTCCTTTATATGTGTAGAGCCTCTTTCAGGAGCTCTTGTAAAGCTGGCCTGGTGGTGATGAAATCTCTGAGCACTTGCATGTTCACAAAGGATTTTATTTTTCCTTCACTTATAAAGCTTAGTTTGGCTGGATAGGAGATTCTGGGTTGGAAGTTCTTTTCTTTAAGGGTGTTGAATATGGGCCCCCACTCTCTTCTGGCTTGTAGGATTTCTGCTGAGAGAACCGCTGTGAATCTGATGTGCTTCCCTTTGTGGGTAACCTGACGTTTCTCTCTGGCTGCCCTTAGTATTTTCTCCTTCATTTCAACCCTGGTGAATCTGACAATTATGTGCCTTGGGGATGCTCTTCTTGAGGAATATCTTTGTGGTGTTCTCTGTATTTCCTGGACTTGAATGTTTGCCTGCCTTGCTAGGTTGGGGAAGTTTTCCTGGATAATATCCTGAAGAGTATTTTCCAGCTTGGATTCATTCTCTTCGTCGCATTCAGGTATACCTATGAAACGTAGGTTAGGTCTTTTCACTTAGTCCCCCATTTCTTGGAGACTTTGTTCATTCCTTTTTACCCTTTTTTCCTCTATTCTTGCCTTCCCGTTTTATTTCATCGAGTTGATCTTCGACCTCTGATATCCTTTCTTCTGCTTGGTCAATTCGGCTGTTGATACTTGTGCATGCTTCGCGAAGTTCTCGTGTTTTTCAGCTCCATCAATTCACTTATATTCCTTTCTATTTTGTCCATTCTTGTTAGCATTTCGTCAAATCTTTTTTCAAGGTTCTTAGTTTCTTTGCATTGGGTTAGAACATGTTCTTTTAGTTCACAGAAGTTTCTTACTACCCACCTTCTGAAGCCTCATTCTGTCATTTCATCACTCTCGTTCTCCATCCAACCTTGTTCCCTTGCTGGTAAGGAGTTGTGATCCCTTTTAGGAAGAGAGGTGTTCTGGTTTCGGGTGTTTTCATCCTTTTTGTGCTGGTTTCTTCCCATCTTTATGGATTTATTCACCTGTCTTTGTAGTTGCTGGCTTTCAGATTGGGTCTCTGATTGGACGTTTTGTTTGTTGATGATGAAATTAGTTCTGTTTCTTAGTTTTCCTTCTAACAGTCTGGCCCCTCTGCTGTAGGTCTGCTGAGGTCCACTCCAGGCCCTGCTTGCCTGGGGATCACCTGCAGCTGCCTCTGCACTTTCACTGGGAGCTGCAATCCTGAGCTGTTCCTAAATGGCCATCTTGGATCCAATCCTGTTCAACCATTTCTATTGGAGAGGGAAAGCCTACCTTCAGCAGGCACCTGGCTTCAAGTTCCAAAATTACCTCTTGTCATGAAGATGTTTATTTTGTCATTGATTATAACCAATTAGGATACATGGATGGTCTCCCCAATTACCGGGTGAATTTAGGATGAACTATGTATGACATGGGGCTGTAAATTTTTCTTCTTGTGGACTAATTATGGCGACCATCTTTCTGTCTTTGCAATCTCTTAAACAGACTGACTGAGGCATGTCACATACTGGTTTAATTGTGTAATACAACAGTTTTCTTTCTGTTGTATCATTGTGGAGTTACTCTGGGGCTGGAGAACATTGTTCTTTTAATTATATTTTCTGATCACCATCTAGAATTACCACACATAATACAAACATATAAGGTGCCAACCCAGCTTTAATCTAGAGGTGCCTTTCAGGCTTCCAGTCAATTCAGGATTGTGCTACAAAGTGCATGCTCTCTTCTAAATATGCAGGCAGGATTATGTCTCTGCCTATTTGGTATCTATAGTCCTCTGTAGTCACATTTAGAGGGGCTAGACCTGATTTCTAAATGCTTTACAGAACAGCAATCAACCATTTTATCTTTCAGTAACTCTTATATCTTTAGACCAGAAACTGATTCAGAGACTTGGGGGCCCCAAAACTCAATCAGAGTAACATGTGCATTGAGTAGTCATGTACACATAAGAATCCCCACTTTCCCCTTCCTCCTCTTCTTAAAATGCCCACAAATGTGCACATGATGCCTGCTGCTACTCTACCCATCCAGGCCCTAAATTTGCAGCTTCAAACTCTGAATCTGGTATTGAGATTTGGGAGGAAAAAACAACAGAAAACATTTATTTGAGACATGCAAATTATTTTAGTTATAAGGCTCAAAGAGACATTAAAATGAGATCACAATTTTGTCTTTCTTCCTTCTTTGAGCTATGTGTTTATTTCTTGAGACTGCTTGCTATTTATACAAGTAACTAGAAATTAAACTAGCAATAGCACTCTGGACACTATAGCTCACACCCTATAGCTTAACAATGTATATCCAATTAGTAATCAATGTTATTTTTTGTAAATAAAGAAGAGTTTCTGACAAACAGCCTTGTATCAGCCCACTCTCTACCCTCTTTTTGCATTTACAAATACACTTGTAATTGCTGCTAATTAAAGTGTAGATTTTAGGCAACTTGAATCTTTGCTCCCAGGTTACAATCCTAAAACTTGCTCCAAATGAACTGTCTACTTATATTCATGTTGCCTCAGCTCTTTCCTTTTAGGTGGATATATCACTAAGAATATGCTAGAGCAGGCTCTTCGAGGGGATGTCTCTTTTTTTTGTACCCCACTTCCTGTAACACTCGAGAATGCAGAGCCAGGTTCTTTCAACCTAGAATCTGTACAGAAGGTCTGGCCTCTGCCTGAGATTTACAAAGCAGGACCAGACTTTGGATTGACAATGTACAGAAAACCAACAGGAGGCATTTTCTGCATTATGAGATGTCAATATAGACATTTTAATATCTGCCCTTTGAGAATGTGGCTGTTTGAGCTTTTCATATCTTGTTCAGAGACCTGCTGCAGTAATGTAAGATGCTCCAGGTGGAAATACACTCTGATGGCAGAACCGGTAAGTGTAAGCAAGCATCTTAGGAGTCACAGATCAAGGTCACAAAGTATCCAGAGCCGTGACCTCAACTACATCTACCCATAAAATATACTGGAGTATTCTTTTCCTTCCTCTCACAGAAGAACTAGCCAATCAAGGCAGGTGATCCAGGTTCTGGAGCTCCACTAGGGCAGTTTCATTTTCTATTTAGAATCAGCCTTAGTCTTTCCTTCTTGGCTTATTCTTATGCAATCAACCCAGGATCACTGGGAACCCTCTCACAATCACCTAGGCACCTCTGAGAGATTTGAGGATGTCTAGGGATGAATTGTGTCAGGCTGACAAGAGTGGTTAATTCTGGTTCTGTCTCAATGTAAGAGAAATGAGTCATCCTGTGTTTGTTTTTCCCCTCATACAAGAGTTGTCTTTGGTTGGCACCCAGATGAGAATTTCTTCAGTTTCCTGGTACTTGGGTGAAAAATAATGAGGAAGTCTGCAGATTCAAAAGGATAAACTAATTGCTTCCACTTCCTGTGGCCATTAGAAAAACAGATGAAATAGTCATGGTCCCTACCATTTAGGAACTACTAGTCTAGACTAGCTACTGAATTATATGGTTCAATTAAGCATCATAAGTTGGCACAATGAATAGATGTGGGCAAAAAGTGTATTTTATTTGGACCACTTTATATTTTTTTAACTTCTGAGGTCATCATTTGAATAGACACATATGGACATAATAGTTATTAGTATTTTGTATACTTTATTTTGTACATATTAGTATTTTGTATACTAAGAATACATATTTACCTTCTAATAAAATTACCCTAGAGATTTGTTTAAATTGCTGATTAGTGTATGTTATAGAATTGACAGGGCAGTGGCTAAAGATCAAAATTTCATGAACTGTGGGATTTTGTTTTCTTTTAGGTAAGCTTAGGAAAAACAGAACTGGAAATACCCCAGTGGCATAGAGAGCAGAATTCTACAAAGGGTCTACTCCCTGTCCTGGCCCTGTTCAAATTCACCCTTTTTGGAGGCCATATTTAGGTCTGGCACCAGCCTGGAGACTTGTCTAACTGATTAGAAGAGATGAGGTAGTGAATCCTGCAGCCTTTCTAGAGCTGGTACTCACAATATTCTGAAACCTAAAAGCAGATAAATGGAAAAAAATAAAGTATGTATTTTAGGGTCTTACTTTTTAATTTTTTCATTAGAACCAGTGCTTGCAGAGACATTCCATTTAGCAACCTGTTTTCTTTTCTTTTCTTTTTCTTTTTCTTTTTTTTTTTTTTGAGGCAGAGTCTCACTCTGTGGCCAGGCTGGAGTGCAGTGGGGCAATCCCAGCTCACTGCAACTTCTGTTTTCTGGTTTCAAGCAATTCTTTTGCCTCAGCCTCCTGAGTAGCTGGGACTACAGGCACTCACCACCATGCCTGGCTAATTTTTTTACATTTAATAGAGTTGGGGTTTCACCACGTTGGCCAGGATGGTCTCGATCTCTTGACCTTGTGATCTGCCTGCCTTGGCCTCCCAAAGTGCTGGGATTACAGGCGTGAGCCACGGCGCCTGGCCTAGCAACCCGTTTTCTATTCCTGCAGCTGCAGTAGTTGCTCCACAAGTCACAAAAAAGTAAAATATAAACACAATAAAATTTTTGCTAAGCTACATTAAAGTTTTTCTTGCTGTATCCCTCTCTTTCTGTCTATAGTTAGCTTTTATTCTATACTTTTTTTTTTAAATCAATGATAGAGAAACAGAATAAATAAAAATGCTGGGCCTTTTTTCTAAATTTTGGCAACTATTATTTTTTTAAGTTCTGGAGTACATGTGCAGAACATGCAGGTTTTTTACATAGGTATACATGTGCCATGGTGGTTTGCTGCGCCTATCAACCCGTCATCTACATTACATATTTATCCTAATGTTATCCCTCCCCAATCCCCCATCCCCTGCTATTCCTCCCCTAGCAGCCCCACCCTCTGACAGGCTCCTGTGTGTGATGTTCCCCTCCCTGTGTCCATGTGTTCTCATTGTTCAACTTCCACTTATAAGTGAGAAAATGCAGTGTTTGGTTTTCTGTTCTTGTGTTAGTTTGCTGAGAATGATGGTTTCAAGCTTCATTCATGTCCCTGCAAAGGACATGAACTCATCCTTTTTGTGGCTGCATAGTATTCCATGGTGTATATGTGCCAAATTTTCTTTATCCAGTCTATTACTGATTGGCTTTTGGTTGGTTCCAAGTCTTCGTTATTGTAAGCAGTGCTGCAATAAATGTAGTGTGCATGTGTCTTTATAATAGATTTATAATTCTTTGGGTATATACCCAGTAATAGGATTGCTGGGTCAACTGGTATTTGTAGTTCTAGATCCTTGAGGAATCACCACACTGTCTTCCACAATGGTTGAACCAATTTAGACTCCCACCAACAGTGTAAAAGCAATCCTATTTCTCCACATCCTCTCTAGCATCTGTTGTCTCCTGACTTTTTAATGATACTGGCGTGAGATGGTATCTCATTGTGGTTTTGATTTGCAGTTCTCTAATGACCTCTTAGTGATGATGAGGTTTTTTTCATATGTTTGTTGGCTGCATAAATGTCTCCTTTTGAGACGTGTCTGTTCATATCCTTCACCTACTTTTTGATGAGGTTGTTTGTTTGTTTTTTCCTGTAAATTTGTTTAAGTTCTTTGTAGATTCTGGATATTAGTCCTTTGTCAGATGGGTAATTAAAAATTTTCTGCCATTCTGAAGTTTGCGTGTTCTCCCTGATGATAGTTTCTTTTGCTGTACAGGAGCCTTTAAGGTTAATTAGTTCCCATTTGTCTATTTTGGCTTTCGTTGCCATTGGTCATGGTGTTTTAGTCACGAAGTCCTTCCTTACACATGCATATGTCCTGAATGGTATTTCCTAGGTTTTCTTATAATGTTTTTATGGTTTTAGATCTTACATTTAAATCTTTAATCCATCTTGAGTTAATTTTTGTATAAGGTGTAAGAAAGGGATCGAGTTTCAGCTTTCTGCATATGGCTAGCCCGTTTTCCCAACACCATTTATTAAATAGGGAATATTTTCCCCATTGCTTGTTTTTGTCAGGTTTGTCAAAGATCTGATGGTTGTAGGTGTGGTGTTATTTCTGAGGCCTCTGTTCTGTTCCATTGGTCTATATGTCCGTTTTGGTACCAGTACCTGTAGCCTTCTAGTATAGTGTGAAGTCAGGTAGTGTTCAGCGTTTTTTTTTGTTTTTTGTCTTTTTTTTTTTTTTTTCTTAGAATTCTCTTGGCTATGCAGGCTTTATTTTTTATTCCATATGAAATTTAAGGTGGGTTTTCCAGTTCTGTGAACAAAGTCAATGGTAGGTTGATAGGGATAGCGTTGAATCTATAGATTACTTTGGGCAGTATGGCCATTTTCATGATACTGATTTTTTCTAGCCATAAGCATAAAATGTTTTTCCATCTGTTTGTGTCCTCTCTTATTTCCATGAGCAGTGGTTTGTAGTTCTCCTTGAAGAGTTCTTTCATATTCCTTGTAAGTTTTATTTCTAGGTATTTCGTTCTCTTTGTAGCAATTGTGAATGGGAGTTCACTCATGATTTGGCTCTCGGTTTGTCTATTATTGGTGTATAGGAATGCTTGTGATTTTTGCACATTGATTGTGTATCCCGAGACTTTGCTGAAGTTGCTTATCAGCTTAAGGAGATTTTGGGCTGAGACGATGGGGTTTTCTAAATATACAATCATGTCATCTGCAAATAGTTTGACTTCCTCTTTATCTACTTGAATACTCTTTCTTTCTTTCTCTTGCCTGACTGCCCTGGCCAGAACTTCCAATACTATATTGAATATGACTGGTGAGAGAGGGCATCCTTGTCTTGTGCCAGTTTTCAAAGGGAATTCTTCCAGTTTTTGCCCATTTAGTATGATATTGGCTGTGAGTTTGTCATGAATAGCTTTTAGTATTTTGAGATAAGATACCTAGTTTATTGAGAGTTTTTTTTTTAGCATGAAGGGCTGTTGAATTCTGTCAAAGACCTTTGCATCTATTGAGATAATCGTGATTTGTGTCTTTGGCTCTTTTTATGTGATGGATTGCATTTATTGATTTACATGTATTGAACCAGCCTTGCCTCCCAGGGATGAAGCCGACTTGATCATACTGGAAAAGCTTTTTGTGCTGTGCCAATATTTTATTGAGAATTAATGTTCATCAGGGACATTGGCCTGAATTTTTCTTTTTTAGTTGTGTCTCTGCCAGGTTTTGGTATCAGAATGATGTTGGCTTTATAAAATGAGTTATGGAGGATTCCTTGTTTTTCTTTTGTTTGGAAGTTTCAGAAGGAGTGGTACCAGCTACTCTTTGTATCTCTGGTAGCATTCAGCTGTGAAACCATCTGGTCCTGGACTTTTCTTTGTTGGTAGGCTATTAATTGCTGCCTCAATTTCAGAAGTTGCTACTGGTCTATTCAGGGATTAGACTTCTTCCTGATTTAGTCTTGGGATGGTGTAAGTGTCCAGGAGTTTATTCATTTCTTCTAGATTTTCTGTTTTATTTGTGTAGAGGTGTTTATAGTGTTCTCTGATGATAGTTTGTATTTCTATGGGATTGGTGGTGATAAACACCTTTATCATTTTTTATTGTATCTATTTGATTCTTCTCTCTTTTCTTCTTTATTATTCTGGCTAGAGGTCTATCTGTTTTGTTGATCTTTTTTTAAAAAAAAAAAAAAACAGCTCCTGGTTTCATTGATTTTTTTTTTTTGTTTGAAGGGTTTTTTGTGTGTCTTTCTCCTTCAGTTCTTCTCTGCTCTGATCTTAGTTATTTCTTGCCTTTTGCTGGCTTTTGAATTTGTTGTTGCTTCTCTAGTTCTTTTAATCGTGATTTTAGGGTATCAATTTTAGATCTTTCCTGCTTTCTCTTTTGGGCATTTAGTGCTATAAATTTCCCTCTACACACTGCTTTAAATGTGTCCCAGAGATTTTGGTACATTTAGTGTTTGTTCTCATTGGTTTCAAAGAACATCTTTATTTCCACCTTGATTTCATTATTTATCCAGCAGTCATTCAGGAGCAGGTTGTTCAGTTTCCCAGTAGTTGTGTGGTTTTCAGTGAGTTTCTTGTTTTCTATTCTTTTTTTTTTTTTTTTTTTTAGTTGAATCACCAATGGCTGAAGGTTTAATTAATCTTGCTTAAACAATGCAAGTTCCATAGAAACTTATAGAAAGTGGGTTTTGGAGAGCTTCCAAATTGGTGAGCACATCCATGTGTCCATGTGCTGGGAGGATGGTGCATTGATTGAATTTCTTAATCCTGAGTTCTAATTTGATCACACTGAGGTCTGAGAGACTGTTTGTTATGATTTCTGTTCCTTTGCATTGCTGTGGAGGGTTTTACTTCCAATTATGTGGTCAATTTTAGAGTAAGAGTGATGTGGTGCTGAGAAGAATGTATTTTCTGTGGATTTGGGGTGGAGAGTTCTGTAGATGTCTATTAGGTCTTCTTGGTTCAGATCTCAGTTCAAGTCCTGGATATCCTTGTTAATTTTCTCTCTTGTTTACCTGTCTAATATTGACAGTGGGGTCTTAAAGTCTCCCACTATTATTGTGTGGGAGACTAAATGTCTTTGTAGGTCTCTAAGAACTTGCTTTATGAATCTGGGTGTTCCTGTATTGGGTGCATATATATTTAGGATGGTTAGCTCTTCTTGTTACATTGATCACTTTACCATTATGTAATGCCCTTCATTGTCTCTTTTGATCTTTGTGGGTTTAAAGTCTGTTTTATCAGAGACTAGGATTGCAACCCCTGCTTTTTTTTTTTTTTTGCTTTCCATTTGCTTGGCAAATCTTCCTCCATCTTTTTATTTTGAGCCTGTGTGTCTTTGGGCATGAGATGGGTCTCTGAATACAGCACACCAGCAGGTCTTGACTCTTTATCCAATTTGCCAGTCGGTGTCTTTTGATTGGGGCATTTAGCCCATTTACATTTAAGGTTAATATTGTTATGTGTGAATTTGATCCCGCCATTATGATGCTAGCTGGTTATTTTGCCTATTAGTTGACACAGTTTCTTCATAGCATTGATAGTCTTTAAAATTTGGTATGCTTTTGCATGGAAAGGTTGTTCCTTTCCATGTTTAGTGCTTCCTTCAGGAGCTCTGGTAAGGCAGCCAAAATCTCTCAGCAGTTGCTTGCCCTTAAAGATTTTCTCCTTCACTTATGAAGCTTAATTTGGCTGGATATGCAATTCTGGGTTGAAAATTATTTTCTTTAAGAATTCTTTATTGGCCCCCACTCTCTTCTGGCTTGTAGGTTTCTGCAAGAGATCCGCTGTTAGTCTGATGGGCTTCCCTTTGTGGATCTACCCTTTCTCTCTGGCTGCCCTTAGCATTTTTTTCTTCATTTCAATCTTGGTGAGTCTGACAATTATGTGTCTTGGGGTTATTGTTCTCAAGGAGTATCATTGTGGTATTCTGTTTCCTTAATTTGAACAAGTTGGCCTGCCTTGCTAGGTTGGGGAATTTCTCCTGATTAATATCCTGAAGTGTTTTCCAGCTTGGATTCATTCTCCTCTTCACTCTCAGGTACACTGATCAAATGTCTGGTCTTTTCACATAATCTCATCCTTCTTAGAGGCTTTGTTCGTTTCTTTTTACTTTTTTATCTAATCTTCTCACTTTGTTTCACTGAGTTGATCTTTAATCTCTGATGTCTTTTCTTCTGCTTGATTGATTTGGCTATTGAAACTTGTATATGCTTCATGAAATTTTCATGCTGTGTTTTGCAGCTTCATCAGTTGTTTATGTTCTCTAAACTGGTTATTCTAGCTAATATTTCAGCTAACTTTTTTCAAGGTTCTTAGCTTCCTTGCATTGGGTTAGAACATGCTCCTTTAGCTCAGAGAAGTTTGTTATTATCCACCTTCTGAAGCCTCCTTCTGTCAGTTTGTCAAACTCATTCTCCATCTAGTTTTGTTCTCTTACTGGTGAGGAATTGTGATCTCTTGGAGGAGAAGAGGTATTCTGGTTTTGGGAATTTTCAGACTTTTTGCAATGGTTTATTTTCATCTTCATAGATTTATCTACTTTTGATCTTTAAGGTTGGTGACCTTTGGATGGAGTCTCTGAGTGGATGTTCTTTTTGTTGATGTTGAAACTATTTTTCATTTTTGTTAGTTTTCCTTCTAACCATCAGACCCTCTGCTGCAGGTCTGCTAGAGGTCCACTCTAGACCTTGCTTGCCTGGGAATCACCAGCAGAGACTGCAGAACAGCAAAGATTGCTGCCTGTTCCTTCCTCTTGTAGCTCCATCCCAGAGGGTTTCTCACCAGATACCAGCCAGAGCACTCCTATATAAGTTGTCTGTCAGCCACTACTGGGAGGTATCACCCAGTCAGGATACCTGGGGGTCAGGGAGTCACTTGAGGAGGCAGTCTGTCCTTTATTAGAGCTGAAACAATGTGCTGGGAGATCCACTGCTCTTTGCAGAGCTGCCAGATGGGGACGTTTAGGTCTGCTGAAGCTGTAGCCACAACTGCCCCTTTCCCAGGTTCTCTGTCCCACGAAGGTAAGGGCTCTATTTATAAGTCCCTGATGAACTGCTGTTTTTTTTTTTAGAGATGCCCTGTCCAGCAAGAACATCTAGTGAGACAGTCTGCCTGCAGCTGTTGAGCTATGTTGGACTCCGCCCAGTTCGAACTTCCTGGCAGCTTTGTTTACACTGAGGTTGAAACCGCCTACTCAAGGCTCAGCAATAGCGGATGCCCCTTACCTCACTGAGCTCAAATGTCCTAGGTGAAGCTCAGAATGCTGTGCTGGCTGTGAGAATTTCAAGTCCGTGGGTCTTAGCTTGCTGGTCTCCATGGGGTGGGACCCACTGAGCCAGACCACTTGGCTCCCTGGCTTTTAGCCCTCTTTGCAGGGGAGTGAACAGTTATGTCTCACTGGCATTCCAAGCGCCACTGGGGTGTGAAAAACTGCTGTGGCTAGCTTGGTTTTCACCCAAATGGCTGCTTGGTTTTGTGCTGGAAACCCAGGGCCCTGGTGCTTGTGTTGGTAACAGAGGGAATCTCCTGGTCTGCGGTT
Source organism: Sapajus apella (assembly GCF_009761245.1). Classification (NCBI taxonomy): domain Eukaryota; kingdom Metazoa; phylum Chordata; class Mammalia; order Primates; family Cebidae; genus Sapajus; species Sapajus apella. The sequence continues at coordinate 279,009 of NW_022437086.1, read as the reverse complement.
GTGAAGACAGTGGGAAAAGCACAGTATCTGGGCAGGTGTATAGGGAACAGTCCCTAATGGCTTCCCTTGGCTAGGAGAGGGAGTTCCCGGCTCCTTGCGCTTCCCAGGTGACGCAACGCCCCACACTGCCTCAGCTAGCCCTTCTTGGGCTGTACTCACTATTTAACCACTCCCAATGAGATGAACCAGGTACCTCAGTGAAAATATGGAAATCACCTGCCTTCTGCATCAATCTTACTGGGAACTGCACACTGGAGCTGTTCCTATTCAGCCATAATCCTGGGAATTATTAAACAATACCCACTTCCATGGTGTTATGAGGATTAAATCACGTAATGTGTTATTCCCAACAAAGTGCTCTGTAACATTCTCTTCAGCACGTACTACCTGCTTAGTAAACAATGCATTAGAACATGTGAAAATGTTGTTTTTCTTTTCTTTGCTCTGCATCCTGGGTTCAAGTGATTCTCCTGCCTCAGCCTCCCAAGTAGCTGGAATTAGAGGCATCTGCCACCATGCTTAGCTGATTTTTATATTTTTATTAGAGACAGGGTTTCAGCACATTGGCCAGGCTGGTCCTGAACTCCTGACCTTAGGTGGTCCACCTGCTTTTGCCTCCCAAAGTGCCTGGCCTGTTTTTCAAATGCAGATTTATTCAGACATAGCTGCCTTCTGTTTGTTCTGTAAACTTAAAAGAACCAGCAAAAAATATGAAAATTGGTTGTCTTCATTTGTCCTAGGAGTATTTGTATTGTTACAAGAGTGCTGAGTGTAGGGGACTTTGCTGTGTCTGGTTTCTCTAACTAATGCTAACAATGAGCCCAAGGGGAGCAACTCAGCTTTGACAGGAGACTTGTTTAAAACACCCATTCATGGACCCTTTCCAAACCTGGGGAATCACGTTACATAGGATGGGGCCAAAATCACCAAGTGATTGATAAACTCATTAAAGCTTGAAAGGCAATGATTAGTTAAGTGGTTATTAGCCCAGGCTTCTAATTAGGATTACATGACCAATTTGCAGTAATCTTTTTATTTGTGGCCTTTCCACATGTTCTGTTTTTTATTCTGGATGGAAGAATCCATGTTGTTTTAATTAAGTTTCTAATGTGATTCTCAGTTGAGGACAGAGTCAAGTATGGTGGATTCAAGATACACTCATGAGAGTTAAATGGTGTTTTTGTTTGTTTTTAACTTTTTGTGCTTTGTTGCCCCTGCTGGAATGCAGTGGTATGATTTTGGCTCACTTCAGCCTTCACCTCTTGGGTTCAAGTGATTCTCCTGCCTCAGCCTTTTGAGTACCTGGGACTACAGGTATTCACTACCACACCCAGCTAATTTTTTTTTTTTTTAAATATTTTTCTAGAGATGGGTTTTTGCCATATTGGCCAGAATGGTTTTGAACTCCTGGCCTCAAGTCGTCCACCAACTTCTGCCTCCCAAAGTGCAATCCCCAAAGGGATTACAGGCATGAGCCACTGTGCCCTGCCTCAGAGTTAAGCTTTACCTTTTCACTAAAGGGTGGGCACAGGGCTGGTTTTCTTTGGGTTTGGTAGGGATAGGGCAGTATGGCCCATATTTCCATTACTACAGCAGAAATTGCTGGTGCCTGTGGCAGGGAAGGACACCTGAGCATAGGAAAGGAGAAATTTATATTTTTATCTCCATAGAGCAGCTTATTGTTCCTGAATCTCTTCTGTTATAAAGGACAGAAATGCGTGGACTTTTTCTGCAGGTCTTGGTCCTTTGGCCAAGTGTGAATGTGGTGGTAGCAGGTAAACAGGTGGTGCTGACACCTTTAAAGGCATAATTTCAAGATGCAAGTGTGATTTGTCCAGAAAATCTCATCTGAGAAGAAATCCTGGAGAAGGAGTAGAAAGAAGAACAAGATGGTCTTTTGTTTTTAGCTTAACATGTTCCAGATCAAGAGCCGTGTCCACTCTGCCTCCTGGAATGCCGTGCGTTTAGTACGTGCAAACCTTTACTTCTCTATTTGTATTGTTTCTGACTAATGAGTTTGTTTTAACTACTTTTAAAAATTCTTATGATAGACAAAGGTCTCTGAAAAAATTTTTTTCTACATAACAGAGCCTTCCCTACATTCTCTACATCATGGCTTCTTAGAGGCCATGCAGAATTCTCATCATGAATTTATAATTTGCAACCTTAAAAATACTCCATTTGTGGCTGTTGAACATGGGCAGATGTGAATACTCAAGATTCTAAGAATAATCTTGAAGTTTCATCTATGTTCTCCATTAGCTGTATGCAGAACAGGATTAATAAAATGCTTTTTTAAACAGAATGGCACACATTACCCAGTAAGTACTAAAAAAGAATTATTAGGAGATACTTGCTCTTTGGGGTGCTGAAGAAAAATCACTGTTAAAAATTACAGAATATAAGAGGTATCTGTATCTTGAAATTTACATAAAACTGATTTTTTTATGGTTACAATCAAACTATAATTTCCTTTTGGGTGTAGTGTTGCGGCAGTGAAGCTGTGTTTTTTGTGTGCATCAGCACACCATAGAAATTTGTCCTAGTGCAGTTGATGTTAATGATATACTTGGTTAAAGAGCTTTCTGATAGATTTCTTTACTTTAGAGTTACTTATTTTTCTCTTCATTATTAAGTATCTCTATGCTGCTCATGTGCATAAACCATCACATTTAATCTGACAGCTGCCTTTCTATCTTACGTTTTCTTTGCATATATCTGCCTGTGGAAAATCAAGGCTCTCATCTTTGTTTACAGGCCAGAAAAACTGGGAAAAACAGGCTCTTCCACTTACTGGTTGTTTGAAAAAGTATTCTTCTTGGGCCAAAAACATTGACATTACTGGTAAACCGGTTAGAAATTTGGAAATCAGACTATATTCCAGATTGTCTGAAGAAATAATCTGCATTAGTTATCTCAAGTTTTTTGTACACATTAAAACTAGAGAGGTAGGCCGGGCGCGGTGGCTCACGCCTGTAATCCCAGCACTTTGGGAGGCCGAGGCGGGTGGATCACGAGGTCAAGAGATCGAGACCATCTTGGTCAACATGGTGAAACCCCGTCTCTACTAAAACTACAAAACATTAGCTGGGCATGGTGGCGCGTGCCTATAGTCCCAGCTACTCAGGAGGCTGAGGCAGGAGAATTGCCTGAACCCAGGAGGCGGAGGTTGCAGTGAGCTGAGATCGCGCCATTGCACTCCAGCCTGGGTAACAAGAGCGAAACTCCGTCTCCAAAAAAAAAAAAAAAAACTAGAGAGGTACCTTTTAACTCAGTATGCCTTTTCCATGTGAAAAATACATACAACTCATTATGTAGGATGCACATATAATACTCCAAAGTGGACATGTTTGTGTTTATGTCCTTATTTTTGTACTTTATCACCTAAAAAAGTACTGTATACACATCGATTCTGTGGCTGTTGTGCCACTTTCTTTTCTCAGGATAAGAAGTATATTAGAAAATATTTCTGTGTTAAAAATTATTTTGTGAATAATTTCAGTCACTCATATAAGTCAGAATCAGTTTACTGTCATATTTTACATTGAGTCGAATTTAAAATTCTGCCCATTGCTGCTACTTGGTTAATGTGTGTGTGTGTGTGTTTCAGGGACCACTGACATTTAGGGATGTGAAAATAGAATTCTCTCTGGAGGAGTGGCAATGCCTGGACCTGGACACTGCACAGCAGAATTTATATAGGCATGTGATGTTAGAGAACTACAGAAACCTGGTCTTCCTGGGTGAGGATAACTTCAATACACAATTCCTAATATACCCTAAAGGTTTCATTTCTTTTTTTTTCTTTTTCTTTTTTTTTGTAGAATGTTTTTTGGTAATTTATACTTTACATAAATCAGTTTCAGATACTTGTTTTCAAAAAAAATTTGAGATTTGTAGCAAAGAATTTCTTTAAGGTATTTCATCTTGACCTGAATTTTTCACATTTCTGACCTGATCTTTATCCTTCACTCTAGAGTAGCAGTGATTCCAGAAATTTATTGGCACAAAATATTGTTGCCCACACCTTAAAATCTAACTTCCCACATCAGCTTTTTTTTTTTTTTAATTCAATAGTATTGGGTAGTGAAATTAAGAACCTACAAATTTCAAATATTTTCTAGATATTTAGAAATTTCTGTTATATATTAGCATTTTGGAATTTACTAGAATATTCTATAACCTCTTTACTGAGCACATTACTAGGTTGGTAATTGGAGAATATGAGCAAGAGTCATGCTATTTATTTTTAATAAAACAGGTATTGCTGTTTTTAAGCCAGGCCTGATCACCTGGCTGGAGCAAGGAAAAGAGCCCTGGAATATAGAGTCGTGAGATGGTAGCCAAACGCCCAGGTAGGTGAGTATATACACAGATGGCATGGGTGAGAAGTCAAAGGCCAAGGAGAAGGCTACTCCTTTAGATGTAATTTGGGAAGCTGTGTTCCAAAGGAAATCATTTCTGGGAAGCCTGAGTTTTTTATTTTGCTCTTGCATAGGACATCTTCTGTCTTATGTTTTTAAATTCTTTAAGGATTCTACTTTCCCTTCGGTGATCCTTCTTTAAGCTCACAGTGAGGGTCAACATCCTCTTCATGGCATATTAAAGGCTGCACAATCTGACTGCTTTTTGCTTTGTTTTTAGGGACACGCAAATATCTGCATAATTTTGAGAAACTGTGTTAAACTATATTTTAAGTTTTCTTTTTGCATCGTATCTGAAATGTATGAGTAGTGGTTTCTGTTCCATTGTGGGTTTTTTGGTTAATTTCTCTGCATATTCCCTTCTGTTTTTATTAGTATGGTTTTGAAATATAGTTTGAAATTATGATGTCCCTCTACTTTGTTCTTTTTCCTCAAGATTGCTTTGGCTATTCAAAGTTTATTATAGTTTAATGTAAATCTTAGAATTGTATTTTCTATAACTTTGACAAAAGTGCCACTGGAATTTTTACATGGAGTTTATTGAATCTATAGGTTACTTTGGATAACATGGCACTTTAACAGAACTTATTTTTCAAATCCATATAAATATAATTTTAAATTTATTCGTGTCATCTCTGATTTTTTTCACTGATATCTTACATTGTAAAAATTTTTTATCTCTGGTTAAATTTTTTCTCAGAAGTTTATTATTGTAAAGATTGTTTTCTTTCTCTATTTTATCAGATAGTTTAAGTATATGGAATCATAATTTATACTTGTATGTTAATTTTAATGTTTGGTAATTTACTGAGTATATTTATCAGTTTGACAGGTTTTAATATAGATTATTTTATTTCATATTTTATTCTTTTGAAACGAAATCTCACTCTGTCACCCAGGCTTGAGTGCAATGGCATGGTCTCAACTCACTGCAACCTCCACCTCCCAGGTGTAAGCGATTCTCCCGCCTCAGCCTTCTGAGTAGCTGGGACTACAGGAAGATGCTACCACGCTCAACTAATTTTTGTTTTCTCAGTAGAGATGAAGTTTCACTATGTTGGCCAGGCTGGTCTCAAACTCCTGACCTGGTGATTATATATTTAAAATATCAAAATCATCTATAGTTTAAATGCTTCTTGAAAATTTCTCATTAGAATCTCCTATTTATGGTTATACTGCATTTCCTCTGAAATTCTGCCATACAGTGTAGGACAATGATTCAAAATACCTGTCTTCCATGAGTACACAGTCAAATATTGCAGTTATCTAGGCAAATTCTTTCTTAATGTTACACCAATATTGCAAACCAGATTTTATGAGTAAACATGTCTCTTATTATTGTTTTGTAGTTCTATATTAGTGTGTGTTTTCAGTGTAGGTTCCTTAACATTAGTTTATTGTAATTTTTTTTTACTTACATGTTACAATTTAAGACATTTTGCAATTGTTTGTACTTAAAAGTCAATCTGGGGTTTAATTAAGAGATAAATCAGGCAGATGTCTATAAAATCAGATTATGTGTGTTTATTTATAAATATGACCCCTATTTTGGTTACATCTTGTTTATATTCGTTCTTAGCTGATTTTCAATGGTTGTTTTATTTTGTCTAAGTGAGTAATCATGGAAATAGTCTTCACCATGTGTTTTATAATGAATATATAGTTCCTTTGTGTGAGAGAAACACTTTTATGATTTCAGAGTAATTTTTTTTTCTTTCTTGGAGAGAGTCTTGCTCTGTTGCCCAGGCTGGAGTACAGTTGTGTGATCTTGGTTCACTACAACCTTTTGGGCTCAAGCAGTTCTCCTGCCTCAGCCTCCTGAGTGGCTAGGATTACAGGCATTCACCACTACACCTGCCTATTTTTTTGTATTTTTAGTACAGATGGGGTTTCACTATGTTGCCCAGGGTGGTCTCAAACTCCTGAGCTCAGGCAGTCTGTCCGCCTCATCTTCCCAAAGTGCTAGGATTATAGGCGTGAGCCACCGCATCTGGCCTAAAGGTGATTTTTGAAAAGATTTGTGATTCTGTATTTTTTTAAGGTTTTCAAAAAATGTTGTGAAGACTCATAAAATTTACCATCTTAAATCTATTCAAGTGTACATTTTACAGCCAGGCATGGTGGTGGCTTCCATCTGTAATCTCAGGATTTTGGAAGATCAAGACAGGAAGATTCCTTGTACACAAAAGATTGAGACCAGCCTGGGAAACATAAGGAGGTTCCCTCTCTACTTTTTTTTTTTTTTTAATAGCCGGGCATGGTCTTGTGCACTGATGGTCCCAGCTCTTTGGGAGATTTAGAGGGGAGAATTACTTGAGCCTAAGAGTTTGAGGCTACACTGAGTGATAATATGCCACTGCACTCTAGCTCAGGTGACAGTGAGGCCTTGTCTGCAAAACTTCATTTCAGGCATGTCAAGTATATTCACATTGTTATGCAAAAGACTTTAAGAAATTTTACATCTTGTGAAACTAAAATTTAAGTAACAACTGCCCATTTTACCCTTTCTTTATCCCTTGACAAACACCCTTCCACTTTGGTTTTTATGAGTGTGACTACTTAAGATAGCTCATAAGTGGAATCATACCATCTCCATCATTTTGTTACTGGATTATTTCAGGTGACATACTATTCTCAAAGTTTACTTAAAATGTCACAAGATTTTCTATTTTAAGACTGAATAAAATTCTGTTGTGTGTTTGTTACCTTTTTTTAATGTGTTTGTAAGTCAAGGGGCATCTCAGTTGCTTCAGCCTTCTTCTGGCTTTTGTGAATACTGGTACAATAAACATGGATATTCAAATATATCTTTCAGGTCCTGGGTTGTACAGTTAGCATATAGACTCATAAATGGGATTGCTGTAGGTATAGTTTTATTTTATTTTTGTGACAGTCTGTCACCCAGGCTGGAGTGCTATGGTACAATAACAGCTGACTGCAACTTCTGCCTCCCTGGTTCAAAGGATCCCAGTGCCTCAGCTTTCTGAGTAGCTGGAATTACAGGCTCTCACCATCATAACTGGCTAAGTTTTATATTTTTAGTTGAGATGAGGTTTCACCATTTTGGCCAGGCTGGTCTCCAAGTCTTGGTCTCAAGTGATCTGCCCACCTTGGCCTCCAAGTGTTGGAATTACAGGTGTGAGCCACTACACTCAGCCCATAATTTTATTTACAATTACTTGAGAAATCTTTATAAAATTTTTAAATAATGGCTGCATTCTTGTTTTCCACCAGCAGGCAACATGGGGATTATTTTTATTGCATAATCAACAGATTTGGTTTTTTAAAAAAATTGATAATGGCCATTCTGATTGGTATGAGGTGATTTTTTTACTGTAATTATTATGTATTTCTCTACAAATAGTATTTTAGTGTTCATTTTTAATGAACATTTACTTTAATTATTTGTTCATTTCTAAATCAAGTTATTCAATTTTATTCTTTTGTTTTTTTTTCTGAGACAGAATCTCACTCTGACACCCACGCTGGAGTGCAGTGGCATGATCTCAGCTCACTGTAATCTCCACCTCCTGGGTTCAAGCGATTCTCATGCCTCAGTCTCCCAAGTAGCTGGGATTACAGGCATGTACCACCATGCCTAGCTAATTTTTGTATTTTTAGTAGAGACAGGGTTTCAACATGTTGACCAGGCTGGTCTCGAACTACTGACCTCATGATCCGCCCACCTTGGGGTCCCAAAGTGTTGGGATTGCAAGTGTGAGCCACCGCGCTGGCCTTTGTTTTTAAGAGTTGTTTATGTATTCTGAATACAACTCTTATTACATGTGATTTGCAAATATTTTCACTAGGAGACACTGTCACTCTATTGAATGTGATTAATGTGCAGAGATTTTGAACCATAATATAGTTCATTTTTTCTGTTCTTCGTTGCTCATGCATTTAATGTCACATCTAAGAAAATAATGCCATGACCAGTCATGTATTTTTCTTATATTCATTTCTAATTATTTTTATGTCTAAGTATTTTTTTAAATATTTTTTGCATGTGGTTCAAGAATATTATCCAACTTAATTTGTCAGTGTTGATATCCAATTTTCAACATTACTTTTGAAGAAATACCTTTTCTCTATTGTGTGCTCATGGCAACTTTGTGGAAGATCATTTGATCATGTAGAGAAGGGTTCATTTCTGGGTTTTCCTGTTCTTTCATCTGTTTGTTTCTGTGTCAATACCACTTTGTTTTTATTATTGTACCTTTTATTTTGTTTTCAAATCAGAAAATATAATGCATTTTTTAATGAATGTTTTGCTATAGTTTATAATAAAATTTAAAAATTTTAAACAGGCCGGGCGCGGTGGCTCAAGCCTGTAATCCCAGCACTTTGGGAGGCCGAGGCGGGCGGATCACGAGGTCAAGAGATCGAGACCATCCTGGTCAACATGGTGAAACCCCGTCTCTACTAAAAATACAAAAAATTAGCTGGGCATGGTGGTGCGTGCCTGTAATCCCAGCTACTCAGGAAGCTGAGGCAGGAGAATTGCCTGAACCCAGGAGGCAGAGGTTGCGGTGAGCCGAGATCGCGCCATTGCACTCCAGCCTGGGTAACAAGAGCGAAACTCCGTCCCAAAAAAAAAAAAAAAATTTCAAACAATATTTCTGTAAAAAATTGTTCCATTAGAATTTGTTTAGAGATTATATTGAATTTGTTTACCACAGTATGTTATATTGACATCTTTGAAAAATTTTTTTTTTTTGAGATGGAGTTTTGCTCTTCTGATCCAGGGTTAAGTGCAATGGCATGATCTTGGCTCACCGCAACCTCCATCTCCTGGGTTCAAGCAGTTCTCCTGCCTCAGCCTCCTGAGTAGCTGGGATTACAGGCATGCACCACCATGCCTGGCTAATTTTGTATTTTTAGTACAGACAGGGTTTCTCCATGTTGGTCAGGGTGGTTTTGAACTCCCGACCTCAGGTGATCCACCCCTCTCACTCTCCCAAGGTGTTGGGATTATAGGCATGAGCCACTGCGCCAGTCAAAAATTAAATTTTTTGATTCTTGATCAAGAATATGTTGAAGAGTGTGTTTTATTTTCTTTTTTTCTTTTTCTTTTTTCTTTTTTTTTTTGAGACAGAGTTTCACTCATGTTACCCAGGCTGGAGTGCAATGGCACGATCTCGGCTCACTGCAACCTCCGCCTCCTGGGTTCAGGCAATTCTCCTGCCTCAGCCTCCTGAGTAGCTGGGATTCCAGGCACGCACCACCATGCCCAGCTAATGTTTTGTATTTTTAATAGAGACAGGGTTTCACCATGTTGACCAGGATGGTCTCGATCTCTTGACCTCGTGATCCACCCGCCTCGGCCTCCCAAAGTGCTGGGATTACAGGCTTGAGCCACCGCGCCCGGCCGTGTGTTTTATTTTCATATAGATTTTCTGGTTCTACTTTTGCTTTTAATTCCTAGGTTTATTCAGTTTTGGCCAGAAAACAGTATATGATTTTAATCTTCTTAAATTTATTGTTGTTTTGAGACAGAATCTTACTGTGTCACCCCAGCTGAAGTGCAGTGGCATAATTTTGGCTCACTTCAGTCTCATCCTCCTGGTCTCAAGTGATCCTTCCACTCAGCCTCCTGAGTAGCTATGACTACGGACATGCACTACCACATCCTAATTTTTTTTTTGATTATTTGTGGGTACGGGACCTCATTTTGTTGCCCAGGCTGGTCTCACATTTTGGCCCCAGTGATTCTCCCACATTAATCTCCCAAAGTGTTGGGATTAAAGCATGAGCCACTGCACCTAGCTGGTATTCTTAAATTTAATAAGGCTGGGTATGATTCATAACAGAATACACTAGATGAGAATATTTTGTAGGCTGGGCACGGTGGCTCACACCTGTAATTCTAGCACTTTGGGAGGCTGAGGCTGGTGAGCTCAGGAGTTTGAGACCAGTCTGGAGAACATGGTGAAACCCTGTCTCTACTAAAAAAAATAAATTAACTGGGCATGACAGCGCGCGCCTACAGTTCCAGCTACTCGGGAGGCTGAGGTAGGAGAACTGCTAGAACCTGGGAGGCAGAGGTTGCAATGAGCCAAGATCATTCCACTGGACTCCAGCCTGGGTGACAGAGTGACACTCTGTATCTAAACAAACAAACAAACAATTTTGTATTCTTTTGCTTTTGACTGGAAAGTTTTACACGTATCTGTTAAGCTTAGTTGGTCTGTAATGTGGTTTGGATGTCCATGTTCTCCAGACCTCATGCTGCAATGTAATCCTGTGTTGTATGTGGGACCTGATAGGGAGGTGTTTGGGTCATGGGGGCAAATTTTTCATGAATAGTTTGGGACCATCCTTCCCTTGGTAATCAAAAAGTTTACACTGAATTCAAATGAAAGCTGGTTCACTGAAAGAACTTAGGTTCTTTACTCCACAATTGCTCTTACCATGTGACATGTCTCTTACCATGTGACATGTCCAGTTACTCTTTGTCTTCCATCATGATTGTAAGCTTCCTGAGGCTCTCACCAGAAGCAGTTGCTGACATACACTTCTTGTACAGGTATTGATCGATTTACGACCTATGCAACTTACGACCATTCAACTTTACGACCACAATCGCTAGCTACGACTGCTCCGCGTCTGGCAGTGCAAACCAGCTTCCGGCAGCACTACCATCTCCGTGTGCATATAGCCTACTCAACTTGTGACCAAATCGTGTTACAACCGGTCTGTCGGAACCAATCGTGGTCGTAAGTCGAGCACTAGCTGTACAGTCTACCAAACTGTGAGCCAAATGTTTCTTCTTTAAAAATTATCCTCTCGGGCGGGCTTGGTGGCTCACGCCTGTAATCCAAGCACTTTGGAGGCCAAGGCGGGTGGGTCGCCTGAGGTCAGGAGTTCAAGACCAGCCTGACCAACATGGTGAAACCCCATCATTAAAAAAAAAAAAAAGAAAAAATTGTCACGTATTCCTCTGTGTGTAAAATACTGTCTATAATGTTGTCTAAGTTTTCTGTTTTCTTAATGATTTTTTTATCTGAACTTTCTGTTATTGAAAATGAGGTCTTGATTTCTACAATTATGTTGCTATGTATTTCTTAACTTCTGTTAATATTTGTTTTACACATTTTGGAGCCCTAATGTACATACATGTGCATATAGGTAGACAAATATGTTATAGGTTCTTGATAAATTCACCCATTTTAGCATATCATTTTTGTGTCATGCTAGTATTTGACTTAAAGCGTGTTTAATGTAATTATGACTTTCTCACCCAATTGTGGTTACTATTTGCCTAGAATATAGGTATTTTTCATTCTGATACTTTCAGCCTATCTGACTCAATGCTAATAATAGTTTTTTGTTTTGTCTTTGAGATGCAGTCTTCCTTGCTCTGTCACCGAGGCTGGCTCACTGCAACATGTATCCCGGTTTCAAGCAGTTCTCCTGCCTCAGTTTCCCAAGTAGCTGGGATTACAGGCGTGTACCACCACACCTGGCTAACTTTTGCATTTTAGTTTTTTTAGTAGAGATAGGATTTTAACACTTGGCTGGTCTCAGCCTCCCAAAGTGCTGGGATTTTAAGTGTGAGCCACTGTGCCACCCCTAAAATGAGTCTCTTGAAGGCAGCATATTGTAAGCTGTTTTTCTCAAGCCACTCAGGGATTTTCTTCTTTCATTCATTTAGATACAGTTATACTGTCAGTTAAGGTGGTTTGCCATGACGTGATCATGGCTCACTGCAGCCTCAAACTCCCAAACTCAGATGATCCTTTTATTTCAACCTCTCAAGTAGCTACAAGTAAGTACCATCATACTCAGCTAGTTCTTCTGGTACTTTTTGTAGCGATAGGATTTTGTCATGTTGCCCAGCCTTGCCTTAAACTTCTGGGATCAAGTCATAAGCCCCACTTGTCCTCCCAAAGTCATACAATTACATTTCTTTCTATTAAGTAGTTTAATTTACATTTAAAATGATTGTTTAAATAAATGAAGTTACTTTTACTTGTTATAGATGATTTTTATCATTTTGTTTTAATGCATGTTTTTATTTAAAACAATTTTTTATATATTCTGTCCTTATTTTGAAAAACAAATGATTACATCAAATATCTTTACGTTTAAAGTTATGTATTTTAATTTCACAATGACTTCAATTAAATACAAAAACTCCATGTTTATACTTTTCAGTCATATTAAAATATTTTATGTGTATATTAATATTAAATATATTTTTCATTTTACCTTTTTTTTTTTTTTTGGAGACAGTTTCACTGTGTTGCTCAGGCTGGAGTGCAATGGTGTGATCATGGTTCACTGTAATTTCTGCCTCCCAGGTTCAAATGATTCTTGTGTCTCAGCCTTCCAAGTAGCTGGGATTAAAGGCACACACCATAATAGCCAGCTAATTTTTGTATTTTTGGTAGAGACAAGGTTTTGCCACGTTGGCCAGGCTAGTCTCAAACTTCTGGCCTCAAGCAATTCACCTGCCTCAGCCTCCCAAAGTGCTGGGATTACAGGTGTAAGCCACTATGCCTGGCCTAATTTTTTATATTCTATAGAAGTTTAAGGGTTTTAGGCACCATCATTATTATAGTAAAGAATGTGTGTCTATATATTTACATTTAATAAAAAGCTTTATATTTATAAATGTTTATATAATGGTGTCCATTATTTTATTTTTCATAATGGACTCATTTTAGCATTTTTAAAAAATGCAGTGTCTTACTGTGTTGCTCAGGATGATCTTCGACTCCTGCTTTGAAGTGATCTGACTGCCTAGGCCTCCTAAAGCTGTAGAATTACAGGCATGAGCCACTGTGCCTGACCATCATGTAACATTTTCTGTAGAAGTGTTCTAGTGGTGATATACTTCCTCACCTTTTATCTTGAAAAGTCTTTATTTTTTTCTTGTTTTTGAAGTTAAATAATTTTGAAATAAGTATTATTGGTTAGTTTTTTTATTACATCAAAATCTGGGAAGTTCTCAGACATTTTTGTCTTCAAGAAAGTTCTGGATTTTTTTTAAAAATTCTTCTAAGGTTTCTTTTATGAATATTTTGATGTACTTGATGGTGTCCAATAAGTTTTACATTTCATGTTTAAATTTTCTAGCTTTGTGTTAGTTATTATTTTAGGGTATGCCACCTCACACCAGTCATAAGTTGTATATTTGTGGTGTTGGTTTGTTGTGAATGTTTTCGTCTTGTCTAGGTGAGAAGTCAAAAAAAATTCTAATTTCAACATCTATTTATTTGTGAATCTATATTTTTACTTGAGAGAAAAAATTTTGGATTTGAAGTAATTTAAAAAGTATCATAACTCTTGTTTTTCTAGTTATTTTTACCTGTCGAAAACATGTAACAAAATTTATAATCAAGCATTTTTAAATATTGTTTAGTCATCTTAATTATATTGATGTTATGCAACATATTCCTAGGATGTTTTTATCTTGCAAAGCTAAATCTCAGTACACATTAAACAGCTACCATTTTTTTTCGATTTCATGGCAGTTTTCAAACACTATTCTGTTTTCTGATTCTAAGAGTGTAAGGGCTTCATATATCTTATATAATCTTTTCTGTGGCTGGCTCATTTTATTTTGCACAATGTTATCAAGATTGATCTTTGTTACAATATTTTCTGCTTTTTGAAAACTGAGTGATATTTTAAATTATATTTACTGAATGATATGGTGACAAAAATTTGCATTGCTTTTACCTATTGGCTTTCACTAACAATGCTGCAATAATTATGAGTATAAAAATGACTGTATGATCATATATTGGAAAGTTTAAATATATGCTATATTCTATTTTATTAGTCTACTTCTTAACATTTGTACTCATACCAAGCAGTTTTAATTCTGTAGCTCTGTAATATGTTTTGAAATCGGGAACTGTTAGGCCTCCAACATTGTTCCTTTTTTTGAAGTTTGTTGGCTACTTTGTTGTCTCTTGAGATTTTATATACCTTTGGGGTTGCTGTTTCTATTTCTTCAAAAATGCAATGAGAATTTTGGAAAACATTAAATCTGTAGATTACATTGAACGGTATGGATATCTTTATATTGGGGAACAGAAAGAGCTGTGTTGGGTAAATGTCACAGACTTTTCCTTCTCTGTGGCTCTTTGCATTGTGTAAACCTGGGGCACTGCACACACTCAATTATTAATTTTCCACAGATATATATTGGTATGTTTTTGTTATGTTTATATGTCTATGAAGGAATTAGAACCTGTGGTATTTTGCTCTGCCATCTTATGTGGTTTGTATGATTTTATAGTTTAGATTAGTAAGGCATATTCATCTTAGTCTAACAGGTAGAATAATTTGTTTTAATTTCTTTCAGCTATGTGTTCTCATTTGGTCCACGACTGTTGGCTAGAGCAGAACATAAAAGGTTCTTTCCAAAAAGTGACACTAAGCAGATATGGAAAATGTGGACATAAGAATTTACCATTAAGAAAAGGCTGTAAAAGTGTGGAATGCAATGGTGCTATCTCGGCTCACTACAACCTCTGCCTCCCAGGTTCAAGCAACTCTCCTGCCTCGGCTGCCCGAGTAGCTGGGATAACAGGTGTGTGCCACCATAACCAGCTAATTTTTTTGGTATTTTTAGTAGAGGCAGGGTTTTGCTATGTTGGTCAGGTTGGCCTCAATCCCCTGGCCTCAAATGATCCACCCATCTTGGCCTCCCAGTGTACTGGAACTACAGTCCTAGAGTGGATATTCTTGTCTAATTTCTATTCTTGTAAAGAATCCATCCAGCTTTTGCCTGTTCAGTATATTGGCTAAAGATCAGCCATAGATGGCTCTTATTATTGTGAGCTATATTTCTTCAATGCCTAGTTTCTTGAGAATATTTTTATGGACATTAAATTTTCTTGAATGCTTTTTCTGCATCTTATGATAATCATGGGATTTAATGCTTTTAATTAATTATCTTTACATGGTGAATCACAATTTCTACAAGACATCCTTGTATTTATGAAATAAAGCTCACATAATTGTGCCAAAATAACTTTTTGATTTGCTTATGAACTCAGCTTCCTAGTATTTTGTGGAAGATTTTTGTTTCAATGTCTACCAGGAATACTGGACTGTAGATATTTTTCTTGTGTCTTAAGTAGATTTTGATCCAGGGCTTTTTATGGTTGGTAGGTTTATTACTGATTCAACTTTATTATATATTTTATACATTTTTGCTTGGTTCAAGACTTCTGTTTCTTCCTGGTTCAATCTTGGAAGGTTGTGTATATCCAGGAGTTTATTTTCTCTAAGTTTTCTGGTTTGCATGTATAATAGAAAATGAAATACTGGTTGGCTGCTTTTATTTTCTTCCCTCTTTTTTTTTTTTTTTTCCTGTCTCCATTATTAAGCATAAAAGAGGTTTTCAATACCCATTTTTAGACTGACACCCAAATAGAACAGAAAAAAAAAAAAATCACATCTACTCCCACGTAAATACAAAATATCATCATAGTAGTCTCTGAGGATGTTTTCTATTAATGTGGGATTAGTTGTAATTTCATAACACTAACATTTAAATAGATGCAAAATTGATGAGGAACAGTGGATCAGGCCTGTAATTCCAGTACTTTTGGAGGCTAACACAGGCTGATCACTTGAGGTCAGGAGTTTGAGACCAGCCTGGCCAACATGGTGAAACCCCATCTCTAAAAAGTACAAAAATTAGCCTGGCTGGTGGCTGATACCTGTAATTCCAGCTTCTTGGGATGGTGAGGCAGGACAATCACTTGAACCCAGGAGGCGAAGGTTGCAGTGAGCCGAGATCACACCACTGCACTCCAGCATAGGCAACAGAGTGACACTTTGTCTCAAATAAAACAAACAGGCACAGAATAAATGTTTGACAAAATTCAACATAATCTCATGATAAATCTCTCTGAACAAAACAGGTATAGGACAAATGCACTTCAAGCCAGTATACACCACATATACCAAAAAAAATGCATGGCTAACAACATATTAAGCTAGGAAATACTTTAAGCTTTTACTGTAAAAGCTAGAAGCAGCACGACAAGAATGCCCACTTGTTTGTATTAAACGTAGTACTAAAATTTAGAGAATAAAATCAAAGGCATCCAGCTTGGAAAAAAAGTTAGATTATCCCTGTTTGCAGAAGACATACTCTTCAGTGTAGAAAAGCCTAAGACCTCACTAAGAATTCTAGAACTAATAGGTTTATTAAACTTGCAGAATACAAAATCAACACGAAAATCAGTAGCATTTCGATACACTAACAATTAACCATCTCAAAATGAAATAAAAAGCAATCCTGGCCAGGCACGGTGGTTCATGCCTGTAATCCCAGAACTTTGAAAGGCTGAGGCATGTGGGTCACAAGGTCAGAAGGTCAGGAGATCAGGAGATCAAGAACAGCCTGGGCAACATGGTGAAACCATCTCTCTACTAAAAATACAAAAATGAGCTGGGTGTGGTGGTGCATGCCTGTAATCCCACCTACTTGGAAGGCTGAGGCAGGAGAATTACTTGAACCCAGGAGGTGAAGGTTGCAGTGAGTTGAGATCATGCCACTGCACTCTAGCCTGGTGACAGAGTGAGACTCCGTGTAAAAAAAAAAAAAAAAAGAAAAAAGCAATCTCATCTACAATAACTATACTTTGCAATAAAGGTAACCAAAAAGTTAAAACACATTACACTATAAAGAACCTTAAAGTAAGAAATTAAATATTACATAAAAAATTGTATACTCATTAATGAATTGGCGTTAATATTGTTAAATATCTGTATAACACAAAATAATCTACAGATATAACACAACCTTTATCAAAATACCAGTGACATACTTAATAAAAATTTTAAAAATACATATCTAAAATTTATACGGTACCCCATAAAAGATCCTGTATGGACAAAGCAGTCAAGCAGGGGGTAAAAAAATAAGCTGAAGTTTATTACCCTACCTGATTTGAAATACACTACAAAGCTATAGTAACCAAAACAGTATGGTATTTGCATAAAAACAGACACATATGCCAATAGAGCAGTAAAGAGAAAACGGAAAGGTATCCACGTATTTACAGTTAACTCATTTTAAATATAGGTGATACTTTCTTAGGGGGAGTATCTTCAGTAAATGGTGTTGAGAAAATTATAGCCACAAGCACAGCAATAAAAGGAGACCCTCCTCATTTCATATCATATCTAAAAATCCACTAGAAATAGTTTCGATACTTAAAGGTAAGGGCTGAATCTCTGAAATTACTACTAAAAATATAAAGGCTCCATAACAACAGTCTAGGCAGTAACTTTTGATTTAACCTCAACATCCCAGGGAATCAAAGGAAAAATAAATGTCATATTACTTCAAATTATTAATAAAAACTGCTGCAAAAAATCTGATACAACAGGACAAAAAAACTAAAAAATGGGACAAAATATTTGCAAACCATTCATGTGACAAGACATTCATAA
>NW_022437086.1:226301-261057 GCF_009761245.1 Sapajus apella | reverse complement strand
ACAAAAAAAAAAAAAAAAAAAAAAAAAAAAAAAAAAAAAAAAAAAGAAACTTGGCCAGGAGTGGTGGCTCATGCTGTAATCCCAGCATTTTGGGAGGCCAAGAGTTCGAGACCAGCCTGGCCAACATAATGAAATCCCTCTACTGAAAATACCAAAATTAGCCGGGCATGGTTGCAATGCCTGTAATCCCAGGTACTTGGGAGGCTGAGGCAGAAGAATTGCTTGAACCCAGGAGGCAGAGGCTACAGTGAGCCAAGATCACACCACTGCACTCCAGTCTGGGCAAGAGTGAGACTGTCTCAAAACATGTGCGTGTGTAACTCAAATGACGATACAATAAAAAACCACCATTAAAAATGAGTAAAAGGTTTATTTTTGAGACAGAGTCTTGCTCTGTCACCCAGGCTAGAGTGCAGTGGCGTGATATTGGCTCACTGTAACAGTGAGAAAGCTGTAGCCATAACACAGGAAAAAAAAAAAGGGCTGTGATTGTTGGAATGCATATAATGAGAAACAAAGCTGAAAATAATTAGAAAATAAAATAACCAGAATTTCTCTTTAAATTCAGCATGACTGAGCTTTGCCACCTGGAAATAATGTACACACCACATGAAGAATCAATGTTACTGTTTTACCACTGATACATTTCATTTCTGACTTGAAGTTACAAAGTAACTTCAGGAAGAACAGTTATGTCTTACCATGGAACATCTGTTACACAGCAAGCACTGTCATGTTTTTCTGCTATGTTTATATATAAAAGTATCCGCATGACTTATGATGCCTCCATAGTACTTACCTGACTCAACAAATTGGTGCAATCAATAAATTGATTAATGTCAATTATGAAAAGTAAAATAAACAACTTTTAAAAAGTAGGGTTACATAAGGTTCTCCAATTAAAAAAACAAGAATGTTTTAACCAAATAAAACTTAATACACTAATAGTAAAATTACACCTAAAAATTTTGTGCACTACTAAATTTTATAAAAATCACTGTTATAATCCCTGACCAACTCATAATACTTCATAAACTGTTTAAAAGAAATTATAAGAATAAAGAAATACGTGGCTGTACCAAGAGTACCAGGCAAGTAAAAACATTTGCATGGGGAGATTCTGAACTATAAGCCATAATATTTTACAGTAATGAATTCAATACAAAGCAGACAGTCTAGATTTGTTTTTAGCATTTGAGGTTTTTTGTTTTCTAGTAAATTAGTCACCTTATTTAAATGATTTGTTTTATTCTAATATTGCTCTTTTCTTCTGCAAATAGGTACAGATACACAAGTACACTTTACAATTTTCCTACAGCTAAAGGTTATCTTTCAAGCAATATATATGTACATTTACCTCTATGTAAATCAAAACTAAAAGTCCTTACGTATTTGCAGGCAGAGACACCACATGTTAAAAGAAAAATATATAACAATTTTTTTTAAAGTATTCAGGACTCAGAAATTTATTTTACTTTAACAATTTTTATTATGACCCTAAAGATAACCCTGTAGGCAGCAACAATTTAGTTATACATTTAAAAATGACTGAAAGTATAGAATTGAATAGTTGAAAATACAAAGGATAAATGCTAGTAATGGATATTGCATTTACCCTGATGCAATTATTGCATATTGCCTATATCAAAACATGCCATATATGGCATAAATGTAAAAACATACTATGTACTCATGAAAAATAATAAATTTAAACAAAAAATAAAAAATATAAAACCTATAATATTCCTTAACTTATTTGCAGTTTAAAGCCACTGGCAAAAAAGATTACTAAAGATGTTAGTCCACTATGTAACCAAATAGTATATTGCTGTCATCACCTTTTACCTACACTATTAAGGTGGGATAGGTGAATGTTTGTGGCATAATTCTTCATTGAATGCACAATAGTCTTAAAGTTAAAATATGTTTAAAAATGAAAGTTCATACATACTCTAAAATTCTGAAATGTACTGCATTTTACTACAGAAAAGTAAAATTAGTAAAATGATATACTAATTTCTAAAAATTAAGAATTTTTTTCACTATTAATGCAGAATATTACTCTGAACACCTACCTCATGCATGACTCAATATCAGTTAACCAGAAGAGCCTCTCCACTTAGATTTCATTATGTGTCTTTCACTTTAATGTTCTTACTCTTCCAGAGAAAAGGTAATAATGCCCACCTAAAAAAAAAACTCTCATATCTTTGATACAGCAACAGTTGATCCCATTCTTTCACATGTGAATAGAAATGAAAACACGAATTTGAGAGTTGAATTACATTGTTATTCACTTTTCAAAAAACCTGTAATTTCTTTGAAATAAAAGTGTACTTTGAATGTAAATACACCACTGCAAAAAATTTTTTCACTTCTATTAATCTACCAACTTTCATTTTGGATAATTTTCTGTACTCAGCACTCTGTGTAATTTCTGAAGTGTCAGTATCTTAGATATCTGTACTATGAATTCTCTGATATTTACATAAACTGAATTTTGCATCTTTTTTTCATATTTACTGTATTTGCAAAAAATATATATATTTTTATATAATCCCTCTGGTGTTTTCTTTTTTTTTGAGATGGAGTTTCACTCATGTTACCCAGGCTGGAGTGCAACGGCGCGATCTCGGCTCACCGCAACCTCCGCCTCCTGGGTTCAGGCAATTCTCCTGCCTCAGCCTCCTGAGTAGCTGGGATTACAGGCACGCACCACCATGCCCAGCTAATGTTTTGTATTTTTAGTAGAGACGGGGTTTCACCATGTTGACCAGGATGGTCTCGATCTCTTGGCCTCATGATCCACCCGCCTCAGCCTCCCAAAGTGCTGGGATTACAGGCTTGAGCCACCGCGCCCGGCCCCCTCTGGTGTTTTCTAAGCTGTAGTTCTTGGAAAAAAATTTTTCCAAAATTAATTACAGTCATAGGGTTTTTCTCAAATAGAAATTTCCTGGTACTGAACAAAGTTTGAACTGTTGCTTTAGGGTGTTTCTCTAGTACACAATGTGCACAATAAGATCTGTGATACATGTAAAGGTACTACAAACCTCTATTTTTAATGTTTCTCTTCAAAATAAATAGTCTGCTTCACTTTACAGGCTTGTATTTTCCGGAAGATCTTTTATCAGTAATTGCATTGATAATGCTTTTATTAAGTACCAACTCTCTGATGTTAAGATGTGAGCAGATATTAATGACTTTTCCACATTCTTTGTATTTATACAATTTTTCTCAAGTATAAATGCTTTCCTGTGCAATATGGTGCGATAATTAAATATTTGCCACATTCATCACACTTGTAGTTGGCTTCTCCAGTATGAATTATCTTACCTACAACCAAGTGTGACAACTGCTTAAAGGCTTTGTCACAGTCTTCACATTTCTAGGATTTCTCAACAGTATGATTTCTTTTATGTCTAGAAAAGTTTGAGGTGTTGTCAAAAGCACTCTCACGTCTTTTAGGTTTGTAGTGTTTCTCTCCAGTATGAATTTTCTTATGACGAGTAAGGTTTGAGGATCTGTTAAAAGCTTTGCCACATTCTTCACATTTGTAGGGTCTTTCTCCAGTATGAATTCTCTTATGTTTTGTAAGAGTTGAGGACCAGTTAAAAGCTCTGCTACATTCGTCACATTTGTAGGGTTTCTCTCCAGTATGTACTCTCTTATGTTCCGTAAGGGTTGAGAACGCCCTAAAGGCACTGCCACATTCTTCACATTTGTAAGGTTTTGCTCCAGTATGAATTATCTTATGTTTAGTAAGGGTTGACAATACACTAAAGGCTTTGCCACATTCTTCACATTTGTATGGTTTCTCCTTAGTATAAATCCTCTTATGTTTAGTAAGAGTTGTGGACCGTTTAAAGGCTTTACCACATTCTTCACATTTGTATGGTTTCTCTCCAGTATGAACTATCTTATGTCTAGTAAGCGTTGAAGACTGGTTAAAAGCTTTGCCACATTCTTCACATTTGTATGGTTTCTCTCCAGTATGAATTCTTTTATGTTTTGTAAGAGTTGAGGACCAGTTGAAGGCTTTACCACATTCATTGCATTTGTAGGGTTTCTCCCCAGTATGAATAATCTTATGTTTCGTAAGGGTTGAGAACAGACTAAAGCCTTTGCCACATTCATCACATTTGTAGGGTTTCGTTCCTGTATGAATTATCTGATGTTTGGTAAGGACTGAAAATACACTAAAGACTTTATCACATTCTTCACATTTGTAAAGTTTCTCTTCAGTATGAATTTTTTTATGTTTAGTAAGAGTTAAGAACCGGTTAAAAGCTTTGCCACATTCTTCACACTTGTAGGGATTCACTTCAGTATGAATTATCTTATGCTTAGTAAGATTTGAGGACTGGTTAAAGATTTTGTCACCGGTCTTACATTTATAGAAATTCACTCTAGTAGCAATTTTTTTATGCTGAATTAGTTGTGAAGGTATGCAACGTGATTTGCCACATTCTTTACAACATTTGAGAGGTTTCTTTCCAGTATGTCTTCTCTTTTGTCTACTTGAATTTGGGAATTTATGAAAGAATTTCACATATTTATCACATTGAAATTTTTTGCTCTGGGAAATTGTGAAACATTGGTTAAGTCCATTATAACCTCTTTTGTGCACCTTATGTTCATCCACACTTTTGCAGCCCTTTCTTAATTGTAAATTCTCATGTCCACATTTTCGATAACTTCTCAGTATCACTTTTTGTAAAGACTCTTTTATGCCCTGCTTTGGCCAAAGGTCTTGAGAACACACAACTGAAAGAAATAAAAGTAACAATTACTTCACTTACTAGACTCAGATGAATAATCTTTACAAATCTAACCTATAAAAATATACAAACTACATGAGCAAGATGGCATAGCGAAATACCACAGTCCCTAATTCCTTCACAGACATATCAATGTAATAAAAAGGTGGAGGTTGCGGTGAGCCGAGATCACGCCATTGCACTCCAGCCTGGGTAACGAGCAAAATTCCATCTCAAAAAAACATATTGATAAAGATACATTTGTGGAAAATTTGTAAGTGAGTTAAGTGTGTGCGGTGCTCCAGGTGAGCACAATGCAAAGAGCCACATAGAAGGAAAAGAGCTACATAGAAGAGAAAGAAAAGTCTGTGGCATTTACCCAACACAGCACTTCCTGCTCCCCAATATCACATAGTAATATGGCCTTTGGAAGTAAACTGCCAACTCTTCATTTCTTTTTGAAAAGACAAAAAAAAAAAAAATAGTGGCACACACACATTTATTTCTGATTTCTAGGGGCCTTTACAGACACTGGTTTCTGTCTCTCATGACATAAAATGCTAAAAGAAATGTTGATATACTATGGAAAGACAGTTTGAGTCAGCCGATACCAAAGATAACTGTTGCAGCAGCAGAGAAATTGCAGTACCACAGACGGGGAACAGGTGTAGCAAGTGATAACTGACTACTAAGAAACATGAACAAACTCCTTTAACTAAAAAACCCAAACATTTTCAGAAAAGACACACTTTAAGAACATGTTTGAGATATTAACAAAATCTCTAGCCAAAATAGTTGGACTATGCCAAGGCAAAGCTACATCATAAAAACTGTGATGGGTAGCTTGCTTTTAATGTCTAAATCTCAATAAAAAATTACAATGCAAGGACAGGCATTGTGGCTCATACCTGTAATCCCAGCACTTTGGCAGGCCAAGGTGGGTAGATCACTTGAGGTCAGGAGTTTGAGACCAGCCTGGCCAACATGGTGAAACCCCATCTTTGAAAAAAAAAAAATTATAATGCATACAAAATATTAGGACAACATGGCCTCATCAAAATTTTTTAAAATTTTCTCAAAGAACTATTAAACAATGAAGCTGTAAAATTGTAAAAATTTAAAATAAATTGAATGAGTTAAATAGGAACTCAGACAACTACTGATAATCAGAAAAATGAGGATAACAACACAAGCATTAAAAATGTCAAAAATAGTAACTGTGAAGGTAAAATTACAAAAAACTAGCTAAAAAGTTTTAAAAGGAAAAAATGATGTAAAATTGAAGATGTTCTACAAACAAACTAGGATACACACGAAGATATAACACACATATATAAGCACGATTTCAACAGTCACAGACAAGAAGAGAATTTTGGGAGCTGCAAGATGAAAGTGATGTGTCATTTACAAGCACAGTCTTATAACAAAACCAGTGAATATATCAAGAAAATTTTGCAGGCCAGAAAAAAACTGTATGATATAGTCAAAGTCCTAAAAATAAATAAATAAATAAATAAAATAAAAATAGCTGTCAAGTGAGAATAATATCATCAGCAAAACTTTCCTACAAGATAAAAAGGAAAAGATCTTCCAAAATAACCAACTCCTGAAAAAGTATATTGGCACTGCATATGCCCTACATGTCAAAGATGATGAAAGGAGTTATTTCCACTGAAAATTACATGATGCAAGAAAACAAGACATAATCATCATATGAAAATACATAACTTTCTGGGAAAGATACATACCATAATGGTGCAGTAAACATTTTTAATTATATTCTAAAATTTGCATGATGAAAGCACAGAATTATTGTAAACAACTACTAATGGATAGATAACATAAAAAGATATGATTAGTACCATCAATAACAATGTTGAGGGCACATGAAATGAGGAAAAAACTTCGTATGTGGCCAGGAGTTTTTTGTTTGATTCTTTGAGACAGAGTTTTGCTCTTGTCACCCAGGATGGTGGGTGGTGAGTTGATTTGGCTCACTGCAATCTCTGCATCCTGGGCTCAAGCAATTCTCATGTCTCAGCCCCCAGAGAAGCTAGGATTACAGGCATGCACCACTACAACTGGCTAATGTTTTGTATTTTTAGTAGAGACAGGGTTTCACCATGTTGGACAAGCTGGTCTCAAACTCCTGACCTCATGTAATCCACCTGCCTTGACCTCCCAAAGTGGTGGGATTACAGACATGAGCCACCATGCCCGGCCTGTTATTTGTTTTTGACAAGTAAAATTAAACAGTAATACTAAAAGGAAAACAGAGCAATAAAAGTTTTCAAATTATCTTTAAATCCAAAAGCATTTCTCTCACACAAAAATAATATAGATTCACCAATAAACAGATGTAGAAATTAGAAAAATTTTATGACTACTCACTTAGAATTAAAACAAACCGCCGGGCGCGGTGGCTCAAGCCTGTAATCCCAGCACTTTGGGAGGCCGAGGCGGGTGGATCACAAGGTCAAGAGATCGAGACCATCCTGGTCAACATGGTAAAACCCCGTCTCTACTAAAAATACAAAAAATTAGCTGGGCATGGTGGTGCGTGCCTGTAATCCCAGCTACTCAGGAGGCTGAGGCAGGAGAATTGCCTGAACCCAGGAGGCGGAGGTTGCGGTGAGCCGAGATCGCGCCATTGCACTCCAGCCTGGGTAACAAGAGTGAAACTCCGTCTCAAAGAAAAAAAAAAAAAGAATTAAACCTACAAAACAAACATACAACTCATTAAAACATATGGCAATATTTATACAGAAAAAAAATAGAGATAATACTGGAAACAGAGATATGGCTGGTTTATATTTCATTTTTCTCCACACTGTCTTAAATTGCAGAGTTAAATATTTTAATACACAATTATAATATAGACTAAAAAATTACAATACAATTAACTGGTGTGACAAGGCATACCCTAAAATATGTAACACAAAAATATAACGTTTCAAAATGAAATTAAAACATGGAATAGAAAACTTACTTGATATAATCAAATACATCAATATATTCATGACGGGATTCTTAGAAGAAGAATAAATGAAAAAATAGACAGGTTATGTGAAGATAAAAAAGGCTGCTAGTTCATCAAATTTTGATGAACTATAAATAAAATATATTTTATTTTATTATAAATAAAAAATATTCTGGCCTAGCGTGGTGGCTCACACCTGTAATCCCAGCACTTTGGGATGCCAAGAACGGCAGATCACATGAGGTCAGGAGTTCAAAACCAGCCTGGCCAACATGGTGAAACCCTGTCTCTACTAAAAATAAAAAAAATAGCCAGGTATGGTGGTGCATACCTGTAATCCCAGCTACTCGGGAGGCTGAAGCAGGAGAATCGCTTGAACTCAAGAGGTGGAGGTCGCAGTGAGCGGAAATCATGTCAGTGTACTCCCATCTGGGTGACAGAGCAACACTCCATCTCAAATATATATATATATGTGTGTGTGTGTGTGTGTGTGTATATATATATATATATATATTTCTAACCAATTATATTTGATTTGAAATTATTTTCCTTTAAAAACAAGATAAAAATATTTTCCAATATCATAGTTGAAGATATCCAGCAAAACCAGTACAGTCCTACAAAAAAATGCTATGTGATGTCCATGCACAGTAGGTTGTGCCTGTAATTCTACAGCATTAAGAGGCAAAGGGAGTCAGATCACTTGAGACCAGAAATTCAAGATTAGCCTGAGCAACACAGTGAGACTCTGCATATGAAAAAAAAAGTCCGCTGCAGTGGCTCACACCTGTAACCCCAGAACTTTGGGAGGCCAAGGCAGGTGGATCTTGAGGTCAGGAGATTGAGACCATCATGGCTAACATGGTGAAACCCTGTCTCTACTAAAAATACAAAACATTAACCAGGCTTGGTAGCATGTGCCTATAGTCCCAGCTACTCAGGAGGCTGACGCAGGAGAATCGCTTGAACCCAGGAGGCGGAGGTTGCAGTGAGCCAAGATTGCACCACTGCACTTGGGCGAAGGAGCAAGATTGTCTCACAAAAAAAGAAAAAACAAAATTCTGAAATGAGTCCATTATTTTAAAAGAAAAAAAAAAAATGCTGGATAGCATCATAAAACCATCGCTATTAAATATATTAAGTATAAAGCTCTCTATTCAATGTAAATATACAAATACACATAGAATTCTTTATTATCAAGGTGATGGTGCAAAAAACCCTTCAAGTTTTATGGAATATGAAAACCAAAATATAAAATCTGCATAAATCTGTTAATAGACACATAATATAACATTATTACTATTTTGAGACGGAGTTTTGCTCGTTGCCCAGGTTGGAGTTGGGGGCAACAAGGTGGGGGTCTAGGCTTACCACAAACTCTGCCTCCAGGGTTCAAGCGATTCTCCCGTCTCAGCCACCTGAGTAGCTGGGATTACCGGCATGCAATACCATGCCCGGCTAATTTTGTATTTTTAGTAGAGACAGGGTTTCTCCATGTTGGTCAGGCTGGTCTTCAACTCTCAACTTCAGGTGATCTGCCCGCCTCGGCCTCCCAAAGTGCTGGGATTACAGGCATAAGCCACCACGCCTGTCAAAAATAATATAATTTTTAATATCAATACCAAACTAGAAAATACTGAGGTATAGCTTTTGTATTCAATTTGTTGTTATGACATTAAAATATATGTTTTCACTTTAAGATGTGGTATGTTATATCCATTTTTCAAGATGATTACAAAGATGATATTTATAGAAAGTATGCAAAACATAATAAGAAAATTAAAGCATGTCACTAAAATAGTAAAACAAAAATTAGGGTAGTAGAGCAAGAAATGAGAAAAACGTATCTACAGGGAAAATGTAGCACATATACACCATGGAATACTATGCAGCCATCAAAAACGATGAGTTCGTGTCCTTTGTAGGGACATGGATGAACCTGGAAACCATCATTCTCAGCAAACTGACACAAGAACAGAAAATCAAACACCGCATGTTCTCACTCATAGGTGAGTGTTGAACAATGAGAATACATGGACACAGGCAGGGGGGCATCACACACTGGGGTCTGTCAGGGGGAAATAGGGGAGGGACAGCGGCGGGTGGGGAGTTGGGGAGAGATAGCATGGGGAGAAATGCCAGATATAGGTGACAGGGAGGAAGGCAGCAAACCACACTGCCATGTGTGTACCTATGCAACAATCTTGCATGTTCTTCACATGTACCCTAAATCCTAAAATGCAATTAAAAAAAAAAAACATATAAAACAGTAACAATAAAAAGTAACAGTAACTTCATTTAAGTAATTTTTACAAATTAATTAAACTACTTGATTAAAAAAATGTAATCGCAGGACTTTGGGAGGCCAACATGGACTAATGATTTGATCCCAGGAGTTCGAGACAAGCCTGGGTAACATGGCAAAGCCCTGTCTCTACAAATAATACAAAGAAATAATAGCCAGGTGCAGTGGCTCACACCTGTAATCCCAGCAGTTTGGGAGGCCAAGCAAGCAGATCACTTGAGGTCAGGAGTTCAACAGGCAGCCTGGCCAACACGGTGAAATCCCATCTCTACTAAAAATATAAAAATTAGCCAGGCGCAGTGGCGCATGCCTGTAATCCCAGCTACTTGGGAGGCTGAGACAGGAGAATCACTTGAACCTGGGAGGCAGAGGTTGCAGTGAGCCCATATCACTCCAGCCTGGGCGACAGAGCAAGACTCCATCTCAGGAAAAACAAAAACAAAAACAAGGAAACTAGCTGGGCGTGATGGTACATACGTGTAACAGTGGGTTGAAATGACAGAATCATCTGAAATGATAGACAAAAATGATAGTTATCTGAGTTTGGAAAGTTGAGGCTGAAGTGAGCCATGATCACACTACTGCAAACCGGTGTGGTTGACAGAATGAGACCCTGTCTCGAAAATAAATACACAAAATAATTATAAAAAGCAAAAGAAAAAGAATGCCAGAATGGCTTAAGAAAAAAGCATAAAATATGCTGCCTACAACAGACTCATTTTAGCACTGAGTCAAACAGGCTGAAAGTAACAGACTGAAAAAAATCCATATTCCATGAAAATAGTAACCACGATTGGGTGAGGCAGCCATAATCGTATTATCACAATATGCTTTAAGTCAAGTATTCGCAGTCGGGCACAGTGGCTTACGCCTGTAATCCCAGCACTTTGGGAGGCCAAGGCGGGCAGATCACCTGAGGTCAGGAGTTTGAGACCAGCCCGGCAACTTGGTTAAACCCCATCTCTACAAAAGTACAAATATTAGCCAGGCATGATGGCAGGTGCCTGTAATCACAGCTACTCAGGAGGTTGGATTGAGGTGAAATAATCACTTGAACCCGGGAGGCAAAGTTTGCAGTGAGCCAAGATACTGCCATTGCACTCCAGCCTGGGCAAGAGAGTGAGACTTCGTCTGGGGCAGGGCAGGGGGAGGTATTAGCATAAGACAAAGAGTGACATTATATAACGGTAAATAGGCGAATTTTCCAGGAATCCCAAACTATTGTATCTGTCTGTCTGTCTGTCTGCGTAGGTATATATGTTGTCAGGGCTCCAATATATATGAAGTAATTACTGACAAAAGTAAACCAGGAAATACATAGCAACATAATAATTGTAGACATCAAAACGCCATTTTCAATAATAGAAAATACAAATAAATTAATAATAATAATAATAAAAAACACAGAACACCAGGCATGGTAGTTCATGCCCATCCGTAATCTCAGCACTTTGGAAGGCCGAGGCGGGTGGATCACCTGAGGTCAGGAATTTGAGACCAGCCTGACCAACATGGCGAAACTCTGTCTCTATTAAAAATACAAAAATTAGTTGGGTGTAGTGGTGGGCGCATGTAATCTCAACTACTCAGGAGGCTGAAACAGAAGAATCGCCTGAACCTCGGGGGCAGAGAGGCTGCAGTGATCTGAGATCATGTCATTGCACTCCAGCCTGGGTGACAGAGCATGACACCATCACAAAAAAAAAAAAAAAAAAAAAGAGAAAGAAAACCTAGACATTGTAGACTGTATTAATTATTTTGCATATAAAGGAATACCTCAGAGGGGATAATTTATAAAGTAAAAAAGGTTTATTTGGCTCACACCTTGGCAGACGGTACATGAAGTGTGTGCTGGCATCTCCTTCTGGTGAGGGTGTCAGGGAGCTTACAATCACAATGAAAGGCAAAGACTAACTGGACATATCGCATGGTAAAAGACAGAACAAGTGTAAGGTGAAGGAGACAGGTTGTTTTAATGATTCAGCTTTCATTTGAATTAATAAAGCATAATCTTTTTGGGATGGTGCCAAGCCATTCATGAGGAATTTTCCCCCATGACCCAAACACCTCCCATCAGTTCCCACATTGAACAAAGAGAATTGCATTGCAGCATGCGGTTTGGAGAACATGGACATTCAAACCATATTATGGATCAACTAGGCTTAACAGACACATAGAAAACTTTCCAGTCAAAGGCAAGAGATTACCCAATATTTTTATTTACACGTGGTTTATCTGTTAGGACACATATCAACTCATTAAATTTAAGGATGTCAGCTGGGTGCAGTGGCTCATGCCTGTAATCCCAAAACTTTGGGAGACCAAGGTAAAAGGCTCACGTGGGGCCAAAAGTTTGAGACCAAACGGGGCAACCTAGTGAGACCCTGTCCCTACAAATAATACAAAAAATTAACCAGACATGATAGTGCATGTCTGTAGTCCCAACTACTGAAAACCCTGAGGTAACAGGACCACTTGAGCCAAGAAGGCCAAGGCTACAGACAGTGAAAACCATGCCACCACACTCCAGCCGGGACGACAGACTAAGATCCTGTCTCAAAACAACAACAACAACAACAACAACAAGTACTGAGAGGACCAAAATTAGACACTGTATATTTTCTGACCAAAAATGAATGAAACTAGGAATTAAAACCAAAAGCAAAACTGGCAAATCTTAAAATATATGAAAATCAAACACATTCTTCGGCATATTTCTGCGCAGGGGTTAAAACATTACATTTTTTAAAAAGGTCAGCTGGGTACAGTGGCTCACATCTGTAATCCCCAGCACTTTAGGAGGTCGAGGTGGGTGGGTCGAGGAGTTTGAGATCGGCCTGGCCAACATGGTGAAGCCCATTCTCTACTAAAAGAATACAAAAATCAGCCAGGCATGGTGGTGTGGACCTGTAATCCCAGTTAACTGGGAGGCTGAGGCAGGAGAACCGATTGAACCTGAGAGGCAGAGGTTGCAGTGAGTTGAAATCACACCACCGCACTCCAGCCGGAACATACAAATTCAATATAATTTCTATAAAAATCCCAATAGCACAGATTTTGCGGAAATATTGTAAAATTTTGATTATGAACTATAGTCAAACATCCATGAGAAAGAACAAATAGACATTATACTTTCTGATTTCAAAACATACTAAAACATACAACAAAAACAGCATGGTACTGACACAAAAACAGATAAAGAGATGAAAGAACAGAACAGACAACTCAGAAATGAACCCTTCTGTATATGAGCAAATGATCTTCCACAAAGTTGTCCTGAGCACAATAGAGAGAAGACGTTCTTTTCAAAAAATAATATTGAAAACTGGGTATCGTCACTCATAAAGTTGGATTATTTCCTTGAACCATATATAGAAAATATTTAAAATAAGGTATTTAGAAAATTGGCCAGGCACAGTGCTCATGCCTGTAACCCCAGAACTTTGGGAGGCCACGGCAGGCGGATCACGAAATCAGGAGTTCGAGACCAGCCTGGCCAACATGGTGATACCCTGACTCTACTAAAAATACAAAAATTAGCCGGGCATGGTTGTGCATGCCTGTAATCCTATCTACGCAGGAGGCTGAGGCAGGAGAATTGCTTGAACTCAGGAGGGGGAGGTTGCAGTAAGCCAAGCTCATGCCACTGCACTCCCACGAGGGCAACAAAGCAAGACTCCATCTGAGAAAAATAATAAAAAAGATACTTAGAAATAAAAAACAAAGAAAAATCAAACCATAAAACAAATCTCTTAGAAAAAAATATAGGGGAAAGATGTGCCATTGGTCCTGGCACCATTTTCTTAGATATGACATTAAATGTATTAGCAACAAAGTAAAGAATAAATACATTTATAGTATATTTCAAAATGTTTGCACATCAAAGAAAACACTGGATAATGCGAGATTACCTCTTACTAAATGGGTGAAAACATTTCCAAATTACATGTGAGGGGAGTTAATATTCAGAATATATAAACAACTCTTCAAAAGGAAAAATGAAGTTGAATAACTGGATTTATAAATGGACAAATAATTGAGTGAAATTTTCATGAAAGTAGATACACAGGCCAGGCGCAGTGACTCGTACTTGTAATCCCAGCACTTTGGGAATCCAAGGCGGGAGGATTATCTAAGGTCAATAGCTGGAGACCAGACTGGCTAATATGGTAAAACCTCGTCTCTCCTAAAAATACAGAATTCAGCCAGGTGTGGTGGTATGCACCTGTAATTCCAGCTACTTGGAAGGCTGAGGCAGGAGAATCACTTGAACTCGGGAAGGCTGGAGGTTGCAATGAGCTGAGATCTTGCCACTGCACTTCAGCCTGAGCCACAGACTCCATTTCAAAAAATAAAAAACACACAAATGGGAAAAAACATTTGAAAAGACACACAAAATTACTAATTTGTAGAGAAATGCATAAAAATTGCAATAAAAAAATCATCTCACATCCATCAGGATGACCACTATACATTTTTAAAAACATCAAATTTGTTATCATTTTTATTGGAACATAAAACCCATGTTCATTGTTGCTGAAAAAACCAAATGCAGCCATTATTGTAAAATGTTACAAGTGTTCCTCAAATAATTAAAAATGAAATAATCATTAAATACAACAATCCCATTTATAAACCTGTATCCAAAATATGCAACACAGGACCTGAAAGACATATTTGAACATTCGTGTATTGTCCAACTTTTTCCAAAACCCAGAAGACTGAAGTAACCCAGATGTTCCCTGAAGACATCAAAAAATGTAACATACAATGGAATATTATTCAGCCTTAAAAAAGAAAATCTTGTCACATTTTAAAATAAGCTTTGAGAATATTATGCTGCCTGGAATAAGCTAGTGACAAAATGATGGATGCTCTATGATTCCACTTCAATGAGATATCTTAAGTGTCACACTCATAAAAACACAAAGTGGAAGGGTGTTTGTCAAGCGCTAAAGACAGGGTAAAATGAACAGTTGTTACTTAATGAGTATTGAGTTCCAGTTTTACAAAACGTAAAATTTCTGGAAGTTTTTAGCACAGCAATGTGAATATACATCTCTGAAATGCACAGGTTTTTTTTTTTTTTTTTTTTTTTTGTAACAGGGTCTCTCTCTGTCATCCAAGGTGCAGTACACAATATTGGCTCAATTCAACCTCAAACTCTAAGGCTCAAGTTATCCTCCCATATTAATCTCTCAAGTAGCTGGGACCACAGGTGCATACCACCATGCCTGGCTATTATTAAAAATTATTTGTCGACAGGGTGTCTTCATATGTTGCCCACTGCGGTCTCAAACATTTGGGCTCAAGTAATCTGTCTGTCTTGACCTTCCAAAATCCTGTAATTACAGATGTGAGCCCCCTCCATGCTTGGCCCTGAAATGTACACTTAAATAGATTTAAGATGGCAAATTTTATGTTATGTGTTTTTACAAGAAGAAAAGCAAAAACAAAACACAATTACAAATCTTTCCAAAAATTACCTTCAAATAACAAAAGGGTTTCTCTTACACAAAGAAAATATATAGAGAGATCAATCCAAGATGGCCGTTTAGGAACAGCTCAGGATTGCAGCTCCCAGTGAAAGCATGGAGGGTGAGTGGATGCCGCATTTTTATTGCCCACA
This sequence comes from Sapajus apella, assembly GCF_009761245.1. Taxonomy (NCBI): domain Eukaryota; kingdom Metazoa; phylum Chordata; class Mammalia; order Primates; family Cebidae; genus Sapajus; species Sapajus apella. Next base: position 245,386 of record NW_022437086.1, on the reverse strand, counting down.
GACTAGGAAATTCCCAGGCGGAGGAGCTCCACGGGTCGCCAGCGTGGCTGTTTCAGCCAGCGCGGCTGTGCCAGCCGGCGCCGCTGCTTTGCCCTGCGCGGCTGCTTTGTCGGCGCCCCGGAGCAGCAGTTCTCCGGTTCTCCCTAACAAAATACACCGGTCCGGGTGCCCTTTTGGCTCGTGACTGCAGCCACGGGAAGTCGCCCATTCATCTGTTTAAAAAGGGGACTGAGCAGGGAACCAGGACAGTAGATTCCAGGGCAAAAAAAGTGCCACGAATCTCAGTGCCGCTGTTTAAGCCAGCACAGTGAGTTGTCGCACGGGAAAAAAACACACACCGTGGCGCCTCTTCAACAGGCAACTGGAACACCAACTTACAAAAAAAAAAAAAAAAAGGTTCTGAGACAGGGAGCCAGGCGATCAGGCTTGGCTGGTCCCACCCGGACAAAAGAACAGCAATCAGAAACTCTCTGGATTGAGAGTTTCACAGCAAGCGCAGCTGAACCCTGGACGGTCCAGCTCTGTGGTGGAGGGGTGTCCGCCATTACCAAGGCAGCCCACCACTACGGAGGTAGTCAGCCAATGCTGAGGCAGCCCGCCGTTGCCAAGGCAACTCACCACTACAGAGAGACTCAGCCTTAACAGAGGCAGGCCACCCTTGCCGAGGCAGTTCTAACTACACCCATATAAACATGACTGCAGGGAAGTTCACTCGGCAGTTGGGCGGAGCCCACTGCAGCTCAGCAAAGCCTCTACAGGCAGACAGTGACTAGAATGCCTCCTTGCTGGGCAGGACAGCTCTGAAGGAAAAAAAAAAGAAGGCAGCAGCATAACAGAAACTCATGAAGCCCTAAATACCTGGGACAGAGCACCTGCGAACAAAAAGCGGTTTATGATTCTGCTGCAGCAGACCTAAACGTACCTGCCCAACAGCTCTGAATGAACAACGGAGCTCACAACTCAGCATCTGAGCTCCTATAAAGAAGAGACCGTCTCCTCAAGCAGCTCCCTGACCCCTATATATCCAAAGAGCCACCTCATAAAGGAGAGATCAGATTGACACTAGACGGGTATCCTTCTAGGACAAAGATAGCAGAAGAAAACTCGTAACAACCCTTACTGTTCAGCAGCTGCTGCAGGTGAAGCCCAGGCAAGCAGGACCTGCAGTGGACCTCAGCAGACCTACAGCAGAGGGGCCAGACTGTCAGAAGGAAACCCAAGAAACAGAAAAAACTTCATCATCAACAAACAGAACGTCTACTCAGAGACCCAATCTGAAAGCCAGCAACTACAAAGACGACAGGTGGATAAATCCATAAAGATGGGAAGAAACCAGCGCAAAAAGGATGAAAATATCCAAAACCAGAACACCTTCTCCTCCTACAAAGGATCACAACTCCTCACCAGCAAGGGAACTAGGTTGGATGGAGAACAAGTGTGATGAAATGACAGAATCAGACTTCAGAAGGTGGGTAGTAAGAAACTTCTGGGAACTAAAAGAACATGTTCTAACCCAATGCAAAGAAACTAAGAACCTTGAAAAAAGATTTGACGAAATGCTAATGAGAATAGACAAAATAGAAAGGAATATAAGTGAATTGATGGAGCTGAAAAAAGCAACAGGAGAACTTCGTGAAGCATGCACAAGTATCAACAGCCGAATGGACCAAGCAGAAGAAAGGATATCAGAAGTCGAAGATCAACTCAATGAAATAAAATGGGAAGGCAAGAATGGAGAAAAAAGGGTAAAAAGGAATGAACAAAGTCTCCAAGAAATGTGGGACTATGTGAAAAGACCTAATCTACGTTAGATAGGCGTACCTGAATGCGATGAAGAGAATGAATCCAAGCTGGAAAATACTCTTCAGGATATTATCCAGGAAAACTTCCCCAACCTAGCAAGGCAGGCAAATATTCAAGTCCAGGAAATACAGAGAACACCACAAAGATATTCGTCAAGAAGAGCAACCCCAAGGCACATAATCGTCAGATTCAGCAGGGTCGAAATGAAGGAGAAAATACTAAGGGAAGCCAGAGAGAAAGGTCGGGTTACCCACAAAGGGAAGCCCATCAGACTCACAGCAGATCTCTCAGCAGAAACCCTACAAGCCAGAAGAGAGTGGGGGCCGATATTCAACATCCTTAAAGAAAAGAACTTCCAACCCAGAATCTCCTATCCAGCCAAACTAAGCTTCATATGTGAAGGAAAAATAAAATCCTTTGGGAACATGCAAGTACTCAGAGATTTCGTCACCACCAGGCCTGCTTTACAAGAGCTCCTGAAAGAGGCTCTACATATATAAAGTAACAACCGGTACCAGCCACTCCAAAAACATGCCAAATGGTAGAGGATCAACACAATGAAGAATCTGCATCAACTAATGGGCAAAACAGCCAGCTAGCACCAAAATGGCAGTATCAAATTCACACATAACAATATTAACCCTAAATGTAAATGGACTAAATGCCCCAATCAAAAGACACAGACTGGCAAATTGGATAAAAAGACAAAACACATCGGTGTGCTGTATCCAGGAAACCCATCTCACATGCAAGGAAACACAAAGGCTCAAAATAAAGGGATGGAGGAAGATTTACCAAGCAAATGGAGAGCAAAAAAAAAGCAGGAGTTGCAATTCTCATCTCTGATAAATTAGACTTTAAAGCAACAAAGATCATAAGAGACAAAGAGGGACATTACATAATGGTAAAAGGATCAATGCAACAAGAAGAGCTAACGATCCTAAATATATACGCACCCAATACAGGAGCACCCAGATACATAAGGCAAGTTCTTAATGACTTACAAAGGGACTTAGACTCCCACACAATAATAGTGGGAGACTTTAACACCCCATTGTCAACATTAGACAGATCAACCAGACAGAAAATTAACAAGGATATCCAGGACTTGAACTCAGACCTGGACCAAGCAAACCTAATAGACATTTACAGAACTCTCCACCCCAAATCCACAGAATATACATTCTTCTCAGCATCACATCACATCTACTCTAAAATTGGCCACATAATTCGAAGTAAATCACTCCTAAGCAAATGCAAAAGAACGGAAATCATAACAAGCAGTCTCTCAGACCACAGTGCAATCAAGTTAGAACTCCGAATTCAAAAACTAACCCAGAACCACACAGCTTCATGGAAACTGAACAACTTGCTCTTGAGTGTGGACTGGATAAACAATAAAATGAAGACAGAAATAAAGATGTTCTTCAAAACAAACCAGAATGAAGACACAACATACCAGAATCTCTGGGACACATTTAAAGCAGTCTCTAGAGGAAAATATATAGCAATAAGTGCCCACATGAGAAGCAAGGAGAGATCAAAAATTGACACCCTATCTTCAAAACTGAAAGAGCTAGAGGAGCAAGATCAAAAAAGCTCAAAGTCTAGCAGAAGACAAGAAATAGCTAAGATCAGAGCAGAATTGAAGGAGATAGAGACACAAAAAACCCTTCAAAAAAATCAATAAATCCAGGAGCTGGTTTTTGGCAAAGATCAACAAAATAGACAGACCACTAGCCAGATTAATAAAAAGGAAAAGAGAGAATAACCAAATTGATGCAATAAAAAACGATAAAGGGGATATCACCAAAGATTCCACAGAAATTCAAACCAACATCAGAGATTACTACAAACAACTCTATGCACATAAACTAGTAAATCTGGAACAAATGGATAAATTCCTGGACACTTGCCTCCTCCCAAGCCTAAACCAGGAAGAAGCCGAAACCCTGAACAGACCCACAACAAGGTCTGAAGTTGAGGCAGCAATTAAGAGCTTACTACCCAAAAAAAAGCCCAGGTCCAGATGGGTTCACAGCCGAATTCTACCAGACATACAAAGAGGAGCTGGTACCATTCCTTCTGAAACTAGTCCAAACAATACAAAAAGAGGGAATTCTTCCCAAATCATTTTATAAGACCAACATCATCCTGATTCCAAAACCTGGCGGTGACTCAACAAGAAAAGAAAACTTCAGGCCAATATCCATGATGAACATAGATGCAAAAATCTTCAATAAAATACTGACAAGCCGATTGCAACAGGACATCAAAAAGCTTATCCACCATGATCAAGTAGGCTTCATCCCGAGGATGCAAGGCTGGTTCAGCATACGCAAGTCTATAAACGTAATTCACCACATAAACAGAACCAAAGACAAAAACCACATGATTATCTCAATTGATGCAGAGAAGGCCTTTGACAAAATTCAACAGACCTTTATGCTAAAAACCCTCAATAAGCTAGGTATTGAAGGAACGTATCTCAAAATAATAAAAGCTATTTGTGACAAACCAACAGCCAATATCATACTGAATGGGCAAAAACTGGAAGCATTCCCCTTGAAATGTCGCACCAGACAAGAATCCCCTCTCTCACCACTGCTATTCAATATAGTATTAGAAGTTCTAGCCAGAGCAATCAGGCAAGATAAAGAAATAAAGGACATTCAAATAGGAAAGGAGGAAGTCAAACTGTCTCTATTTGCAGACGACATGATTGTATATCTAGAAGACCCCATCCTCTCAGCCCAAAATCTCCTGAAACTGGTCAGCAACTTCAGCAAAGTCTCAGGATACAAAATCAATGTGCAAAAATCACATGCATTCCTATACACCAATAACAGACTTAAAGAGAGCCAAATCAAGAACAAACTTCCATTCACAATTGCCACAAAGAGCCAGGAATACAACTAACAAGGAACGTAAAGGACCTCTTCAAGGAGAACTACAAGCCACTGCTCAACGAAATAAGAGAGGACACAAACAGATGGAGAAACATTCCATGTTCATGGTTAGGAAGAATCAATATCGTGAAAATGGCCATACTGCCCAAAGTAATTTACAGATTCAATGCTATCCCCATCAAGCTACCAATGACCTTCTTCACAGAACTAGAAAAAATCACCTTAAACTTCATATGGAACCAAAAGAGAGCCCGCATAGCCAAGTCAATTCTAAGCAAAAAGAACAAAGTGGGAGGCATCACACTACCAGACTTCAAACTATACTACAAGACTACAGTAATCAAAACAGCATGGTACTTGTACCAAAACAGAGATATAGACCAATGGAACAGAACAGAGGTCTCGGAGGCAACACAACATATCTACAACCATCTGATCTTTGACAAACCAGACAAAAACAAGCAATGGGGAAAGGATTCCCTGTTCAATAAATGGTGTTGGGAAAGCTGGCTAGCCATGTGCAGAAAGCAGAAACTGGACCCCTTCCTGACACCTTACACTAAAATTAACTCCAGATGGATTAAAGACTTAAACATAAGACCTAACACCATAAAAACCCTAGAAGAAAATCTAGGCAAAACCATTCAGGAAATAGGGGTAGGCAAGGACTTCATGACCAAAACACCAAAAGCATTGACAACAAAAGCCAAAATAGACAAATGGGACCTAATCAAACTCCACAGCTTCTGCACAGCAAAAGGAACAGTCATTAGAGTGAATCGGCAACCAACAGAATGGGAAAAAATTTTTGCAGTTTACCCATCTGACAAAGGGCTGATATCCAGAATTTACAAAGAATTAAAACAGATTTACAAGAAAAAAACTAACAAGCCCATTCAACAGTGGGCAAAGGATATGAACAGACACTTTACAAAAGAAGACATACATCAGGCCAACAAACATATGAAAAAATGCTCATCATCACTGGTCATTAGAGAAATGCAAATCAAAACTACATTGAGATACCATCTCACGCCAGTTAGAATGGCGATCATTAAAAAATATGGAGACAACAGATGCTGGAGAGGATGTGGAGAAACAGGAACACTTTTGCACTGTTGGGGGGAGTGTAAATTAGTTCAACCATTGTGGAAGACAGTGTGGTGATTCCTCAAAGACCTAGAAATAGAAATTCCATTTGACCCAGCAATCCCATTACTGGGTATATATCCAAAGGATTACAAATCGTTCTACTATAAGGACACGTGCACACGAATGTTCATTGCAGCACTGTTTACAATAGCAAAGACCTGGAACCAACCCAAATGTCCATCGATGATAGACTGGACAGGGAAAATGTGGCACATATACACCATGGAATGTTATGCAGCCATCAAAATCGATGAGTTTGTGTCCTTTGTACGGACATGGATGAACCTGGAAATCATCATTCTCAGCAAACTGACAGAAGAGCAGAAGATCAAACACCGCATGTTCTCACTCATAGGCGGGTGTTGAACAATGAGAACACATGGACACAGGGAGGGAAGCACTACACACTGGGGTCAATTGGGGGGAAATAAGGGAGGGACAGTGGGGGTGGGGAGCTGGGGAGAGATAGCAAGGGGAGAGATGCCAGATGTAGGTGATGGGGAGGAAGGCAGCAAATCACACTGCCATGTGTGTACCTATGCAACAATCTTGCATGTTCTTCACATGTACCCCAAAACCGAAAATGCAATAAAATGGAAAAAAAAAAAAAAAAAAAGAAAATATATATTCATTGTTATACACATGGTGAAAAGACTATTTCCATGACTACTCACTTTGATAAAACAATCACTGTAAATCAGCTAAGAGAGAATATATTACAAAATAAGCCATAACCAAAATTGAGGTCATATTTATTGACAATAACACACAGATTATATATCTGATGGTGACATATGACTATCTCTTAATTAAACCTCACAATGTCTTAAAGTATACAAACAGAATCGCAAATTGCCTAAAATAATATGGAAGTAAAACCAAAAAACACGATAAACTGAAGTTAAGAAATCTACAAGAAAATAACACTAATATGGAATGTCAAAACAATAAAAGAAAATGTTGATCCATAAAATCTGGTGTGCGACATTGATGTACCATTAAATAGAATTTGTAGGCCAGGTGTGGTGGCTCACACCTGTAATGCCAACACTTTGAGAGACCAACGTGGGTGGATGATGAGGTCAAGAGTTCGAGACCAGCCTCACCAACATGGTGAAACCCTGTCTCTACTAAAAATACAAAAATTAGCTGTGTGTGGTGGCACATGCCTGTAATTCCAGTTACTTAGGAGGCTGAAGCAGGAGAACTGCACTTGAACCTGGGAGGTGGAGGCTACAGTGAGCTGAGGTTGCACCACTGCACTCCAGCATGTGCAACAGAGCAAGCCTGTCTCAAAAACAACAACAAAAAAGGCAATCTGTCTAGATGACTGCAATATTTGACTATAACTGTGTACTCATGGATGGCAAGTATTTGAATCATTGGCATGCACTGTGTGGCAGTAAAATTTCATTAAAATGTAATATAATGAAAAACAGAAAATTCTAATGAGAATTTAAAACAAGTTCATTTTTATGTTTTAAATATATGCTATTCTTACATAAAATGAAACTGCTGTAATCCAATGTTGGAAGCAAAGAATAGCCTTACACTGCTAAATAAAGAAAAAATATATATATATATATATATTGTAGAATATGGTTAGAGCCTCTGATACATAAAATAAACATTCAGGAATAAATTACGTTATTATTTAGATACAGGCTGAAGAAAGTGTGTGAAAATTCTGCAATTTCTTTTTTCCTGCAGCAAGCCTAAATTTATAAATAACTACTTTAGTAAATATGAAGTAAATATAAATAACTATTTTAGTAAATATGAAGTGCCTACTAATTACATAATTTACTTCAGGCATCTCATGAAAATTCTAGCATATTGTCTTAAATAGCAAATTGTCTTAAATGTCTGAATCCAAAATTACAGATAAGACTGGGTGTGGTGGCTTACACCTATAATCACAGCACTTTGAGAGGCAGAGGCAGGTGGATCTCCTGAGGTGAAGAGTTTGAGATCAGCCTGACCAACATGGTGAAACCTCATCTATTCTAAGTATACAAAATTAGCTGCGTGTGGTGGCGCATGCCTGTAATTGCAGCTATTTGGGAGGCTGAGGCAGAAGAATCACTTAAACCCAGGAAGCGGCTGCAGTGAGCTGAGATCATGCCATTGCACTCCAGCCTGGGACACAAGAGCAAAAAATTTCATCTCAAAGAAAAAGAAATATAAAATAAAATTACAGAAAAATTTGAACTAGCAAATAGAAAGTAAAACTATACAAGGAGAGTGACATAAGTAAGATGTAATAATAAAAGGTGCCCCATTTGCTTATCCCCTCAGAACAAGAAAATTTGTCAGCCATCCCTGACAAAAATGCATCTGAGAGAATCAGGCATCATGGCTCACACCACAATGACAGCCACATGGTACATTCAGGTTGGAGAATTGCTTGAGGCAGGAATTTTAAGACCATCCTGGATTATGCAGCAACACCCCACCTCCAAAATAAGTGCCTTTAAAGAATCTTTGAGATCAAGGGAGGGAGTTATGAAACTCTGCTAAAGCCCAAGATTGAGAAGGGTTCTCTTCAGAAAGCAGACCATTGTTCAGGTGGCACACTATAGGACCCCTGTTCTTGAGCAGCACACCAGGAAATGGCCCACCTAACTTGGTCTCACTGAGAATTCTGAAATTACTCTAACCAACCCAAAGTTCTCCCAGCTATAGCCTGGGAGAGGTCCTGCACGTTCAGGGGCCTGGAGGAAGATACTCATTTATAGCCATGCAGGAGGCCTGCAGACCTTGGCTTTACTGTGGTCCCTGATGCAGTTCAATGACTCAGTTCCAGCTCCCTGAGGTATAGTTCATGGCCAGTTCTGCCTACATAGAAACCCACACAGTGACCTGGGGAAATCCTGTCTGGTACTCAGTGAAAGCCAGACTCATCCACATGCTGATACAAGGGCCATCATATGCAGACCGAACTGCAAAAACCTGTCCTGGTGTCTGCCCTACAAAGCAAAGTCCTGAAAGATTCAGTCTGTCCAGAAATATAATGGGAATTACAACCACCCAAGCTTCTTCTAACAAACCAACTAAAGGTGGACCCTAGTGCAGACCCAAAATCCTTGTGAGCACTACACCCTTCTCCACTACAAACCCAGGGGGCATCCCATCACCCTGGGGGTGCAACATAAAAAGATCTTTACCTCCTGAAACCAGATTATAAAAACTTGAAGAGGTGTTTGTTTCTTCAAATCTATAAACACCAATGCAAAACTATATTGTGCCATTGTCAACTGCTCTATTTTAACTAGCAATGGACATATGTATTAGAAGAATTAGTGAAAGGAAGGAAGGAAGGAAGGAAGGAAGCCAGCCAGCCATTAAAATTGAGGACAAATAAGTAAAAAGTTGCTGTAGTAGATCATATGATCTCATCTTTTAAAAATCACAACTAGCCGGGTATGGCGGCTCATGCCTGTAGTCCCAGCACTTTGGCAGACTGAGGTGGGTGGATCATGAAGTCAGGAGATTGAGACCATCCTGGCCTACATGGTGAAACCCTGTCTCTACTAAAAATACAAAAATTATCTGGGCATGGTGGTATGTGACTGTAAACCCAGCTACTTGTGAGGCTGAGGCAGGAGAATCACTTGAATCAGAGAGTCGGAGGTTGTAGTAAGCTGAGATAGCACCACTGCACTCCAGCCTGGGCAACAGAGTGAGACTATGTCAAAACAACAACAACAACAGAAACAAAACAAAACAAAATTAAAAAAAAAACACAGCTAGTACATGAAAACCTGTTTAATAAATACATTCAGTAAATTAGCAAAATTTAAAATAACATACAAGTGTATGTTATAGTTTCATATACTTAAACTGATAAAATAGAGAAAGAAAACAATCTTATTTACAATAGTATTAAATCATAAATTTCTGAGAAGAAATTTAAGCAGGTAAAAACACTTTTTTTTTTTTTTGAGACAGTTTTGCTCTGTTGCTCAGGCTGGAGTACAGCAGGGTGATCTCGGCTCATTGCAACCTCCACCTCTGGGGTTCAGGTGATTGTCCTGCCTCAGAATCCCAAGTAGCTGGGATTACAGGTACACATCTCCACACTCGGCTTATTTTTTGTATATTTAGTAGAGACAGTATTTTGCCATGTTGGCAAGGCTGGTCTCGAACTCCTGACCTTAAGTGATCCGCCCACCTCAGCCTCTAAACATGCTGAGATTACAGGCGTGAACAGCGACACCCGGCCTAAAAAAAATCTTTACAATAAAAGATGTATCAGTAAAAAAAATTAGAGAAGACACTAATAAACTTAAAAATATTTTATGTATATGGATTCAAAGAATAAATGTTGTTAAAGTGCTGTATTATCCAAAGTGATCTACAGATTGAATAAACTGCCTATCAAAATTGCAATGGTATTTTTTTTCACAGTAATGGAAAATACAATCCTAAAATTTACATGGAATCACAATAAACTTTGAATAGCCAAAGCAATCTTGAGGAACAAGAACAAAGTAGGACATCACACATTATAACTTCAAACTATATTTCAAGACTATAGTAATAAAAACATGATTGAGGCCGGGCGCGGTGGCTCAAGCCTGTAATCCCAGCACTTTGGGAGGCTGAGGCGGGTGGATCACAAGGTCAAGAGATCAAGACCATCCTGGTCAACATGGTGAAACCCTGTCTCTACTAAAAATACAAAAAATTAGCTGGGCATGGTGGCGCGTGCCTGTAGTCCCAGCTACTCAGGAGGCTGAGGCAGGAGAATTGCCTGAACCCAGGAGGCGGAGGTTGCGGTGAGCCGAGATCGTGCCATTGCACTCCAGCCTGGGTAACATGAGTGAAACTCCATCTCAAAAAAAAAAAAAAAAAACCACGATTGAATGTATAGAAAAACCCAAAGTAATAGAAACCACTACTCTCATATATTTCAGATGTGATGCAAAAAGAGAACTTGAAAAACCGTTTAACAGAGATTCTCAAAATTATGGAGGTATCTGTGTGTCCCCCGAAACAATGGAAAAACAGTCAGACTGTGCAGTCTGTTACATGCCATGAAGAGGACTTTGGTCAGCTCTTACCATAAACTTGAAGAAAGATCACTGAAGAGAAAGTAGAATCCTTAGAGAATGTAAAAGCATAAAACAGAGGCCAGGCGTGGTGGCTTATGCCTGTAATCCTAGCACTTTGGGAGGCCGAAGAGGGCGGATCACTAGGTCAGGAGTTTGAGATCAACCTGACCAACATGGTGAAACCCTGTCTCTACTAAAAAGACAAAAATTAGCTGGGCGTGGTGGCATGTGCCTGTAATCCCAGCTACTCAGGAAGCTGAGGCAGGAGAATCGCTTGAACCCAGGAGACGCAGGTTGCAGTGAGTTGAGATCTCACCATTAAACTCCAGCCTGGGTGACAGAGAGAGACTAAGGGGGGGGGAAAAAAAAAAAAGCATAAGACAGAAGATGCCCCTATATGAGAACTAAGGAAAAAAAAACTCAAATCACATTTTAAGAACTGGCTTCCTCCTTGACCCTTAGTTGACCTTTAGACCTGTCTGCCATCTGTGTCATCCGTTGTATTCACTATCTCACCTACCTGGGGGTTTGGCTACCATCGCATGTCTCTTCATATTCCAGGGCTCTTTTCCTTGCTCCAGACAAGTGATCAAGTCTGGCTTAGAGACAGCAATACCTGTTTTATCAAAAATGAGTAACATGAATCTTGCTCATATTCTCCAATTACCAACCTAGTAATGTGCTCAGTAAAGAGGATGTAATAAAATATTCTAGTAAATTAATCCCAAAATATTTAATTGATATCATAAATTTCTAAATATTTAGAAAATATTTTAAATTTGTATGTTCTTAATTTCACCACTCAACACTACTGAATCAAAAACTGGTGGTGGCAATTAGATTTTAAGGTGTGGGCAAAAATATTTTATGCCACTAAATTTTTGGAATTACCACTAATCTAGAGTGAAGGATACAGATTAGCTCAGAAATGTGGAAAGTTCCAGTCAAAATGAAATATCTTGAAGAAATTCATTTTTTTTTTGAGATGGAGTCTTGCTCTGTTGCCCAGGCTGGAATGCAATGGCATGATCTCATCTCACTGCAACCTCCACCTCCCAGGTTCAAGCGATTCTCTTGCCTCAGCCTCCTGAGTAGCTGGGATTACAGGCATGTGAGACCACACCCAGCTAATTCTTGTATTTTTAGTAGACACAGGTGTCACCATGTTTGTCAGGCTGGTCTCAAGCCATTGCAACTGGACAGAAAAATTCATTTCTAAATGAACAAATCTCCAGGATTTTCTTGAAAACAGGGATCTAACACTTATTTATGCAAAGCATAAATTTCCAAAAACCATTCTACAGAAAAGATAAATGAAACCTTTAGGGTATATTGTAAATTATGTATTGAAGTTATCCTCACCCAGGAAGACCAGGTTTCTGTAGTTCTCTAACATCACATGCCTATATAAATTCTGCTGCGCAGTGTCCAGGCATTGCCACTCCTCCAGAGAGAATTCTATGGCCACATCCCTAAATGTCAGTGGTCCCTGAAAAACACACACACACACACACACACAAACATATTTACCAACTTGCCCTGGACAGAATTTTTAATTTGACTCAAGGTGAAATTGGAAAGTAAAGAGAACTTTCTTTTTTTTTAACTTATAGGAGTGACTAAAATTATCCAATAAAACAATTTTCAAAACAAATATGCTCAAATGTATTCTCTAACTCTGAGAAAAGACAGTGGCATAAGATCCACAATAGCAGTTTACACGATACTTTTCCAGATAATAATGTATAAAATTAATGACATAAATACAAACATGTACATTTGTGAGTGCTATATTTACATCATACAGAACGAGTTGTATTTTTCAGATAGAAATGCCATGTTATAAGCCAGCTTTAAAATTTTAATGTGAACAGTAATAAACTGGAGATCTTGTTATACAGATTTTCTTTCCAGAAGATCTGTAATAAGTCTGAGTTTCTGAATTTTTAACAAGCTCACCAGTAATAACAATGGTTTCGACTCAAGAAGAATATTTTGTCAAACATCCAGTAAGTGGAAGAGCCTGTGTTTTTCCCAGCTTTTCTGACCTATAAACAAAGATGAGAGCCTTTATTTTCCAAAGACAAATATATACAAAAGAAACCTAAGAAAGAAGGGCACCTTTCAGATTAAATATGATGGTTTATGCACATCAGCTGCATAAAGATGCTTAATAATGAAGAGAAAAATAATTAAGTCTATGGTAAGAAAAAAAATGTGTCAGAGAGTTATTTAACCAAGTGAATCATTAACATCAACTGAACTAGGACAAATTTGTATGATGTGCTGAGGCACACAGAAAAACACAGGCGTTCAAGACCAGCCTGACCAACATGGCCAAACCTCGTCTCTACTAAAAAAAAAAAAAAAAAAAAAAAAAAAAATAGCAGGGTATAGTGGCGCATGACAGACTTCGGTTCTGACACAGTAATAGTGGGAGACAACAACACCCCACAGACACTATTAGACAGATTATTGAGGCAGCAAATTCACAAGATATTAGGACTTAAATTCGATATTTGATAAAATAATCCTAATAGAAATCTACAGAACTCTCCTAAAAACAACATAAACGGCCAGAATGGTGGCTCACGCCGGTAATCCCAACACTTTGGGAGGCCGAGTCAGGTCAGCTTAAGACCAACCTGGCCCACATGGTGAAACCATGTCAACTCTACTAAAATTACAAAAATTAGCCAAGTATGGTGGCGGATACCTGTGATTCCAGCTACTCAGGAGGCTGAGGCACAAAAATCGCTTGAACCCACAAGGCAGAGGTTGCAGTGAGCCATACAATTACATGGAATTTAAACCTGCAGTTGAATGACATTTGGGTAAATAATGGAATTGAGACAGGAATCAAGAAGTTTCTTAAAACAAATGAGAATAAAAACAAGTAAGAACATACCAGAAACCCTACAACATAGCTGAGGCAGTATTAAGAGGGAAATTTATGCCATTAAATGCTCATATCAAGAAGTTAGAAGGATCTCAATTTAATAACCTAATATCATAAATAAAAGAATGAGGCTGGGCACAGTGGCTCACACCTGTAATTGCAGCACTTTGGGAGGCCAAGGTAGGCAGATCACCTGAGGTGTCAAGTTCAAGACCAGCCTGGCCAACATGGTGAAATGCCATCTCTACTAAAAATACAAAAATTAACCAGGCATGATGGTATATGCCTATAATCCCAGCTACTCAGGAGGTTGAGGCTGTAGAATCACTTGGATCCAGGAGGTGGAGGTTGCAATGAGCCAAGATTGTGCCAATGCACTCAGGCCTGGGCAACAAGAGCAAAACTCTGTCTCAAAAAAAAAAAAAAAAAAAAAAAAAGAATGAGAGAAGCAAGAGGAAATCAACCCTTAAATTAGCAGAAGACAAGAAATAACTGAAATCAGATATGAACTTAAGGAGATTTAGACATTAAAAAAACTATATAAAATATTAAGAAATTCAGAGGGTGGCTCACACCTGTAACCCCAGCGCTTAGGGAGGACAAGCCAGGTGGATCACTTGAGGTCAGGAGTTCAAGACCAGCCTGGCCAACATGGTGAAACCCTGTCTCTACTAAAAATAAAAATAAATTTAGGGCTGGGCGCGGTGGCTCAAGCCTGTAAACCCAGCACTTTGGGAGGCCAAGGCGGGTGGATCACGAGGTCAAGAGATCGAGACCATCCTGGTCAACATGGTGAAACCCCGTCTCTACTAAAAATACAAAAAATTAGCTAGGCATGGTGGCGCGTGCCTGTAATCCCAGCTACTCAGGAGGCTGAGGCAGGAGAATTGCCTGAACCCAGGAGGCGGAGGTTGCGGTGAGCCGAGATGCGCCATTGCACTCCAGCCTGGGTAACGTGAGTGAAACTCCGTCTCAAAAAAATAAAAAATAAAAAATAAATAAATTTTAAAAAAAGAAAGAAATTCAGAAGTTAAATCTTTGAAAAACTTAATAAACCAGTAGCTAGATTAATGAAGAAAGAAGATTCACAAAAATACAATTAGAAATGACAAAATGGACATTACCAATGAACCTACAAAAAGACAAATAGCTTGAAATCTACCATGAACACTTCTATGAAAACAAACAAGAAACTCTAGAAAAAAATGAAAATTTATGGACAAATACAACCTCGCAAGACTGAAGAAAAAAGGAATTGAATCCCTGAATAGACCAATAACAAGCTCCAAAACTGAGTTAGTAATAAATAGCCTACCAAATAAAAAAAAGTCCTGGACAAGACAGATTCACTGCTAAATGCTACCAGATGTACAAAAAGAGCTGATACCGTTCCTACAAAAACTATTCCAAAGAAATTCAGAAGAAACTCCTCCCCAACTCATTATATAAGAACAATATTATTCGGATACCAAAACCTGCCAGAGATATAAAAAAGAAATAGAAAACTTCATGTAGGCCAATATCCTTGATTAACATTGATGAAAAAATTCTCAAAAAATACTGGAAAACCAAATTCAGTAGCACAACAAAAAGCTAGTTCACTATAATCAAGTAGGCTTTATTTTAAAATGCAAGGTTGATTCTACATACACCAATCAATAAATGTTATTCACCACATAAACAAAACGAAACACAAAACCCACAAGATTATCAATAGATGCAGAAAAAGCTTTTGATAAAATTTAACATACTTCATGTAAAAAACTTTAAACAAACTAGGCATTAAAGGTATATTCCTCAAAGTAATGAGTTATCTACAACAAACCCATAGTCAGCATACTGAATGGACACAAGCTGGGAGAATTTCTCCTTGAAAACTGGCAAAAGACAAGGATGCCTTCTCTCACCACTCCGATTTAACATAGAATTTTAAGTCCTGGCCAGAACAGTCAGGCAAAAAACAAACAAAAAACAAACAAAAGATGCATCCAACCAGGAAGAGAGGAAGTTAAACTACCCCATTTCCAGATGACATGATTCTATACCTAGAAAACCCTGTATTTTCTATAGAAAAGCACTTAAAAATGACAACTTCAGAAAAGTTTAAGGATACAAAATAAATGTATAAAAATCAGTAGCATCCCTGGTATATCAAAAACGTTCAAGCCAAATGAAAACCAATCCCATTTACAATTCCCACAAAAAAATAATCTAGGAATACAGCTAACCAGGGAAGTGAAAGATCTATTATTACAAGAATTACAAAACACTGCTGAAAGAAGTCTAAGATGACACAAATGGAAGATTAGTGAATGCTCATGGATAGAAAAGATCAGTATCATTAAAATGGACATACTGCCCACAGAAATTTACAGATTTAATGCTATTTTATCAAATTACCAAAAAGATTCTTAACCGAAAAAAAAAATAAATAAAATTATTTTAAAATTCATATGAAACAAACAAAAAAATCTTGAAAAGCCAAGGCAATCCTAAACAAAAAGAATAAAGCTGGAGGCATTACATTACCTGACTTCAAACTATACTACTGGGCCACAGTTACCAAAGCAGCATGGTACTGGTACAAAATAACAGGCTCGTAAACCAATGCAACACGATAGAGAGCCCAGAAATTATGCCACACACCTACAACCATGTGTTCTACAAAGCTGACAAGAGGAATGTAGGAAGAATTCCCTCTTTAATAAATGGTGCTGGAATAACTAGATAGCACTATGGAGAAGACTGAAACTGGACCTCTTTCTTACACTATATACAAAAATCAACTCAAGATAAATTAAAGATTTAAATGTGAAACTCAAAATTATAAAAAAAAAACCTGGAAGATAATTTAGGAAATACCATTCTAGACATAGGAACTATTAAAGATTTCATGATGAAGATACCAAAAGCAATTGCAACAAAAGCAAAAATGGACAAATGGGACCTTTTAAAGAGCTTTTTTCACAGCAAAGGAAACTGTCCACAGAGTAAAAAGACAATCTACAGAATAATAGAAAATATTTGCAAATTATGCTTCTGCCAAATGTCTAATATCCAAAATCGATATAGAACTTAAGCAAGTTTATTAACTTAAGCAAAAAAAAACCTCATTAAGCAGGGAAAAAGCATGAACAGATATTCAAGAGAAGACATATATGTGGCTAACAAGCATATTTAAAAATGCTCATTCTTAATAATTAGAGAAATGTAAAGAAAAATCACAATGAGATACAATCTCACACTAGTCAGAATGATTATTACTAAAAAGTAAAAAATAAAAATAAAAAGATGCTTGCAAGGCTGAAAAGAAAAAAAAGAAGGAATACTTATGGCTGGGTGCGGTGGCTCACACCTGTAATCCCAGCACTTTGGGAGACCGAGGTAGGTAGATCACCTGAGGTCAGGACTTTAAGATCAGCCTGGCCAACATGGTGAAACCCTGTCTCTACTAAAAATACAAAAAATTAGCTGGGTGTGGTGGCAGTCACCTGTAATCCCAGCTAGTTAGGAGGCTGTGGCAGGAGAATCGCTTGAACCCGGGAGATGAAGGTTGCAGTAAGCCAAGATCATGCCATTGTACTCCAGCCTGGGTGACAGAGCAAAACTCCGTCTCAAAAAAAAAAAAAAAAAAAAAAAACTTATACACTGTTAGTGGGGGTAAAAATTAGTTCAACCATTGTGAAAAGCAGTGGAACAATTTCTCGAAGAACTAAAAACGAAATTACCATTTGATTCAGCAACATGAATGCCCCAAAAAATACCCTATATGCCCAAAAAAACATAAATTATTCTATTATAAAGACACACACACGCATGTTCACTGCAGCAGTATTCACAATAGTACTGGTGAGCAAAGACAGACATGGAATCAACCTAAATGTCTATCAATAGGAGACTGGAGGCCAGGCATAGTGGCTCATGCCTGTAATCCCCACACTTTGGGAGGCCAAGGAGAGTGGATCACCTGAGGTCAGGAGGTCAAGACCAGCCTGGCCAACATGGTGAAACCCCATCTCTACTAAAAATACAAAAAAATTAGCAAGGCATGGTGGTGCACACCGGTAATCCCAGTTACTCAGGAGGCTGAGGCAGAAGAATCGCTTGAACCCGGAAGGTGGAGGTTGCAGTGAGCTGAGATTGTGCCATTGCACTCCAGCCTGCGCAACAGAGCAAGACTCTGTCTCCAAATAACAACAACAACAACAACAAAATAATAGACTGGGTAAAGAAAACATTATGGACGGGTGAGGTAGCTCACACCTGTAATTCTACCAGCACTTTGGAAGGCCGAGGAGGGCAGATATTTGAGATCAGGAGTTTGAGACCAGCCTGGCCAACATGGTAAAACCCTGTCACTACTTAAAAACACACACAAAAAAATTAGCTGGGCGTGGTGGTGCATGCCTGTAATACTAGTTGCTTGTGAGGCTGAGGCAGGAGAATCGCTCGAACCTGAGAGGCAGAGGCAGCAGTGGGCCCATATCGTGCCACTGCACTCCAGTCTGGGCAACAGAGCAAGACTGTCTCACAAAAAAAAAAAAAAAAAAAAGGGGAAAGAAAAAGAAAAAAGAAAAGAAAACATATGGTCAGGTGCAGTGGCTCACACCTGTAAACCCAGCACATTAGGAAGCCAAGGCAGTTAGATTGTCTGAGCTCAGGAGTTTGAAACTAGTCTGGGACATCATGGCAAAACTCTGCTCTACAAAAAATAAAGAAAGAAAAATTAACTAAGTGTGGTGGCAAACGCCTATAGTTCCAGCTACTTTGGGGGCTGAGGTAGGAGGACTGCTTAAGCCCAGCATGTTGAGGCTGCAGTCAGCCAAGATCATGCCACTATACTCCAGCCTGAGCAATCAAATGATATCCTAGCTCCAAAATAAAACAAGTATTTTTAATAAAAACACAATATGACATATAAACAACACGAAATACTGTGTGGCCCTAAAAAAAGAACAAGATTATGTCCTCCGCAGCAACATGGCTGGAGCTGGAGACCATCATCTTTAGCAAACCAACTCAGAAATGAAAAACCAAATACATATTCTCATTTATAAGTGCTAAATAGGGCCGGGCGCGGTGGCTCAAGCCTGTAATCCCAGCACTTTGGGAGGCCGAGGCGGGTGGATCACAAGGTCAAGAGATCGAGACCATCCTGATCAACATGGTGAAACCCCGTCTCTACTAAAAATACAAAAAATCAGCTGGGCATGGTGGTACGTGCCTGTAATCCCAGCTACTCAGGAGGCTGAGGCAGGAGAATTG
>NW_022437086.1:216157-226201 GCF_009761245.1 Sapajus apella | reverse complement strand
AAAAAAAAAAAAAAAAAAAAAAAAAAAAGGGCTTGGCATGGTGGCTCATGCCTGTAATCCCAGCACTTTGGGAGGCTGAGGCAGGTGAATAACTAGGTCAGGAGTTCAAGACCAGCCTGGCCAACATGGTGAAACCCTATCTCTACTAAAAATACAGAAGATGAGCTGGGCATGAGGGTAGGCACCTGTAATCCCAGCTATTCAGGAGGCTGAGGCAGAAGAATCACTTGAACCAGGAGGGGGAGGTTGCAGTGAGCTGAGATCATGCTACTGCACTGCAGCCTGGGTGACAGTGCCAAGACTCCATCTCATAAACAAAACAAAACACACAGACACAAAGCAAAGAACAACAGGCATGGAGGGCTAGTTGAGTGTGGAGGGTAAAAGGACAAAGAGGATCAGAAAAAGTACCTATTTGGTACTATGCTTACTACCTCAGTGACAAAATAATCTACACACCAAAGCCTCATGACACAATTTTACCTATGTAACAAATCTGCAAGTGTACCACAAACCAAACATAAAAGTTAAAAAGAAAAAAAACCATGAGTGGAGAACAGTGCAATGTAGGTGGAGGGACTTGTTTGTGCTACAGATAGTGGCCCAGGTGGGGCTGTACTCTGATTTGTGTCCATGCAGGCAGATGAGATTATGAACAGGTGGTGCAGAATGCTCAATTGGTGGAAGAAGCAGGTTGCTGCTGCAGATTCAGCATTTGAAGGTGGGGATATGCCAAGAGATGTGTAGACACTTTCGTGGATTTTTGGCAAAAAATAGTAGCATGAAATGCTGTGGTGAAATCCTGAGGGCGATGCCTATCCTGGCAAGGGTGTGGACACATCAATGTCTAGTGGGTATGTCTGCGAGTGGGCAGGAATCCCGCGGTGGCAGCTGTGGATAAAAGGGATCCGCTATCACAGCTTATTTCCTCTAAGTTTTCAGTCCTCTCTTACCGTGGGAGGAAACCCGGAATCACAGGGCAATGGGCAGTGTGACAGCCTGTGTACCGCAGAGCAGAGCTTCCCATTCCCAGACACCCAGAGTTCCATTCCACGCCAGGCCTCTGTAATAGCTTTCCTCTGGACCCAAATCTGTAGACAATGCAGAACACCAAGCAATTCTCTAACACCAACTAACTGTCTCACATTTGAATTCTAAAACCACCCAAAGTCACCACAGACCCTGATTGAGGGCTCAGTCCCACAAAACTGTGAGTCCCATCTGTTTGCAGATGCCAGTTACAAATTCCATGGGCCCATCAATGCTTTGGGGCTACTGTTTAAAAATTTGGGACACCTAGTGGCCAGGCTCAGTGGCTCACGCATGTAATCCCAGCACCTTGGGAGGCCGAGGCAGGCGGATCACGAGGTCAAGAGACGGAGGCCATCCTGGCCAACATGGTGAAACGCCGTCTCTACTAAAAATACAAAAATTAGCTGGGTGTGATGGCGCGTGTCTGTAGTCCCAGCTACTCAGGAGGCTGAGGCAGGAGAATCACTTGAACCCAGAAGGCAGACGTTGCAGTGAGCTGAGACAGTGCCACCGCACTCCAGCCTGGCAACAGAGTGAGACTCTGTCTCAAAAAACAAAACAAAACAAAAAAAAACACAAAAATTTGGGATTCCCATAACCTCCCTCAAGTTCAATAATTTGATAGAGAATTATTCTGATCACAGAATTCAGCCAACGCTGGAGTTATGTTTACCAGTTTATTATAAAAGACACAACCCAAGAAAACTCAAATGGAAGAAATGGATAGGACGAAGAAAAGAGGTGGGGAAAGATTAATTACATAGATAATCCTGGTAAATAGCTGTGATTAATAAAATTCTCTAGCCTTTGTGTTCTCCAGAAACAGGGAATGGAAAGAAACACCCTCCCATTATGACTTAGATGGTGTTCTATTTTCTTACCCATCACATAACCGAACACAGACTCCATATTTCCTTTTCTCTTAAAACAAACAAACAAAAAAAACAGCTGAATTGGTCTCAGTAATTAAGAGAAAACACTTCTTAATCAAACTTTACTTATGTGTATCTTTGACGCACAGGCTCAGAACTCTGCGCTACCCTCAGTCTGAGCCAACACACACCATTTTATGTCCCAGATAAGAACACGCTGACTTCAGAGTAAAACATTCTCTGATATAAAATCTAATTTTCCCACCTTCTATTTGCCATCCCCTCTCACCTTCTTCCAAATCTTGTCTGCCTTAACTTTGCAGTC
The DNA here is from genome assembly GCF_009761245.1 of Sapajus apella. Lineage (NCBI taxonomy): Eukaryota > Metazoa > Chordata > Mammalia > Primates > Cebidae > Sapajus > Sapajus apella. The sequence continues at coordinate 223,972 of NW_022437086.1, read as the reverse complement.
CTTAAAGATCTTGTAGTTGGTACTTTGCCTGTTACAATACTCTTTTGGAATTCAAATTTTTTTTACATAAATTTAACTTTGTTTTATTTTATAAAGTCTAGAAACTACCTTAAAACAATAACAACTTCATCTCCAGTGAGACTCTCCCAATTGCTTTCCATCTTAACCTTAACTGCATCTGCCTGTGGTCCCCAGCTTTCCAGGGCTCTGTAGCTTCTCTCAGTATAAAGCCTTCTTCCGTGACTGGGGTGATAAGGCTGGGACATCTGCAGGGGAGGATCCCCAGAAAGAACTAACTGAGCTTTAATAACCTCCTTTTACAAGTTCCATATTAGCCTTAGCTTGGAGTCACCGGGCTGAAGCTTTAATTTCCATGTCAGAGGTATTCACTTGGTTTTTGAAACTATGTGTTTAAAAAGACCAGCAAAATTACTCAAACACAGTGTTCATATGAGGGAAAGACATTTTAAGGTGTTTACATTTTATACCTCAACAAGAAAAGTAAAAGTATAAATCCCTTTTAGACGATAAACGCATTATAATTTTTATAAAAAATCAGGTAGTAAACAATTAGTCATATGGGAACACTTCTAGGAGGTACCAAGTTTTATCATATAATTAGCATTAAACTTAGAAATCAAGATAACAGGATATAGACCAGAGATATTCACTGTCACAAATGTACTCTGCATAAAGAGAAACTGATGTTTTCACAAATCTAAGTAACTCACCAATTATCTGCCACATATTCTTGCAGAAAAGTATTCATTTTCTACAGCCAAAATTAGAGATTCTTCCTATTTTTTTCCTTGGTAGCATTCTAAAAGCTAAGCCTTGAAATTGTTTGAAATCACCCAGTCATAAAAGACACACCTTAGAAAATTCTTAAACTCACTCTGGGAAAGAAAAAGGTAAATGAGAATTTTTAACAAATGGAATATAAAATCAGATGTTATTTCTCTCCCTGAAACCCACCTTTTTGTAAATTTTTACCTTTCAAGTTTTACTAATAAAATGTAATTTACAGTAAAAAACTGAAGTCAAAAGAAGTGAACAAATCATTTCAAGATAAACCCCTGAAGAGTGGCAGTGCTGATTACAAAACCGATGTGTTTGACTCAGGTGCCAAGTCAGGCCGCAATCACTTGATTCTCCCACCCTATCCTGCTCTCTTAAGTGCTCAATGACCACTTTATTCTGAGACATTATCCCTCAGTTACCGCTCCAGGTGCATTTTAATTTGCAAGTTCTTGCACCATTTCACTGGGTTAAATTTTTTTTTCTTTTTTTTTTGTTTTTCTTTCACAAATCTTAGAGAATAGAAGGCAAAGAAATTATTTCTGTGTTTTCCCCTTGATACCAGCATCTGATTGGCTGACCAGCAATCTGTCTCCAAGTAATGAAAGCTGGGCTGGGTGAAGACAATCTTAATGTCAGAAGGGGTTAGCTTCTTTAAAAAAAAAGAGAAAAAAAAAGTGTGGCCAGCGCTGGGTGGCTTACGCCCGTAATCTCAACACTTCGGGAGGCCGAGGTGGGCAGATCACTTGAGGCCAGGAGTTCAAGGCCAGCCCGGCCAACACTGTGAAACCTTGTCTCTACAAAAAAATACAAAAATTAGTCAGGCGTGTTGCCCTGCGCTTGTAATGCCAGCTACTCAAGAGGCTGAGACAAGAGAACGCTTGAACTTGGAAGGCGAAGGTCGCAGTGAGCCCAGACCTCGCCACTGCACTCTAGCCTGGGCAACAGAATGAGACTCTGTCTCAAAAAAAAAAAAAAAAAAAAAAAAAAAAAGTGCAACAGGATATGCCTCTTAGCCCCACGACATCCACCTGCTCTTTTGAGAAGCTACACTCCATATCTGAGACTGTCCAATGGGAGAAAATTACCCAGGAGCTGACATTCACTAAACAGTCTAGCAGACAAAGCTATTGTTGGTCGCTTGATTTATCCTCAGACAGTACTAAAAGTCAAAACCAGTAAAACACTGAAGAGTGACTGAAGAAACATCACCCCATAAAGTCTGTAAAGAGACACCTTGACCCAAAAACATGCTGTTAAGATCTCTATGCCTAGGGAAGATTTTTTTTTTTTTTTAAAAAGAGGCATGGAGATTTTTTACAATTCGGTGTCTGAGGATAATTCTTTGGTTCTTCTCCCAGGAATTATTTTCAAACAGAAAACAATTTTTCTAAAGTCTTATCCAATGCTTTGTCTAAAAGTGCTTAAAATATGGTATCTAAAATGTACACTAAAAAAGTGTGAATTAGGCCGGGCGCGGTGGCTCACGCCTGTAATCCCAGCACTTTGGGAGGCCGAGGCGGGTGGATCACGAGGTCAAGAGATCGAGACCATCCTGGTCAACATGGTGAAACCCCGTCTCTACTAAAACTACAAGAAATTAGCTGGGCATGGTGGCGCGTGCCTGTAATCCCAGCTACTCAGGAGGCTGAGGCAGGAGAGTTGCCTGAACCTAGGAGGCGGAGGTTGCAGTGAGCCGAGATCGCGCCATTGCACTCCGGCCTGGGTAACAAGAGTGAAACTCTGTCTCAAAAAAAAAAAACAAAAAAAAAAAAAGTGTGAATTAGGTCGAGGATGTTGGCATTTTGGAACGTCAGAAGGAACTGGAAATTTAGTATTTTACTGCAAGCCAGAGTTAGGCTGGAGAAATTGGGTGTGGGGAGCAGTCTTGTGACTCTGCTTGGGATACACGCGAAAAATGCAGGGAAAAATCAGTCCCCTGTGGAGTGTGAAAATAATTGGCAGGCAATTAAACTGAGGTGGCTCCAGTCCCAGGGTCCCCATTTTTTAAAAAATCTAACTCAAATAAGCTTTTTGTAAATTACAACACTGGGAAAAACAAAATTCAGGATTAACCAACCATATACTGCCAATTAACCTGATTACATAACCAGGAAATGTCCACCCAGGTTTTACAAATTAAGAAACTACATAACGGTAACTAATCAATTATTGAGTTTGATTTTTTTCATCACACACCTTATAAAAATCTTTCCTTTACGCTCCTCCCATGGACCACAAACTACAAATCACAGCTGGGTGCTTTATGATTTTTCAATGTTTGATTAAATTCTTTAACATATTCGCGGTGACTTCCATAAATTTTTAATTTAAAAAAAAAGGGCCTGGGAACCCCATGGACCAAAGCTCTTCCCATTCATGAGCCCCGCACCCCGCGTCAGGATTCTCCCCGGACGACCCTCCCGTGGTCCCCGCACAGCCGGGGAGAGATGCGGCGCTGCGGGTGCAGAGCTGCCCGGAGAGGGCTCCAGGCCAGGGCAGAGTCGCTGCGCAGGGAGGAGACAGGACGCCCGGGGTCCGGCTGTCAGCCGCCATCTTATGTCCGAAGGGGACTGAGGGCCGGGCTCGCCCAGGAGAACTCGGGCCGCGGATTTTGGAGCCGACTGCGGGGAGGCCCGAGTCCCGCCAGTCACTTCCGACCAGTTCCAACCAGGCCCTCCCCCTCTCCCGGGATGTCGGACCCGGCAGGCTCACCATTTCTAGGCTTCAGGGGTTCCCGGCGTCTTAGCTGTGCATCTCCCAGTACCTGCGGGTAACCGGGCCACGGAGGCCGGGCCTCCAGGAGCAGAGGACGCAGTACTGAAGAGAAGAGCGGGCGCTCCGGCTGCAGCCGGAGACAAAGGCCCCGCCAAATCCGGAAGCCAGCCTGTCCGCTCCAGCCGCGTGCCTGATTGGACAGTTCCCAGAACAGCATCTCTGATTGGATGACGTTTAAGGACCCGCCCCCACAGGCCCTCCGTGACAGAAGATGCGCTCAGATGCTTTGAATGAAGATCGAGTGAAAGCTAACCAGCAGCCTTTTCAGGCCGGGCTTTCTCCCTGAGCGGAGCCACCTCTATCCCAGAGGGTATTTGCATTTAACCTTGTGTATAAGATCATATGCATTTATATTAAGAAATATAATATTGTGTGAAAAAATAAATTTGGGAGCCCCAAAATCACTAAGCTGTAGGGAAAAGTCAAGCTGGGAACTGCTTAGGGCAAACCTGCCTCCCATTCTATTCAAGGTCACCCCTCTGCTGCTGAGATGATTGCAAATCTGATTGCCTCCTTTTACAAGGCGAATCAGGAACTCAGAAGAATACAACCGTTTGTCTTTTATCTACTTAGGACCTAGAAGGCCCCGCTTCACTTCCAGTTTTCTGGCCTTTCCTGACCAAACAAATAAATGTTCATCTTACATATCTTGATTGATGTCTCTGTCTCCCTAAAATGTGTAAAACCAAGCTGTCCTCTGACCACCTAGAGCACATGTCCTCAGAATTTCCTGAGGCTATGTCGTGAACCTGGGTCCTCAACCTTGGCAAAATAAACTTTTTTCTTCTTTTTTGAGACAGAGTCTCGCTCTTTCACAGGCTGGAGTGCAGTGGCATGACTGCAACCTCTGTCTCCGGGGTACAAGCGATTCTCTTGCCTCAGTCTTCAGAGTAGCTGGCTAACTTTTGTATTTTTAGTAAAGATGGCGTTTCACCATGTTGGCCAGGCTGGTCTCCAGCTCTTAACCTAGGTGATGCACCGGCCTCAGCCTCCCAAAGTGCTGGGATTACAGCAGTGAGCCACTGTGTCCAGCCTCAAAATAAACTTTCTTTTTTTTTTTTTTTTTTTGAGACGGAGTTTCGCTCTTGTTAGCCAGGCTGGAGTGCAATGGCGCGATCTCGGCTCACCGCAACCTCCGCCTCCTGGGTTCAGGCAATTCTCCTGCCTCAGCCTCCTGAGTAGCTGGGATTACAGGCACGCGCCACCATGCCCAGCTAATTTTTTGTATTTTTAGTAGAGATGGGGTTTCACCATGTTGACCAGGATGGTCTCGATCTCTTGACCTCGTGATCCACCCGCCTCGGCCTCCCAAAGTGCTGGGATTACAGGCTTGAGCCACCGCGCCCGGCCTAAAATAAACTTTCTAAATTAATGGAGACCTGTCTCAGATATTTGGAGTTCACAATTATATGGCTATTAAAAAATAAAAATATATAACAATTATTTAACAATTTCAGATTTTATGACCTTTCTAATTTCTGGTCCTTTAAGCAGGCAGCCTGAGATTTTAAAATGGGGGCAATCCTCTGAAATGGAATGTGAGCCACATGTGAATTTTAAATTTTCTAGTAGCCAAACTTAAAAAAAAAAAAAAGATGTAATGTATTATAACAATTAAATTAACAAAATATATTCAAAGTATTATTTTGATATATGAGCAGAATGTAATTATTAATGTTATATAATAATGTATTATTTTGTATTACATATATTTTTGAGGGGAGCCAAATCTTTGAAACTAGCCATATATTTTACTGTTCTAGCATATCGCTGTTCAAACCAGCCACATTCCAGACATTCAGTAGCCACACATGACCAATAGCTTCCACGTTGAAGTGCAGCTCTGAGGTCCAGGGGAGTGAAGAGCCTGAACCTTTTCTACCAGAGATGAGGAAACAGCCTCTCCCTACCAACATCTCTTCAGTTCCAACAGTGGAACAGATAGTGGCCATGGAAAAAGCAGAGGGGAGCAGGAATAAAATAACCACAAGTACAGCACTGTTGGCCCACTGCTTGCCCACATTTCTTCGACAGATTAGACAGCGAACAAAGAATGATGGGGCACAGAAGAAAACTCAGCTCTGTCTTCAGATCTGTCCACAGTCTTGACCTCCAATGTTTAGATATGAAAAAAATAGATTAAAGGCAAATGTATTTTGTTATTTGGCCTTGACCCTAATGGCCAGTCTGTGGTTAGCTGTTTTCTCTTGTGGTTTGGGGGACTGTGTGGGTGTAAGCACCAATCACATGCAGACATGTCTCCATGTATTTCTGCATTATTCAACATTATCTTACAAGACATCCAACTTCAAAGCAGGGGGAAAGTCAGTAACTACAGGGAGGAAAATTTATTCTTTGTGATGTACAGTTCCATAAATTTCACAACTGTTTAGAGTAGCATATTTGTCTCCACAGTACCATGCAGAGCTGTTTAATTGTCCCCAAAATTATCTGATGATTTCCATTCTGAGTTAACTTTTATCCTCAACTATTTTTTGGCAATCAGTGATTAGTCGCCTCCTGCATCTCTCCTTCTCCTCGTCTTCCTCCTTCTCCTCCTCCTCTTCTTCCTTCTTTCTTCTTCTCCTTCCTTCTTCTTCATCCTCCTTCTCCTCATTCTTCTCCTTTTCCTCTTATTTGAGGTTTTGCCGTGTTGCCCAGGCTGGTCTAAATATCCTGGGCTCAAACCATCCTCTCATCTCACCCTCCCAAAGTGCTGATATTAAAGGCATGAACCATCAAGGCTGGCCTGATTATTATCAATTCCAATAATTTTCTTTTTCTACAATGCCATATAATTAGGTCATATAGTATGCAGCCTTTTGGATCTTACTTTGTTCACTGAAAGAAATGCATTTCTCTGTAATCTCAGCACTTTGAAAGGCCAAGATGGGTGGATCACAAGGAAAGAAGACTGAGACCATACTGGCTAACACAGGGAAAGCCGTCTTTACTAAAAATACAAAAATTAGCTGGGCGTAATGGCACATGCCTGCAGTCTCAGCTACTCAGGAGGCTGAGGCAGGAAAATTGCTTGAACCTGGGAGTCGGAGGTTGCAGCGAGTCCAGATTGCCCCACGGCGCTCCATCCTGGGCCACAGGGCGAGAGTCTGTCTCAAAAAAAACATAAAAGCAAAGAAATGCATTTCTGACTGTTACATACTGTGATGTGGTTCAATAGTTTGTTTCTTTTTAGTGACAACTAGAATGATATTGTATGAATGTACCACAGTTTGTTTGTTCACTCGCCTTTTGAAAAGCTTCTGGTTAATTAATTAATTTTTTTTTTTTGAGAGGGAGTCTTGCTGTGTCACCCAGGCTGGAGTGCAGTGGTGTAATCTCGGCTCACTGCAACCTCTGCCTACTGGGTTCAAGTGATTCTCCTGCCTCAGTCTCCCCAGTAGCTGGGATTACAAGTGCCTGCCACCATGCCCAGCTAATTTTTGTATTTTAGTAGAGATGGGTTTCACCACATTGGCCAGGATAGTCACAATCTCTTGACCTCAAGTGATCCACCCACCTCAGCCTCCCAAAGTGCTGGGATTACAGGCATGAGCCACCTCACCCGGCCTTATTTACTTATTTATTTATTTTTGAGATGGTGTTTCACCCTTCTCCCCTAGGCTGAAGTGCGGTGGCTTGATCTTGGCTCACTGCAACCTCCATGTCCCAGGTTCCAGCGATTCTCCCGCCTAGTCTCCCCAGTAGCTGGGATTATAAGTGCCTGCCACCACACCCAGCTAATTTTTGTATTTTTAGTAGAGACGGGGTGCCATCATGTTGGACAGAATGGTCTCGAACTCATGACCTCAGATGATCCACCCCTTTGACCTCTCAAAGTGCTGAGGTTACAGGCATGAGCCACCCTGCCAGGCCAACTTCTGGTTTAAATCTAGCTTTTGAATTACAAATAAAGTGAACAATAAAAATCTACGAAAAAGGTTTTTATTTTTTTTTTCTTGACGCACCTGGCTATTTCTTTCTTTTAAAAAAGTATTAATAAAGGCTGGGCGCGGTGGCTCATGCCTGTAATCCCAGCACTTTGGGAGGCTGAGGCAGGCGGATCACCTGAGGTCGGGAGTTCGAGAGCAGCCTGACCAACATGGTGAAACCCTGTCTCTCTAAAAAAAAAAAAAAAATTTCCATAGAAAAAATCAGCCACGTGTGGTGGCGCATGCCTGTAATCCCACCTATTGAGGAGGCTGAGGCAGGAGAATCACTCGAACCTGGGAGCCGGGG
>NW_022437086.1:210674-216057 GCF_009761245.1 Sapajus apella | reverse complement strand
TTTTTTTTTTTTTTTTTTTTGAGACAGAGTCTTGCTCTTTCGCTAGGCTGGAGTGCAGTGGCATGATCTCAGCTCACTGCAACCTCCATCTCCCGGGTTCAAGCAATTTTCCTGCCTCAGCCTCCTGAGTAGCTGGGACTACAGGCATGTGCCACTGTGCCTAGCTAATTTTTGTATTTTTAGTAGAGATGGGGTTTCACCATGTTGGCCAGGATAGTCTCTAACTTTTGACCTGGTGATCTGCCTGTCTCGGCCTCCCAAAGTGCTGGGATTACAGGCGTAAGCCACTGCAACCATCTAATTTTGTATTTTTAGTAGAGATGGGGTTTCACCATGTTGGTCAGGCTGGTCTTGAACTCCTGACCTCAGGTGATCTGTCTGTCTTGGCCTCCCAAAGTGCTAGGATTACAGATGCTTTTAAGAGAAAGAAACACATCACAGAAAAACACTTCCGCTGGCCTGGAAGTAAGTGACTTCTAGGTGGGCCATGTTGTAAGCTGCTGATTGTGGCCACATGGCAGGAAATATATATTGCCATTCCTGCCTCCCACATGTTGCTTTCAGTAGGGAGGTCAGGAGAATCCCATCGCAGAGAACAAAAAGAGGATCTCATTTACAGAAGAAATAATCACCTATCACCTGGAATAGCATAAGATAAACAAAGGAGATCAAGACATGACTACATCAATGAGGAGAAAAAGGCAACCTGGCTGAAAGGACTCACTGGCATCATGAAGCCACATTAAGTAAGCTGTAGTGAATAGTCAGCCTCTGGGATACCAATAGTCTCCCCAGAAGGCTGAACTCATTCTAATAAAATCAGAATGTCTGCACCATTTTGGTGGCCAAGTGTTACTGTACGTGTTACAGAAATGTCATAAAGTCCAGTGGGTACTCTCCTAGAATTGAAGTCATTATGAAAAAGCATACCAGCTTGGTGCCTTGGCTCATGCCCATAATCCTAGTGATGCAGCATTATTGTCTGGGGTAAATCCCTGAGATTTGTTGTCTCATGGCCATGGAAAAGTAGAACATGGACACACACAGAGTTAGGTTCAGAGTGGATGTTTAATAGGCGAAAGAGAGAGAAGAGTTCTCTGCGGCAGAGAGGGGTCTTGAAGAAGTGGTAGCTGGTTCCATGGTGAAATGGCAGGTGTTTTATAGATGATCTTGACGAGGCAATGTCTGATTTACATAGGGCATGAAAGATGGGTTGGATTAGGTGTGCCATTTGTATACAGAGCAAAAAAATGGTTAGGACTAGTTGTGCCACTTGCATAAGTATGAAAATCTGGCCGCCCCCACACTCATTTTTTATTATGCAGATGAGTTTTCTGCCTGGCCAATGCCATGTTGCCTATTTCTTTAATGTACACACAGTGAGAAAAGGGAGGAAGGAGCCTCTGTGTTGAACATCACCAGCTCTCAGGTAACCCTTTTCTAAGGGCATAGCTGCTGGCATTTAAAAGTGCCAGCTTCCAGTTTGCTTATCTATGTTTGCAGCTCTAATTTTCAGGCTGCTTTTGGTTAAAAGGGAAACCTTGCCAGGAACTCTCTCACCTTCACGATGTGCCTAAACAATTTCTTTCTATCTTCTGTACCACTAGCATTTTGGGAGTTTGAGGTGGATGGATCATTTGAGCCCAGGAGTTTGAAATGAGCCTGGGCAAAATGACAAAAAACCATTTCCACTAAAAGTATAAAAATTGTCCGGCATGATGGCACACAGTTGTGTTCCCAGATACTAAGGAGTCTGAGGTGGGAAGATCACTTGAGCCTGGAAAATGGCGGCAGCAGTGAGGCGAGATTACACCACTGCATTCTAGCCTGGGTGACACAGTGAAACCCAGTCTCAAAAAAAGAGAAAAGGAAAAGCATACCTAATCATTTGTTTTCACAATTAAAAATCCTTGAAACCATAGTGAGCTTCTTCTAATTTTTATAGAGTTCTGCTATCCTGTACTATAATACTGAATTTTACTTATTTTATTTTATTTATTTATTTTTTTTAAAGATGAGGTTTCACCATGATGGCCAGGCTGGTCCTGAACTCCTGACCTCAGGTGATCCACCCACCTTGGCCTCCCAAAGTGCTAGGATTGCAGGCGCGAGCCACCACGCCAAGCCAATAATGAACTTTAAATACCTTAATAGAAATATTTTTTCTTTCTTTCTTTTTTTGAGATGGAGTCTCACTTTATCTTCCAAATTGGAGTGCAGTGGCAGGATCTTGGCTCACTTCAACATTTGTCTCCCAAGTTCACATGATTCTCCTGCCTCAGCCTCCCGAGTAGCTGGGATTACAGGCACACGCCATCACATCCGGCTAATTTTTGTATTTTTAGTAGAGATGGGGTTTCACCATGTTGGCAAGGCTGGTCTGGGACTCCTGACCTCAAATGATCCACTCATGTCAGCCTCCCAAAGTGTTAGGATTACAGGCATGAGCCCCCACACCCAGCCATAATATGAATATTTCCTGAATGCATAAATAGGTATGTAGTTTCTCTTAGAGTAACAAGGTAAAAGTAACAATTAAAGACAACATTTGAAATAGAATAACATTCATCAAAACCACATCTTTTCAATGGCTTGGCATAACTGCCATGTTTTCTGATTCAACAGATTACTAACAACAAGGAAAGACAAGAGTTTTGCTTTGCTCAATTATTAAGTTCTGGATCTTTTGAAATCTACAATCCTGGCTAAACAATTTGAAGGGAGAATTCTTTAGGTGCTTCCTAGGGTTTCCAAGGCAACAGAAGAATGTTCATAGGCAGGAAAATGGATGATACACATACATACTGTTCTTCTCTGATTTGCTTTCACATTTAAAAATTGAAAACTGTAAATCTAGTCTCTCAATTTAGAGTAAATTAGCATAAGATTTATTTTTCAACAAAGCAAATAATTGTAGAAAACTGATGGGTAACAAATGCCATTAGCCACCAAAAACAGTATGACCAGATTCAGAGTGTATCTAGCCATGCAAGCGACGGCCCGATTAAATGAAGACCTGGGAAGCGCATGTGGACAGAATTTCTGTGCAATGTGATGTACCTCTCCTCAGCACCTTCTTCTACCTGTGTACAGAGATACCAATTTCCCCTGAGTGACTCGAGGTAAATACAGGGAACTGAGAATGCTGTGTTCAGAGGGATTACTGGGAACATGGTTAACACACATTTACCATATTATAATGAAATTTATTTTTATTTTTTCAAGTGGAGTTTTGCTCTTGTTGCCCAGGCTGGAGTGCAATGGCGCGATCTCGGCTCACTGCAACCTCCGATTTCCGGGTTCAAACAATTCTCTTGCCTCAGCCTCCCAAGTAGCCGGGATTACAGGCAAGCACCACCACGCCCAGCTAATTTTGTATTTTTAGTAGAGACAAGAGTTCTCCATGTTGGTCAGGCTGGTCTTGAACTCCCGACCTCAGGTGATCCACCTGCCTCAAGCCTCCCAAAGTACTGGGATTACAGGTGTGAGCCACTGCGCGTGGCCTATAATGAAATTTTATGTACATACTTTGCTTCAGAAAGGCTTTTATTAAAATACTGTTTATCTACATTACTTAATTTAGATTCATGAAAAAGATAAATGACTTACCTGGTAAGTTCAGGTAGTAAATGTTGACAGATTCCATAAAACACACTTGAATGAGATAAAATCTTCTTAGCTAAACATTTTATCAATAAATTTAGGGAAAAATAGAAAATCAGTACTTTGTGTTAAATAACATTGTTCGGCACATGAGTACTACTCAAACGAGTGCTCTTCATCCATCATCTTTAAAATGGCAATAGCACCACGTGCTTTCCTGGCACTAGCTGGCTTGTTTTTAATTGGTGTAAAGTGAAGAAGGCATTGAAATAGAGAAGAAAGGTGATAGTAATTGAATACTTACATAAAATACATTTTTTTTTTTTTTTTGAAACAGAGTCTTGCTCTGTAACCCAGGCTGGAGTGCAATGACATACTCTCAGCTCACCACAACCTCCACCTCCCGGGTTCAAGCAATTCTCCTGCCTCAGCTTCCCAAGTAGCTGGGATTACAGGTGTGCGCCACCACACCTGGTTAACTTTTGTATTTTTAAGTAGAGACGGAGTTTCACCATGTTGGTCAGGCTGGTCTCAAACCCCTGACCTTGTGATCAGCCCGACTCAGCCTCCCAAAGTGCTGGGATCACAGGCATGAGCCACTGCGCCTGGCTTAAAATACAATTTTTAATAAAAAGTAGTATTTGGGTCAGGCACGGTGATTCACACCTGTAATCTCGCACTTTGAGAGGCTGAGGTGGGTGGAACACAAGGTCAGGAGCTCAAGACCAGCTTGCCCAACATGGTGAAACCCTGTCTCTCCCAAAAACACACAAAAATCAGTCAGGCGTGGTGGCAGGTGCCTGTAATTCCAGCTACTCAGGAGGCTGAGGCAGAAGAATCACTTGAACTCAGGAGGCAGAGGTTGCAATGAGCTGAGATCGTGCCACTGCACTCTACCTGGGTAACAGAGCAAGACTCCATCTCAAAAAAAAAAAAAAAAAAGCAGCAGCAGCAAATGTATCTTCTCAGCATCTCTTTTTAAATTTATTCACTGAAGAAATAGAAGAATGCAGATAGTTGATGAAAAATAATATGATTCCTCAAAGATGATGAAGAAGTCCTCTTAACCTGAAAAAAAAAAAAAAAAAAACCCACAGGGGATGGTGACATGAGCAGAAAATATATTATTTTTCTAAGCTTCTGATATTTCAGTATACAACTTGCATTGCTTTAACAAACATATAATTTCTTTGGTTTTGATTCTTCAGGATACAATTCCATTTCCTAGTAAATCAAAACTGAGAGACATAGGGAAGACCCATTACTTTTGACCCATGTCTGCTCCACCCCCAGCCCCAGGCAATCATCATCCTGCTCTCTGCTTCTATAGTTTTTTTTTTTTTTACACTCTACATAGAAATAATATTATGTGGGTTCTTTCCTATGCTGACTTATTTAGCATAATGTCCTTCAGGTTCATTGATGTTGCAAAAACAGGAGTTACTTCTTTTGAAGGGCTGAGTAGCATTTCATTGTGTAAATATACCACATTTTCGACATTCATTCACCTGTTAACACTTAGTTTGATTCCATACCTTAGGAGTAATTGTGAAGAATCCACTTTCTTTTTTAAAAAATTTTGTTTTCAGGGCCGGGCGCGGTGGCTCAAGCCTGTAATCCCAGCACTTTGGGAGGCCGAGGCGGGTGGATCACGAGGTCAAGAGATTGAGACCATCCTGGTCAACAAGGTGAAACCCCGTCTCTACTAAAAATACAAAAATTAGCTGGGCATGGTGGCGCACGCCTGTAGTCCCAGCTACTCGGGAGGCTGAGGCTGGAG
>NW_022437086.1:189045-210574 GCF_009761245.1 Sapajus apella | reverse complement strand
AAAAAAAAAAAAAAAAAAAGAAAGTAATAGCCTACAACATATTGGGCACTTGTCTTAGTTTGTCTATGGCATCCCTAGCTTGAGGAAGCTGACATTACTGAAAATAATATTGCTACAGTAATAAGATTTAGAGCAAATACTTACTAGCTTGTAAACCTTTGCCTTAATAAATCTTAGATAAATGTCATTCTGACTTCATCCTTTTGGTATAACTGCTTCCAGTTCTAGAGACTCCTTCCCACCAAAGTCAACCAACCGATGGAGTTTTCAGCTTTTTATGTTTATTTTTACCCTGTAAGCTTTATAGTTGATGTCATTATACTGGGAATTTCTGAGCCTTAGAGCTGACTATCGTACCTAATCCTTCTTGTCTCACATTCTCTGCTGCTGGGTCCCTCTCTCCCCGTATTTGAGTCTTAATCAGGCCTCAGTTTGGAGGAACCAGTGGAAAGCATTGCCATATATGCTGGGCTGAGAATGAGGATCCTCTTGAGGATAAAGACTTTGCATTTATTATTCATACTACAAAGCTGTATTTCTGAGATGTGGATATGTTTCACTCAAATTAAATATAAATAATTTTATCAGCATGCCAATATGCTGAAAATAACTGTATCAAGTTCACCAAATGTTATGCTTTAGACTCCCCCAACACAAAGATCGATATATATGCATCGATATATATGCATTGGATTTCCCCCAACACAAAGATCAATATATATGCATCGATATATATGCATTGGACCTTTTAAAGATTTTTTTCCTACTTTATGCTGATATTAAGCTACACAAAGCTTACCAAAAGCTTTATTTTACCAAATTTTTCATGCCAAAAGTTCAAATAAATATTGAAAATGACACTCTGCATTACCGTTTTCCAGGTGATCTACTTTGCATTTATTAGTACCACCTTTCAGTTTTTCCTTATGTGGTGTAAGGTTATAAGGATGCCTTCCAAAGGCCGGTGCAGTGGCTCACACCTGTAATCCCGGCACTTTAGGAGGCCGATGCGGGCAGATCACGAGGTCAGCAATTCGATACCAGCCTGACCCAACTTGGTGAAACCCCATCTCTACTAAAATTACAAAAATTAGCCAGGTGTGGTGGCACACACTTGTAATCCCAGCTACTCAGGAGGCTGAGGCAGAAGAACTGGCTTGAACCTGGGAGGCAAAGGTTGCAGTGGGCCAAGATTGCTCCACTGCACTCCAGCCTGGGTGACAGAGTGACTCTCAAAAAACAAAAAAGCAAAACCAACAACAAAAAACCATCCAGTTGATTTCTTAGGTAATAGCAGAATCTGTTTTTTCAGTAGCATAAGAATTCTTGATATACCTCCTTTAGAGGTACTGAGTAGAACTGTATATGGGTACTGAAATCTGGATTTGTAAGCTCATTAGACACTAAGTCTTGGCAATACATTATAGTTCAATATTTTTGTCTAAATTCTTCTTGAGCCGCATCCATTTGTATATGTAATACTGAGTTGCTAATAGCTTCTTCATACTAAGCCAGAACTCATTTTAACTGGTGGTTTCATTTTAAATGTATGAGCTGTATCACATAACAGTCAAATAAGTAATACAAATTTAATTCAAAGACTATGGAAAGGACAGTCATATAGCACACTGATAGCGAACTGGAATTTGGCACCTGACACTGATTAACAGGTTGAGCAGATTCAACTAGACCTGAATCTCTGAAAGAATACTGAACGACAGAATTTTCTGATTAAAAATATCTTTGACAATTTAATAGACCTATGAAATTTGAAAAATATCAATTTGTTTACCCATCACCAATCAATATTAGGTTAAATTAAAAGTTTTTAAACACATCATAAAAAAATTAATCCACTAACCCCAGAATTACTCTGATTAAAACAAAAATTTAGTGTATTTATTTGAAAACACCAAATTAGGCCGGGCACGGTAGCTCACGCCTGTAATCCCAGCACTTTGGGAGGCCGAGGTGGGCCGATCACAAGGTCAGAAGTTCCAGACCATCCTGGCCAACATGGTGAAACCCCTTCTCTACTAAAAATACAAAAATTAGCCAGGCGTAGTGGTGCATGCCTGTAGTTCCAGCTACTTGTGAGGCTGAGGCAGGAGAATCAGCTTGAACCTAGGAGGCAGAGGTTGCAGTGAGCGGAGATTGCGCCATTGCATGCCAGCCTGGACGACAGAGCGAGACTGTGTCTTAAAAAAAAAATGAGAAAACATCAAATTATTAATTAAAAATATCCATTTTGAACAGATCTTTGATCTTTTATATATAACTACTACGTAAAGACTAATACTAGGCAGGGTGCGGTGGCTCACGCCTGTAATCCCAGCACTGTGGGAGGCCAAGGCAGGGGCATCACCTTAGGTCAAGAATTCAAGACCAGCTTGGCCTATATGGTGAAATCCCGTCTCTACTACAATACAAAAATTAGCCTGGCATGATGGCGGGTCCTTGTAATCACAGCTACTCAGGAGGCTGAGACGGGAGAAGCGCTTGAACCTGGGAGATGGTGGTTGCAGTGAGCTGAGATTGCTCCACTGCACTCCAGCTGGGGTGGCTGAGCGACACTCAGTCTCCAATAATAATAGTAGTAGTAGCAGTAGTAATAATAATTAGCTAATACCGGCCGGGCGCAGTGGCTCACCCCTGTAATCCCAGCACTTTCGGAGGCCGAGGCAGGTGGATCACCTGAGGTCAGGAGTTCGAGGGCAGCCTGGCCAACATGGAGAAACCCTGTCTTTATTAAAAAAGAAAAAGAAAAGAAAAAAGAGAGCAGAGTTGAGTCAAGGGTTGTTTGCCGGTTGTGGTGGCTCATGCCTGTAATCCCAGTATTTTGGGAGGCTGAGGCAGGCAGATCATCTGAGGTCAGGAGTTTGAGGCCAGCCTGGACAACATGGTGAAACCCTGTCTTTAAAAAAAAAAAAAGCTAATACTAATATGTTTGATTTATGAAAGATTTGTGAATGTCTATCACTATAGTTAAAAATCATAAAATTATATAAACATACTGTCTAAATAATTTTGATTAAAATATTTGGTATTTTGAGTACCAGTATTTATACAATATGGCAAATTCAGGCTTATTTTATGAAATGGCAAAGAGTATTTTACTTTTTTAAAAATATTTTTTAAATTTCTATTTTATTTATTTATTTATTTAGAGATGGAGTTTTGCTCTTGTTGCCCAGGCTGAAGTGCAGTGGTGCCATCTCGGCTCACCACAACCTCCACCTCCCAGGTTCAAGCAATTCTCCTGCCTCTGCCTCCCTAGTAGCTGGGATTACAGGTGTGCACCACCAGGCCCGGCTAATTTTGTATTTTTAGTAGAGTCAGGGTTTCTCAATGTTGGTCAGGCTTGTGTGGAACTCAGACCTCAGGTGATCCTCCTGCCTTGGCCTCCCAAAGTGCTGGGATTACAGGCGTGAGCCACCATAACTAGCTAAAAAACAATATATATAGATAGACAGATAGATAGATAGATAGATAGATAGTTACTGTTGTGCTATTTTATAAAATAAGCCTGAAGTTGTCGACACATTTTTTTAAAGAAGCCAATCTTTTCTAAAGGAAGATTTACACATCAAAAACTAGACATATAAATGTCATATTAGATACATCATTTGCTGAACCCTAATCTGTAAAGTTTGTTTGCATACACCAATCATAGATTATCTAAAACACAATAAAGTTTTTTAATGTTATATTTAACATACAAAAGTTCAAAATATATGTAGACAGACAGGAACTGTGGCTGCTACTTTAGAAAAACAAATGTTTGGCCAGGCACAGTGGTTCACACCTATAATCCCAGCACTTTGGGAGACCAAGGCAGGTGCCATCATTTGAGATGCTTGAGACCAGCTTGGCAAACATGGTGAAACCCCATTTCTTCTAAAAAACACAAAAATTAGCCAGGTGTGGTGGCACGAGCCTGTAGTGTCAGCTACTTGAGAGGCTGAGGCAGAAGAGTTAATTGTACCCAGGAGATGGAGGTTGCAGCGAGCCCAGAACACCCTGCTGCACTCCAGCCGGGGCAACAGAGAGAAACCACATCATAAATAAATAAATAAATAAATAACCTACTGAACAAAAAGAAATTAAAATAGTAAACTAAACTGTCACAGTTTAGATTAAAAACATGACAAATGACTTTTTTTTTTTTCAGGTGGAGTTCTGCTCTGTTGCCCAGACTGTAGTGCAAATGGCCCGATCTCAGCTCACGGCAACCTCTGCCTCCCAGGTTCAAGCGATTCTTTTGCCTCAGCCTCTGGAGTAGCTGAGATTACAGGCACATGCCACCACTCCAGGCTATTTTTTTTTTTTTTTTTTTTTTTTTTTTGGATTTTTAGTACAGGCAGAGTTTCTCCATGTTGGCCAGGCTGGTCTTAAAGTACTCAGGTAATCCACCTGCCTCAGCCTCCCAAAGTGCTGGCATTATAGGCGTGAGCCACCACATCTGGCCATAAATGACATTTTATTTGCACTTATGCGTAATCACCTTTATTCATTTTGGAACACGCAGGAAATGCTGCGGTGGTGACTTGCTGGGTGGTGACTGGGATGGTATTTACTGTCCTAGGGACGGTGGGATCCAGTGGACCAGAATTGTCAGCACCTGACTATGTTCACTGCTGTCCTTTCTCTCCGTGATCTAAGATTCATGAGAGAGGAAGGAAGGAAGGAAGGGAGGGAGGAAGGGAAAGGAAAGGAAAGGGACAGAGCAACTCACCATTGCCCCTGTGATGCTGGCCACAAAATCTATTTATGGTGGGCCTGCTGTGTGTTGCTTGGATGTGGCATGACATGTTCATACCAGCCCTCAAGATGCCTTCAGTAGGGAGCCAGGTAAGTAAGCAAATAATCAGCATGCATGAGTTGCTACTCCCTGTTAGAGGCTGCATCTCTTACTTGGTATCTACTTGTAAGTAAAATTTCCATCTCTAAAGATTTCTATTTACTGAAAGAAAACAGCAAATGATGGACTATTCTGGCTCACAGCTTCTTTTAAGTTACGGAAAAATGTTAATGATAGATTGTGTTCAGTGAAAAAATGGTATGCAATGCATGCTCAAAGTTGTGAAAAATAAACACTTTTGGAAAGGGTTATATCAAAATGTCAGAGGGATAGGTGGTCTCTGAGTGATGATGAGTCTTAATGACACAGGGAGTAGAAACAAATTATTTGGCAGATAGTGAGCATAAGAGTCCTGGCAGAGCTTCCCTTTTGGCAAAAAGCAGCCAAAAAAATATTATTATAGTCTACCAACAAAGATCAGCCTAAAAAATGGAGCTGCAAACATAGATAAGCAAACTGAAAATTGGAAGGGTGAAAGCCGGCAGCTGTGCCAATAGAAAAGGACTACCTGGGAGCCAGACATGTCCAACGTGTGGCTCCATTTTGTTGTTGCTGTTGTTACTTTGTGTATAGTAAAGGAATGGGCACCATGGTGCAGTTCAGGAAGAAGACCTGCTTGAGTAATAAAAGATTAGGGTGCGGGTGGCCAGAAATGTGTACCCTATGCAAACGACACATTTAGTTCTAACCAATTTTTCATGCTCCGTACAGATGACACATCTGTCCAACCAATCTTTCGTGCCCTATGTAAATCAAACACCACCCCCTGCTCAGGCATCTATAAAATCCCCTGCAGTTTACTGTGGATCCAGCAGCCCATTTGGGATCCCTTTTTCTGCAGCAGAGGGAACTATTCTCTTTCATCTCTTACACTTCTGCTCTTAACTTCACTCTTGTGCGTCTGTGTCCTAGATTTTTATGGCCGTGAGACAATGAATCTTGGGTACCACCCCAGAAGGCCAAGGATGCTTCATTAATTCCCTGGAAAATGACACTGAACCCCTGTCCTGAAGACAGAGAGGATGCTCATCCAAGGTGAGCCATGGATTCATTCCTTGTTTCTCTTCTATTTACAGATAAAAATAAGAATGGCTGATATTACTGAGCACTTACTATGGGCCAAGCACTGTTGCTAAGCAAATCACATAATAACTCATTTAATTCTCCCTCAGCAACCTTGGCAGGCCTATCAGATTCCAGTGCTTATTTTCCATTGTTTCTTCAAATGTGGCAGCATTCAGGAGAATCTTTTTCTTTCTTTTTAGGGTTGAATACTGTTTGTTTGTTTGGACAGAGTTTTGCTCTTGTTGCCCAGGCTGGAGTGTAATGGCATGATCTCGGCTCACTGCAACCTCCACCTCCTGGATTCAAGCAATTCTCCTGCCTCAGCCTCCCGAGTAGCTGAGATTACAGACATGTGCCACCACGCCTGGCTAATTTTGTATTTTTAGTAGAGACAGGGATTCTCCATGTTGGTCAGGCTGGCCTTGAACTCCCGACTTCAGGTGATCCACCTGCCTCAGCCTCCCAAAGTGCTGGGATTACAGGCATAAGACACTGTGCCTGGCCTGAATACTATTTTTTATCCATGAAAGAGGATCTCTGATTTCTCCTAAATGATGGCTGTTTTTAAATTTTGTTGCAATCTCCAGTGACTTCTTTTCATTGGAAGAAACGGAGGCATGCAGTTTTATTTTTGTCAGCATGCTCAGGGTCACAAAGGTATGGACACCTAGGAGCCAGGGTGATTTTCTGATGACAACAAGAGTTACTGGAAGGCACAGGTAGGTGAGAGACTGATTGGGATGCTGGTTTGAAAGTGCAAGATGGAGCTTCCTAAGGCGCAGGTAGCTGGGAGAAAAGAGGCCAGTGAGAGGCAGGAGCAGCAGCCCAGGCTGTCATCGAGGAGGGGACGATGTGGCCTAAATGGAGAAATGCATATGGGTCTGAAAGGTTTAGACAAATGTGGATTTCAGTACCCCCTCTCCACACACCCCACTTATCAGCTGTGAGCCTGGGGCGAGGCACTCCTTTCTGTGCCTGTATGACTTAGCTGAGGTGACCACTAAGCAGGAGCAGTGCCTGGCTGGTGACCATACAAAGTAGCTGCATGTGGCAGCTTTCTTCCCTACCCACTTGAAGCAGAAATTGGTGACCAGTTTTTCCCTCTGAGTCTCGCAGCTGGCACCAGAGAAAGTCTGAGGCTGCTTGTTCAGACAGGGCCACCACGATGCCTGGGCAGCAAGGCAAATCTGATCCTTGGGCCACTTTGGAAAAGGTGGGGAAGAAGACAGAACCAGAAAAACTGGGGCCAGATGCCTGGATTCCAGTCCATATGCAGGCCCAGCCCCTTCTCGCTCCGGCTGTGCTGTGTCTGCTGGGTCCTGAGCCAACTGACAACTGGTTCCTGCCCTGTGCCCTCAGGAAAGTCCCATAGACCAGGGAAAACTCACAAACAAAGCCATTTGGTAATGCCAGAGAACACACACACCAACTCCTCAGGCCAAGGTCTAACTAAACCCCAATAGCTACTCTGGGAAAGAGATATCATTGTCTCCATTTTAAACATAAGGAAACCGCACCTTGGAGAGCCATGTGGCCAGAGTCATTTAGCCTGGCAGTGGCGGAGGCAGGACAGAAGTCATTAACTTGTCCAGCTGCAAGGCTCGTTTCCAGCCTAGCCCAGAAGACATCATCCTCCGCAGGCCTGGCTGTGACCACGCCCCTGTGACTCACTTCTGAGACCACCGACAGGAAAAGGAGGCTCTGTTTTGAGCAACGAGGAGCCCATGCCAAGCACAGCCACCTGCTCCTACAGAAAAGAGTGGGGCTGAAATCTTCATGGTTTCCAGTTTTTCATATCTACCATGAGCCAACAAAGGCTTGTGGCTGTTGATCCTCAGGTAAATTGTCCAACCTCCAGATGGAGCAGAGCGAGGGGGAAGGAAGCCTGCTGGTTTGTCTCAGCTCAGCTTCTGAGCTCTGTAGGCTTGCACTAGCCTGGCCCCAACACGAAGCCTGTTTCCTGCCATACAATGGGGACATTGATACAAACCACACACACAATAAGAATCAAAAGGACCTCACCTGCCATGGAGTCCGTCCTTAGAGAACTCTCATGCTCTTGGGTAAAATATTTCCTCAGAGACACAGCTTATGGGTCAGGGACATGGGTCCTGCCACTGAGCTGCTCTGTGACTCTAAAACAGTGGCTTCCCTTTGCTGAGCTCAGTTCCGCACTGGACAGGCTGCTCTGACCTCCTGTGTCCCTGGGCTGGGAAGAGACTGAGTCCCCAGCTTGTCCAAGAACCCTTGGCCATGACTGAATGTGGCAACCTGGCCCCAGTGTCTTAGCTTATTGGAGCAGCAGGAAAAGAACACAAAACCCAGGGCAGCTAACCAGGGAACCCACTCTCCTTGACTCACAAGGATTTGTTGTGATTGAACCAGCCTGTGCCTCTGTACCCATACTGCTCCTTCTACCCGGATGCTGCTGTCCACTCCTATTCTGAGACACGCAGATGTCCTCTCATGGATTCTCTTTCTCTCTCTCTCTCTCTCTCTCTCTCACACACACACACACACACACACACACACACACACACACACACACACACACACACACCCCTAACCCCTCCTTCAGGCTTGTAAGTCACTGTCCACAAAACCTGCCTTGAGCGCCCCCCTGGCCTTGTCGCTCCCTCATTCCCTCCCGCAGCCCCGAGTGGGGGTGCACAGGCTCCCGGGGCAGGAGGAGGCAGGTTCTGGGAGGTTGGGTCGCACAGCTCCGGCCCCGCGTGGGTCCTCTCACCAGCTGGGGAAATGACCCGGGGTAGAGAGCACCTCAGTGCCCCTCTTGATTGTAGAGGAATCCTTCTTCAGCAGACAGAGGGTCCTGGAGGGCCTGGGGGCTTGGTCTCTCACTGCCACCAAACGACGTGGGTCATGGAGGCAGCAGGCGGCAAACACTGAGGCAACCGACTTGCCTGACTTTAATCCTCAGGGTTTTTTTTGGTTTGTTTTTAAGTAAAATGCAGATGCAGGGTTCTGGGCTGCGGACTCCCAGAGCCCCATGGGGCTGAGCGAGGTTGGTGCTGGTGTTCCGCTCCACTCCCAAACCGCGGCCGTAGCGTTTGCGGCGCAGAGGGTCCCCAGCGCGACGGATCCCGAACAGACCCGGGCGGCTCCCGGCAACCCGGCGTCCCCCGGGACGCAGCCCAGAAGGGTGAGGCCACCCGAGCCGCAGCCCGAGACCCGGGGCCACCGCGCCAGGCTGGGGTGGTCCCTACCGCCGGATAGGGAAGGGGCTCCGAGCTCCTGGGCGCCCGCGGGAGCCACAGGGCCCTGCGGGGTGAATCCGGGTCGGGACCCTCCGCCCCGGGTGTGGGGACAGAGGGTGCGCGGGTGGGCGAGAGCCTGGACGCCGCTGTGAGCCCGACCTCCTGGCGCTTTGCAGGCCCGGGCGCGGGGCCAAGGGGCAGCCCCAGGCCCTCTCCACAAGCCAGACCCCACGACCCCACGACTCGAGGGGCTGCCGCCGCTGCCGGCCGCTGAGTCAGCCCGGGGGTGCCCTCCGCCTCCAGGCCTGGACCCCTGACTGGCTCCCGGAGCCCGGACTGTGCCTTCCGCAACAGGGCTGTGCTGCAGGTGGGAGAAATGTTATTTGCTCCCAGATTTGGGGTCGCTAGGTTGCTTGTAGGCGGTTCTGCTTGGCCCCTTGCCCTTGTTAACCTTGACCGCGGCGGCTGGGTGGGCAGGGCTGGACACCCTGGGCTCCGCCCCAGTTTTCTCTTGCTGGGTGACGGGCTCTGGCACTCAGGGCCTCCGTTTCCACGGCAGACAGAGGAACACGGCTTGAGCCACTTGGCGTTCAGACGGTTTGGTCTTTCTTCTGCCCCCCCCCATAGGAGTTAGTTAGCTTGCCTTCGGAGAGCCCCCGGCCCATCCGCACATAACATAAAAAGCTTCCTGGGAAAAAATTCAAGCTGCAGGCACAGACAACGGAAAGATCACAGGGTGTTGTCCCTGGAGACATACCCAGAGCTGCACAGGTAGAATAAAAACTTGTGCAAGCCTCCAACTCAGATACGGGAACAAGGTCTGCCATAGAAATGCCTTTGTGTTTTGTACAGTTGGTGGGCTCCCGGAGAAGGTTTCTCCTCTTTTCGGGCATGGGCGCGGTGGAATCTGGTGGGCACTCTGCTTTCGTTTACTGGGATTGTAAGTCTAGCCTCTAGGAATCATCACTTCACCCCGTGATTGGTCCCGGGTCAAGGTCACAGGCCAGGCTTTTCCTTTAGCTCCTGATTGGTCCCGTGCCAAGCTGAGTCATGCATTCGCCAAGACAGCCTGCTGACCAAGAACATTCCTTCCCCTTCCCAGTTCATAAAAACCCTGGAACTCGGCGGGGCGCGGTGCCTCATGCCTGTAATCCCAGCACGCTGGGAAGGTGAGGCTGGCGGATCACGAGGTCGGGAGATGGAAACCATTCTGGCCAACGTGGTGAAACACCACTAAAATACAAAAAAATTCGCCTGGCATGGTTGCACATTCCTGCAATCCCAGCTGCTCGGGAGGCTAAGGCAGGGGAATCCCTTGAACCCAGGAGGCGGAGGTTGCAGTGAGCCGAGATTGCGGCACTGCACTCCAGCATAGTGACAGAGCAAGACTCTGTCTCAAAAACACCAAACCAAGGGTCAGGAGTTCCAGACCAGCTGGCCAACATGGTGAAACCCCTTCTCTACTAAAAAATACAAAATTTAGCTGGGCATAACGGCGGGCACCTATAATCCTGGCTACTCAGGTGGCTGACGCATGACAATCATTTGAACCCAGGACACAGAGATTGCAGTGAGCCGAGATTGTGCCACTGCACTCCAGCTTGTGTAATACAGCAAGATTCAGTCTAAAAAAAGATAATAAATGGTTACCAAAATGTGATTATTTCCATTTTGCGAAGTTTAGACTCTGAAGCCGATTTTATAGTTTGACACACTCGAGTAAAATATTTCTTCCTTTTTAATTAAAAAAAACCCTACAGTTAATTACCAAGTATTTCTTCAAGGTAGAGTATTATTTGAGATTCTGATAAAAGTTTTAGGGGCTAGGTTTGAAAAATACTTGTTTTTTAATACATAAATTACACTTTTGATTGAGGTGGATCCAAGATGGCCATTTAGGAACAGCTCAGGATTGCAGCTCCCAATGAAACCAGAGGGTGAGTGAAGGCAGCATTTTTATTGCCCACAGACTACGAAATTCCCAGGCAGAGGAGCTCCAGCGGTCGCCAGCGGGGCTGTTTCGCCCAGCGCGGCTGTATCGTCGGCGCAGCTGCTTTGCCCCGCAAGGCTGCTTTGTCAGCGCCCTAGCGCATTGGTTCTCCGTACAAAATACACTGGTTCGGGTGCCCTTTTGGCTGGCGATTGGAGCCATGGGAAGTCGCCCATTCATCTGTTTAAACAGGGGACTGAACAGGGAACCAGGACAGTAGATTCCAGGGCAAAAAAAGTGCACGAATCTCAGTGCTACTGTTTAAGCCAGCACAGTGAGTCACTGCACAGGAAAACACACAGATCCCGGCGCCTCTTCAACAGGCGACAGGAACACCAACTTAAAAAAAAAAAAGGCTCTGAGGCAGGGAGCCAGGCGATCAGGCTTGGCTGGTCCCACCCCCACAAAAGAACAGCAATCAGAAACTCTCTGGATTGAGAGTTTCACAGCAAGCTGAACCCGGTACGGTCCAGCTCTGTGGGTGAACAGGCGTCTGCCTTTACTGAAGCAGTCCAAATCTACAGAGATAGCCAATGCTGAGGCAGCCCACTGTTACCAAGGCAACCCAACACTGCTGAGGCAGCCCGCCGTTGCCAAGGCAACCCGCCACTACAGAGAGAGTCCGCCATAACAGAGGCGGGCCACCATTGCCGAGGAAGTTCTAACTACACCCATATAAACAGGGCTGCAGGGAAGTTCACTCAGCAGCTGGGCAGAGCCCACAGCAGCTCGGCAAAGCCTCTATAGGCCGACAGTGACTAGGCTGCCTCCTTGCTGGGCAGGGCAGCTCTCAAGGAAAAAAAAGGCAGCAGCATAACAGAAACTCATAAATAAAGCCATAAATCCCTGGGACAGAGCACCTTGGAACAAAAAGCAGTTTATGATTTCTGCTGCAGCTGACCTAAATGTGCCTGTCCAGCAGCTCTGAATGAACAACGGAGCTCACAGAACAGCATTTGAGCTCCTATTGTTGTATTTGACCGGAGCGTAGAAAGTTATCACAAGACAAAAGTATGCCAGATTACAGGGTCATTTATTATGCCGGCGACCACAGAGGACTCACGTCTCTCCAACCTGTGGTGGCAACAGGAGGGTGCCACGATTTTTTATACCCGAAAAACCACCTTGGGAGTGGGGGTGAGGGGCGGGGATGGGGATGAAAAGGCTTCAGACATTCCGAGGGCTAGTGGATTCTGTAAATTACCTCCTGGGCAGAGATGAGGGTGGGGGTCTCCGGACATTCCAAGGGATGGGGACTTTTGTCATTCCGTTTGTTACTTAAGTGGTTTACAGAAGCCAAAGATAAACATTTGTTTACACATTATCTGGTTAAGGTGGAAATCACAGACCTTAGTTACTTATTACAAGCCACAGGAGCCAGGATGGAACTAGCTTGGGCTGCTTAGTCTGGCAATTGCCGGTGAGCAAAGGCTAGCAATTCTGGCAGTTACTGATAAGAAAAGGTAAACAGCTTTACATAGTTTTGAAGACAAACTAACAGTTCTATTTACAGAGGCCAAGGACAGTAGTTGTTGTAAGGAGAATGGGGCAGCCATTTCAACTTATCTAAAAACAGTTTTGCATTTTATAAAATAGTTTTGCTCTGGTTCTGGCTCTAGGCCAGCACAATATCACATTCCTCCCTGTTCTTTTAACACCTATTAAATCTTTAATAGGTTTCCTCTTTTTGACACAAGGGCCCATAGTTGGATCTCAGAACCATCAATTTGACCGAGTCTATTCTTTCCTGAATAAATTTGAGGAGCATGTTTAGAAGGCATGGTCCAAATGTTAATCCTAGTACTATTAAGACCAGGGGTCCCGGCCGGGCGCGGTGGCTCAAGCCTGTAATCCCAGCACTTTGGGAGGCCGAGGCGGGTGGATCGCGAGGTCAAGAGATCGAGACCATCCTGGTCAACAAGGTGAAACCCCGTCTCTACTAAAAATACAAAAAATCAGCTGGGCATGGTGGCGCATGCCTGTAATCCCAGCTACTCAGGAGGCTGAGGCAGGAGAATTGCCTGAACCCAGGAGGCGGAGGTTGCAGTGAGCCGAGATCACACCATTGCACTCCAGCCTGGGCAACAAGAGCGAAACTCCGTCTCAAAAAAAAAAAAAAAAAAAAAAAGACCAGGGGTCCTGCTAATCCAGTGAGCAGGGATGTTAGCCAGGGGGACCAAGAGAACAGTTTTTGGTACCAACTTTCCGAGGTTTCTCTAAGGTGCCTTCTTGTTTCTATATTTTGTCTAACCATTGCAAGGCTATTTTGAATGATTCCAGAATTATTTGCATAGAAGCAACATTGTTCGCCAAGAGCCGCGCACAGTCCTCCTTCCTTCAAGAACAATAAGTCTAACCCCCTTCTATTTTGTAATACCATTTCAGCCAATGAGTCCACTTGTTCAGCTAATTTGGTGATGGAATTTTCCAGATGAGTAATATCTGCATCTATTTGGTGGGACAGAGTTTTGAAATTTTGGTCCCCAGTGACTAGGGCAGATATTCCTATAGCGGTGGACCCTGCCATTCCAAGCCCCACTAATAGGGGTATGATTACGGGGGCCCGTTTCCAACGTCTGTCTATATCGGGCACTATGAGAATTTCACCTTGGGGTCCACTATAAACATTTACCCGGGGTAGTATATATACAGGGGTACAAAGAATGGGTTTTGAGGAGTTGCTGAACTGGTAGGTGGAAATACAGCTTGTGAGGCCAAAAGTACAGGCGAACCAAACAGAGTCTGGTGCAATAGTAAAAACTTGTCCGGTTATAACTTAAAATGAGGGAGTTTTTGCAAAAACGTCGGTATGGGGAGCTGGCGAGATTATAGTTAGGGGAATGGAAACATCTGCCTTCTCCTTCCAGATCCCTTAGGGTTATGTGGAATTGCTTTTCAGTACATGAGGCACTCGAAGGGGCTATATCGAGTTGTGCTGCAAGGCCTGTGTAAAACGGTGGCTGTGGATTTAGGCATAGCCAGCAATCTTTGCCTAGGTCTGGGTTTGTCTGGTTGAGTAGGTGATGTGTGGAGGACAACATGTTTAGAAGGTTCAGGCCTTCTATGTCTGCGGGGGTTTCTGTGGACAAGTTAGGAATGGAGGTAGTAGAGCTTGAAGTGGAGGATAGGTTGGGAATAGGGGTAGCTATTTGGACCCTAGGGGAGGTTTTGGGGGGTTTTAGGACCTCAGCTATGGGTCCCATTGGGTGGTCGGGTCTGGGCAACGGTATATGCTGGATGGTAAAGATTTTTCCCATGTCCCATCCACTCATATATACTCTGAGGCCCCACGTGCGTCCTGTAACCCACCTCCCATCTGGATACAGGACTGTTATTTTAAGTGGGTTACAAGAACCGGAGGAGCAAGGGTCTGGGGGAGGGCCTCGGGTGAATGAGATGAAAGAGTCTCTGTTTGCAGTATATCCTGTTACAGTGGAGATAGTTTCACAACCCCAATAGGGGCAAAAGAATTCATTTAAGTCTCCACAGTTCCATCTTTTTTGTGGGGTGGATCCTGGGCACAGATATAACCCCATGGTCTGGAGTTGTCGCTCTGCCCCTGAACTGCTGCACCCAGCTATACCTCCACTTGTCCTGAAATTTAAGTGGGGGCCCAGGAGGGCACAGAGGTCCAGGGAGAAGGTAATGGGAGTCTCCTGAGAGTACTCCAGGGTTAGGTTGACTAGGGTAGATCCCTTTCCGGTTAAGGAACTAACATATGCTCCAGTAGAGCCCTCAATGATGACCCATCGATAGTAGGTGGGTGCCAAGGAGGGTCCCTTTCGGAGGGTGGTTGCAGGAATCAGGGAGATTAGGATGATGACTGAGAACGGCGCAACAGTCTTAGCTTTAGGGGGTCCGTTGAGGATGGAACCGCTTCCCATCTTGCATCCGGGGGGGCAGTCTTGACGTGTGAGTGGTGAATCCAAGCAGTCAGTCCGTCCACCTTGATTGCCGTGGGGGTGACCAGGATTACCGTGTAGGGTCCTTTCCAGCGAGGAGTTAGGTCAGAGGCAGTGAATCTTTTCACCAGGACTTCATCCCCTGGCTGGAAGGGGTGTACCGGCTGGTCAGTGAAATCCACTGGGGTAGGTTGAGTCTCCCTGATGAGCGTGTGCACCTGGGACTGAACAGACTGGAGTGCCTGCAAGGACTGACTCCGTCAACCATGAAACTGCTGCCATCTGTATACAGTACCTCCTCTGGGTTCCGCAGGGGGACGTCGGTGAGATCTGGTCGTGCAGCATGGAGGACATCTACTGTCTGCCGGCAGTCATGTATGGGCTTCTCTGGCTCGCTGTCGGGTAGCAGTGTGGCGGGGTTTAAAACTGTGGTTTTTGAAAATTTTATGCGGGGCTGGTCCAAAAGTAAGGCCTGATATTGAACTATGCGGGCATTAGACATCCATTTTCCCGGAACCCCACGGAGTAGTGACTCCACCGCATGGGGTGCCACTAAGTTCAACTCCTGCCCCAAGGTCAGTTTGTCTGCCTCTTTGACTAACAAGGCCGTAGCTGCCACCGACCTCAAACAAGCTGGCCACCCAGAGGCTACGGGATCAAGTCTTTTTGAAAGGTAGGCAACCGGTCGGGACCAGGGTCCCAATGTCTGGTGAGCACCCCCTTAGTGATTCCCTGTTTCTCATGCACAAACAACTGGAAAGGTTTAGAGATGTCTGGCAAGGCCAAGGCTGGGGCTGCAGTCAGGGCAGTCTTGAGCTTGTCAAAAGCCTGTTGCTCCACCTCTCTCCATGTTAGGGGCTGATTTCCTCCAGCGCAGGCATACAGGGGCTTGGCTATCTCAGCAAATCCCAGAATCCATAACCTGCAGTACCCTACTGCCCCAAGGAATTCTCGAACTTGACGTTTCGTGGTGGGCGTGGGTATTTGCAGCACTGCTTGGATTCGGCTGGGTGCCAGTGCCCAGTTGCCCTTCTCTATAACATAGCCCAGGTAAGTCACTTTTGGCTGGCAGAGTTGGGCCTTTTTAACTGAGATCCGGTACCCCAAAGTCTGCAGGGTTTTTAATAATGACTGAGTGGTCTCTTTACAGGCCTCCTGGGTTTTTGTAGCCAAGAGTAAGTCATCCACGTATTGGAGTAGGGTACACTCTGGGAACTCAGCTCGGAAGGCAGCAAGGTCTTGGCTAAGTGCCTCATCAAACAGAGTGGGGGAGTTTTTGAACCCCTGAGGCAGTCTTGTCCAAGTGAGTTGCCCCGAGACTCCAGTATCAGGGTCAGTCCATTCAAAAGCAAATATAGGCTGGCTAACAGGGGCTAGTGGGATGCAAAAGAATGCATCCTTAAGATCCAAGACAGTGTAATGGTGGTGTTCTGGGTCCAAGAGACTTAGGAGGGTGTACGGATTTGGAACTGTAGGATGAACAGTTTCTACCCGTTTATTTACCTCCCTCAAGTCCTGCACAGGCCGATAGTCCTGTGTGCCTGGTTTTAGCACGGGGAGCAAGGGGGTGTTCCAGGGAGACTTACAGGCAGTGAGGATTCCTCCCTTCAAGAGTCTGGTGATGTGCGGAGCAATTCCTCGCCTGGCTTCCCGGCTCATAGGGTATTGCTTCACCTGGACTGGAGTTGCCGTTGCTAATAGCTGGACCACAACTGGGGTGCGGTGACTTGCCAGCCCTGGGAGACTTGTTTCAGCCCATACTCCCGGTACACTCTCTTGAAATTTGCGGAGGAAGTCTGGTGCAGGTGGTTGATCTGTCTCCGAGGATAAAGCTTCCTGCAAGGGATACTCGTCTGACAGAGCACAGGTGATGAGGATCTGCTGAGGTGGCCCTGTGGCTAAGGGAGGAGGAATTGAGAGGCAAGCTTGACCCTCGCTGAAAGAAATATTTGCTTGCAGTTTATGGAGCAAGTCCCGTCCCAGGAGTGGATATGGACACTCAGGGATTACTAAGAATGAATGGGTGACAGTGCTGTTTCCCAGATCAACGAATCGATTTGTGGTCCACGGGCTAGTTGTGGTTTTTCCTGTGGCCCCCTGAATAATTTTCTGCTGGATAGTGGTCCCAGAGGCTGAGTAAGGACTGAGTGGGCCGCACCTGTGTCGACTGAAAAACTGACAGGTGTGCCCCCAACTTTCAAAGTGACCCTGGGCTCCTGGGGGCTTAGATGGTAAGAGCCCGGGGTCTGTCAGTCCTGGGTTTCTAAGCTGAAGATGGCCCTTGGCTGTCTCTCCTGTGTTACCGCTTGCCTCCTCCTCTCTGGACATTCGTTTTTCCAGTGTCCCTCTCTTCGGCAGAATGCACATTGGTTAGGCCTTGGCTTGGGCCTTTGTCTCCCTGGACCTCTCTGCTGGGTTTCTGGTCCTCGGGAGAGAACTTGGGTTTCCTGGAGTGCTGCTATCACTGCCTTAGAAATTCTCTTATCTTGTTTGGCCTCTAAGGTGTCCCTATTGTTAAAGACTTTTTGGGCGATCTCCAACAACTGAGTTAGATTCATTCCCTGGAACCCCTCTAATTTTTGTAATTTTCTTTTGATGTCTGGGGCAGACTGGGAAACGAAAGCCAGATTGATGGCCTGCTGGTTCTCCGGGGCCTCAGGGTCTATGGGGGTGTAGGTACGGTATGTGTCCTGTAGGCGCTCTAGGAAAGCAGCTGGGGACTCCTGCGGACCTTGGGTCACAGTCCCTACCTTGGAGAGATTGGTAGTTTTCCGGGCTGCCCCCCTAACTCCCTCTAACAAATACCGGTGAAAATTGTTCAAGGCCTGCATGCCCGCTGGGGTGTTTGGGTCCCATTGGGGCCTGGTGGAAGGGAAGAGTTCATTAATTTGCTCCTGGTAGTCTTCTACTGACCCTCCCGCCCTCCCAAGTATTGCTTTATGGGCTTCTTGTCTAATTCTGCTTCTCTCCTCCGTGGTAAACAACACCATGAGTAGCTGCTGACAGTCGTCCCAGGTTGGACGGTGGGTTTGTAAAACCGACTCCAGGAGTCCTGTGAGTGCCTGGGGCTTTTCAGAAAATGGATGGTGTTGAGCCTTTCAGTTATACAGATCACTAGAGGAGAAGGGGATATGAACAAAGAAGGGGCGGCCCCGGCTGCTGCCATCTGCGGGAGGTGCCTCCCTGAGGGGCAGCAGCTTCGGCGGGTGTGGGGCCCCACTTCGAGTGTGGAGAGGAGATAAGGGCTGATCATTAGTACTGTCCGGAGAGGGGTGTCGGGATCCCGCTCCCACGGGCCGAAAATACGGTGGAGGCAATTCTTGGTCCTCTGCAGGGCTTGGAAGAACAGCTGGTGCTGAGGGGCCCCTTTTTAGGCCTGCTAGCATAACCTGAAGTCCAGCGTGTTCTACGCATTTTTCAAGCCAAGGAGGAGGATGCTGGAGTAGTTTCAGCCATTGATCAACATATGGAAATTGGTCAGGGTGACCTGGGGGCCCTGCCACGATGTTCCAGACAGCCCGAGTTATCTTGGGATCGTATGTTCCCGTATCTGGCCAGCCTACCCCAAAGGCTGGCCACTCTAACTCACAGAGGGTCCGAAGCCTCTGTGAGGTTAGCTTAATACCATACTGGCCAGAGAACCCTGTTTTAAAATTTGCCGTCATGCATTGGATTGGGGTGCATGGTCGAGACTGTGATGACCCCATCTGTTGGTTGTTTTTCTCTTTTTTTTTTTTTTTTTTTTTTTTTAAGACTGGCTCCCCTGAGGATTTTAACCGGCAAGCCCTACACCTTAACTACTATGCTAACAGACCATTTGCTATAGGGGTCAGGCAAAAAGCTTTCTTAAGTAGCTTTTTTTTTTTTTTTTTTTTTTTTTTAGATGCGAATACTGTCCCCTGAAAGCTGGGTGGGGCTGACTGCCTGCAGAGAAAGGAGAAAAAAATGCTTTTAGTGTCAGTTTAAAACCTGAGCTAGCAGCCAGGGATCCTGAAAAGTATTAAATTCTTCTCTGCCTCATCCCTTCTCCTTTCTTTCCCTTGGGCTCTTCTGTTTGCTACTCGTGTCTTTCTCTTTCTGTGGTATAGCCAACTTTGGAAAGCCTCAAATTCGAATTTGGCCCTCTTCAAAGCAGGTTTCAGCAGGGCTTCTACAGCCAGGTCCTGCAAGGACCAGACAATTGAATTGGTAGGTCTGTCTCTAGTTCTAGTCAAAGAAACAGGGGGTAGGGGCCAAGGTAAGGTGGTGGTCTCTCTCTCCACAACCCACCACTGGAGAGAATAAGCTCTATGGAGGTTTAGTGCTGCTCGAGCATAATCCTCTCGATTATAGGCTTTTGTATCCAGAGCCTGTGGGAAAGTGGGGATGTGGCAAAAGAGATGAACTAATAGATCAACTGGGTGTGTATTTTGTACCCACCATAATTCGGAGGGTGAGCAAAAGAACTGCCAATCTGTCTTTAGTGGTTTATGGCACCCAAATTCCCAACAATTGGGATGATGCCAGTATGCCTCCCTATGATGCACCACCGGGCACTGCCCGTAACAACATTGGACACTTTCTTGGCAGAATAGACAGTTCCCTATTTTCCATCCCAGCTTGAGAAAGAGCACCCGTAAACTCTGATCTAGGGTTTTGTTCCCCACAGCTCTAAAGAAACTACCTCCAAGGTGTCGGGGGCACAGCGGCCTCCCCGACATGGAATTAGACCCAGCACGGGCAAAAGTACTCTTTTCCCGGTGGAGGTGGCTGGGAGAATTTACAGGCCACAATAACCATAACAAGGAAAATAATAAAGACAACTAGAGTTAAGACTATCTGCCACATGGCAAAGGAAGAAAGAGTGAGGCCTCAGTGATAGAAGAAGATGAGGAAAAAGGAGAAAAGAGTAATTTCTGCTGGGGTGTAATCAATAAAAGTTCCCTGCATCCAGTGGTCCGTCAACCACTGTAAGATATCTCCTACCTCAAGGGAAGATGGCCTGAACCAGTGTATGTCTGCTAGCAGGAGTCTAATAAAACTGACAAATTTACAGACGAGACAGGACCACATACAAGAGTGACAGACAAAGGGTGGGTGCCCCCCAGATGGGAGACCAGTCAGATGCCTGCCCGGCCACTTTCTCGGAAGAATTTTCAGGGGCGTCTTGGCTAAGGTGTACCCGTATAATCCCCGGGCCTGGTCACCTCAGGATGGAAGTCCAAGTAGGACAGCTCTGAGGTGAATCATCGTTATGCCCTACGACGCCCCAGTGGAACCGCGGGTGAAGGCCCACACAAGCCCCGTAGCCTTTCAGCCGTGGGACTACATATATACACACTCACTCTCTCACTCACACGGAGGTTACGGAAAACAACCGAACGCTGCCACCCACTATGCCAGCTACCAGGGGCGAACGCTGGTACACTCTGCACCAGCTACCGGAAACGAACACTGGTACCCTCTGCACCGGTTACCAGAAGGCTGCCACCCATTATGACAGCCACCAGAAGCGAACGCTGGTACCCCCTGCACCAGCTACCAGAAGCCTCAAGCGACGTCTCGGTGAGGCTTGCCAGGTCAGAGTTGAAATGACTCGTCAGTCCCCTGACACAGGCCCAGACCAGACTTACCTCCGGAGGCTTTTCCTTTTAGGACCCTGAGGAATTTCGGGTGAATGTCGGCCGAGAGGTCGCTTATCCTCCAGGGTGGCTCTCCAGGGCCCTGCGAAAGGACAGGGGGAGCCTCCCCAGAGGCCCCCAAGGTGGGAGCGGCCGCCCGGGCGAGATTCTGAGATGGCTTTTGTCTGGTGATAACAAAAAGAGAATTTCTCGCTGGGGAACTCCAAATGTTGTATTTGACCGGAGCGTAGAAAGTTATCACAAGACAAAAGTATGCCAGATTACAGGGTCATTTATTATGCCGGCGACCACAGAGGACTCATGTCTCTCCAACCTGTGGTAGCAACAGGAGGGTGCCACGATTTTTTATACCCGAAAAACCACCTTGGGAGTGGGGGTGAGGGGCGGGGATGGGGATGAAAAGGCTTCAGACATTCCGAGGGCTAGTGGATTCTGTAAATTACCTCCTGGGCAGAGATGAGGGTGGGGGTCTCCGGACATTCCAAGGGATGGGGACTTTTGTCATTCCGTTTGTTACTTAAGTGGTTTACAGAAGCCAAAGATAAACATTTGTTTACACATTATCTGGTTAAGGTGGAAATCACAGACCTTAGTTACTTATTACAAGCCACAGGAGCCAGGATGGAACTAGCTTGGGCTGCTTAGTCTGGCAATTGCCGGTGAGCAAAGGCTAGCAATTCTGGCAGTTACTGATAAGAAAAGGTAAACAGCTTTACATAGTTTTGAAGACAAACTAACAGTTCTATTCACAGAGGCCAAGGACAGTAGTTGTTGTAAGGAGAATGGGGCAGCCATTTCAACTTATCTAAAAACAGTTTTGCATTTTATAAAATAGTTTTGCTCTGGTTCTGGCTCTAGGCCAGCACAATATCACA
>NW_022437086.1:141480-188645 GCF_009761245.1 Sapajus apella | reverse complement strand
AAAATAGTTTTGCTCT
Source organism: Sapajus apella (assembly GCF_009761245.1). Classification (NCBI taxonomy): domain Eukaryota; kingdom Metazoa; phylum Chordata; class Mammalia; order Primates; family Cebidae; genus Sapajus; species Sapajus apella. The sequence continues at coordinate 188,629 of NW_022437086.1, read as the reverse complement.
GGTTCTGGCTCTAGGCCAGCACAATATCACACTATAAAGAACAGACTGTCTGCTAAAGCAGCTCTCTGACCCGTGTATATCCAAAGAGCCACCTCATAAAGGAGAGATCAGATTGACACTTGGCGGGTATCCTTCTGGGACAAAGATAGCGGAAGATGAAAACTAGTAACAACCCTTACTGTTCTGCAACTGCTGCAGGTGATCCCCAGGCAAGCAGGGCCTGGAGTGGACCTCAGCAGACCTACAGCAGAGGGGCCAGACTGTCAGAAGGAAAACTAGGAAACAAAAATAACCTCATCAACAAACAGAACGCCCGCTCAGACACCCAATCTGAAAGCCAGCAACTACAAAGACGACAGGTGGACAAATCCATAAAGATGGGAAGAAACCAGCGCAAAAAGGATGAAAACACCCGAAACCAGAACACCTCTCCTCCTAAAAGGGATCACAACTCCTCACCAGCAAGGGAACAAGGTTGGATGGAGAACGAGTGTGATGAAATGACAGAATCAGACTTCAGAAGGTGGATAGTAAGAAACTTCTGTGAACTTAAAGAACATGTTCTAACCCAATGCAAAGAAACTAAGAACCTTGAAAAAAGATTTGACGAAATGCTAACAAGAATGGACAAAATAGAAAGCAATACAAGTGAATTGATGGAGCTGAAAAACACAACACGAGAACTTCACGAAGCATGCACAAGTATCAACAGTCGAATTGACCAAGCAGAAGAAAGGATATCAGAGGTCGAACACCAAATCAATGAAATAAAACGGGAAGGCAAGAATGGAGAAAAAAGGGTAAAAAGCAATGAACAAAGTCTCCAAGAAATGTGGGACTATGTGAAAAGACCTAATCTACGTTTGATAGGCGTACCTGAAAGCGACGAAGAAATGAATCCAAGCTGGAAAAAACTCTTCAGGATATTATCCAGGAAAACTTCCCCAACTTAGCAAGGCAGGCAAATATTCAAGTCCAGGAAATACAGAGAACACCACAAAGATATTCGTCAAGAAGAGCAACCCCAAGGCACATAATCGTCAGATTCAGCAGGGTTGAAATGAACTGGGAGAAAATACTAAGGGAAGCCAGAGAGAAAGGTCGGGTTACCCACAAAGGGAAGCCCATCAGACTCACAGCAGATCTCTCAGCAGAAACCCTACAAGCCAGAAGAGAGTGGGGGCCGATATTCAACATCCTTACAGAAAAGAACTTCCAACCCAGAATCTCCTATCCAGCCAAACTAAGCTTCATAAGTGAAGGAAAAATACAATCCTTTGTGAACATGCAAGTACTCGGAGATTTCATCACCACCAGGCCTGTTTTACAAGAGCTCCTGAAAGAGGCTCTACACATATAAAGGAACAACCGGTACCAGCCACTCCAAAAACATGCCAGAAGGTAAAGAGAATCAACACAATGAAGAATCTGCATCAACTAATGGGCAAAACAGCCAGCTAGCACCAATATGGCAGTATCAAATTCACACATAACAATATTAACCCTAAATGTAAATGGACTAAATGCCCCAATCAAAAGACACAGACTGGCAAATTGGATAAAAAGCCAAAACCCATCGGTGTGCTGTATCCAGGAAACCCATGTCACATGCAAGGATACACAAAGGCTCAAAATAAAGGAATGGAGGAAGATTTACCAAGCAAACGGGGAGCAAAAAAAAGGAGGAGTTGCAATTCTCATCTCTGATAAATTAGACTTTAAATCAACAAAGATGAAAGGAGACAAAGAAGGACATTACATAATGGTAAAAGGATCAATGCAATAACAAGAGCTAACGATCCTAAATATATCGCACCCAATACATAAGGCAAGTTCTGAATGACTTATAAAGAGACTTAGACTCCCACACAATAATAGTGGGAGACTTCAACACCCCATTGTCAATATTAGACAGATCAACCAAACAGAAAATTAACAAGGATATCCAGGACTTGAACTCAGACCTGGACCAAGCAAACCTAATAGACATTTACAGAACTCTCCACCCCAAATCCACAGAATATACATTCTTCTCAGCACCACATCACACCTACTCTAAAATTGATCACATAATTGGGAGTAAACCACGCCTCAGCAAATGCAAAAGAATGGAAATCATGACAAACAGTCTCTCAGACCACAGTGCAATCAAGTTAGAACTCAGAATTCAAAAACTAACCCAGAACCGCACAGCTTCATGGAAACTGAACAACTTGCTCTTGAATGTTGATGGGATAAACAACGAAATGAAGACAGAAATAAAGATGTTCTTTGAAACCAACAAGAAGGAAGACACAACATACCAGAATCTCTGGGACACATTTAAAGCAGTCTTAGAGGAAAATATATAGCAATAAGCGCCCACATGAGAAGCAAGGAGAGATCAAAAATTGACAACCTATCATCAAAATTGAAAGAGCTAGAGGAGCACAATAAAAAAAACTCAAAGTCTAGCAGAGGACAAGAAATAGCTAAGATCGGAGCAGAACTGAAGGAGATAGAGAAACAAAAAACCCTTTAAAAAATCAATAAATCCAGGAGCTGGTTTTTTGAAAAGATCAAAAAAATAGACAGACCACTAGCCAGCTTAATAAAAAAGAAAAGAGAGAATAACCAAATTGATGCAATAAAAAACAATAAAGGGGATATCACCACAGATTCCACAGAAATTCAAACCAACATCAGAGATTACTACAAACAACTCTATGCACATAAACTAGTAAACCTGGAAGAAATGGATAAATTCCTGGACACTTGCCTCCTGCCAAGCCTAAACTAGGAAGAAGCCAAAACCCTGAACAGACCCATAACAAGGTCTGAAGTTGAAGCAGTAATTAATAGCCTACCACTCAAAAAAAGCCCAGGTCCAGACGGGTTCACAGCCGAATTCTACAAGACATACAAAGAGGAGCTGGTACCATTCCTTCTGAAACTAGTCCAAACAATACAAAAAGAGGGAATTCTTCCCAAATCATTTTATGAGACCAACATCATCCTGATTCCAAAACATGGCAGAGACTCAACAAGAAAAGCAAACGTCAGGCCAATATCCATGATGAACATAGATGCAAAAATCTTCAATAAAATACTGGCAAGCCGATTACAACAGCACATCAAAAAGCTTATCCACCATGATCAAGTAGGCTTCATCCCGGGGATGTAAGGCTGGTTAAACACATGCAAGTCTATAAACATAATTCACCACATAAACAGAACCAAAGGACACAAACAGATGGAGAAACATTCCATGTTCATGGTTAGGAAGAATCAATATCGTGAAAATGGCCATACTGCCCAAAGTAATTTACAGATTCAATGCTATCCCCATCAAGCTACCAATGACCTTCTTCACAGAACTGGAAAAAAACACCTTAAACTTCATATGGAACCAAAAGAGAGCCCGCATAGCCAAGTCAATTCTAAGCAAAAAGAACAAAGCTGGAGGCATCACACTACCTGACTTCAAACTATACTACAAGGCTACAGTAATCAAAACAGCATGGTACTGGTACCAAAACAGACATATAGACCAATGGAACAGAACAGAGGTCTCGGAGGGAATGCAACACATCTACAACCATCTGATCTTTGACAAACCAGACAAAAACAAGCAATGGGGAAAGGATTCCCTGTTCAATAAATGGTGTTGGGAAAGCTGGCTAGCCAGGTGCAGAAAGCAGAAGCTGGACCCCTTCCTGACACCTTACACTAAAATTAACTCCAGATGGATTAAAGACTTAAACATAAGACCTAACACCATAAAAACCCTAGAAGAAAATCTAGGCAAAACCATTCAGGACATAGGTGTAGGCAAGGACTTCATGACCAAAACACCAAAAGCATTGACAATAAAAGCCAAAATAGACAAATGGGACCTAATCAAACTCCACAGCTTCTGCACAGCAAGAGAAACAGTCATTAGAGTGAATCGGCAACCAACAGAATGGGAAAAAATTTTGCAGTTTACCCATCTGACAAAGGGCTGATATCCAGAATTTACAAAGAACTAAAACAGATTTACAAGAAAAAAACAAACAAGCCCATTCAAAAGTGGGCAAAGGATACGAACAGATACTTTACAAAAGAAGGCATACGTGAGGCCAACAAACATATGAAAAAATGCTCATCATCACTGGTCATCAGAGAAATGCAAATCAAAACCACATTGAGATACCATCTCACGCCACTAAGAATGGCGATCATTAAAAAATATGGAGACAACAGATGCTGGAGAGGATGTGGAGAAATAGGAACACTTTTACACTGTTGGTGGGAGTGTAAATTAGTTCAACCATTGTGGAAGACAGTGTGGCGATTCCTCAAGGACCTAGAAATAGAAATACCATTTGACCCAGCAATCCCATTACTGGGTATATATCCAAAGGATTATAAATACTACTACTATAAGGACACGTGTACACAAATGTTCATTGCAGCACTGTTTACAATAGCAAAGACCTGGAACCAACCCAAATGCCCATCGATGATAGACTGGACAGGGAAAATGTGGCACACATACACCATGGAATATTATGCAGCCATCAAAAACGATGAGTTTGTGTCCTTTGTACGGACATGGATGAACCTGGAAACCATCATTCTCAGCAAACTGACAGAAGGGCAGAAGATCAAACACCACATGTTCTCACTTGTAGGTGGGTGTTGAACAATGAGAACACATGGACACAGGGAGGGAAGTACTACACACTGGGGTCAGTTGGGGGGAAATAGGGGAGGGACGGTGAGGGGTGGGGAATTGGGTAGAGATAGCAAGGGGAAGAGATGTCAGATGTAGGTGATGGGGAGGAAGGCAGCAAATCACACTGCCATGTGTGTACCTATGCAACAATCTTGCATGTTCTTCACATGTACCCCAAAACCTAAAATGCAATAAAATAAATAAATGGAAAAATAAATAAATTACACTTTTATTTGGACATCTTCCTAACTCCAAACACTTGGGGATATATTGTTTCCTCCATTCCATAGAAGCTTGTAGCTATTGGATCTCGCCCCCATTTCTTTTTTCCTCTCTATTTAATGTGGAAATTGTATTTATGTATTATGTATGTATTACGTATTATGTATGTATTTATGTATTATGTCTCATACCTTAAATTTTTTAAAAAATATTTTCAGAGCTCTAGCCTATATAACACTTCAAAGAATGTGATATAAACACATTTCAATACAACTATAAATCTGTTATAAATAAGACTGAGTTTTTTAAATATCTTAATTATTGTTAATTTCCCAATGCTTCAATATTACAATAAATGCTTGCTTCATGAGGGAAGAAAATAATTTAGGAAAGAAAAGGAATCAAGCATCTCTAAACTGTAGGATTTATGTGAATGTGCTGGGGTTGATGTTTAGTAATCTCTTCCTTAACACTGTAGCAAAAAATACTGCATAAAAGTATCTTTCACAAATTTGCTCTCCAATACCAATTAGCATTACTTAACCTTTTCATTACTTTTGCTGTGGGTTTCTGCTCCCATATTGTTTCTAATAAAGTTCAGCAACATGACTTCTTGAAAGCAGGCCTTGTGAATTGTGCTTGGATTTTAACTCATAAAAGGAAGGCAAATACCATTAGAAGGTGTTTCATACATTTCCACCAAAAACAAGAGGCACAGCTGGTCATACTGGACCTCACAAAGGCTGGATGGGAAAGCATAGATATCAGGGTGCTGGGAATGTATCTTTATGACCATGATGGTTGGAAGCAACCAAGCACAGCTGTCCTCTCTTGTGTACAAGGTAAAATCATGCATGTAAGGGGTCAACGGTTGGGAAGATTATAATATTTGCATGCTAATAAAAGCTGCCTGACCTGGACATGGTGGCTCACACCTGTAATCCCAGCACTTTGGGAGGCTGAGTTGGACGGATCACCTGAGGCCAAGAGTTCGAGATCAGCCTGGCCAACATGCCGAAACCCCATCTCTATTTAAAAAAAAAAAAAAAAAAAAAAGCCTGCCTGACAAGGAGCATGTAAACCACAGTGATTGCTCATCCGGCCCTGTGACCCAGCAGGCTTATGAATCAGTCAAAAATAGCAGCTGTCAAATGGCTGACACAATCTAACAACATGCTCAATACAATGTGTCACTAGTGGAAATCTTGAATTTCTTCATTTCTGCAGTTTCTGTTAGTTCCTAAGGTAGGTACTTTTAATGAATAAAATCTGCCTTAAATGTTAACACCTGATAAATTCTCTCTGGAGGACTATTAATTGGCTGACTTAATTGAAATGCTAGCTCTTGCCATCTAAGTACCATTAAATGAAATTTCTAAGGTTCCTAAGGGGTCAACTGTTACGATTTTAACTTCTTTTTAATCCTATATTCTTTTCTAAAAAATCTCTCTTATGGCTATTTTGAATAATTGGGCTTTTGCTGCTAACTTGTAAGTAATAGGTTTATATATATTTTGTGAAATCTAATATAGAAAACAACATTTATATTGGATAATCATCAATATGGTGTATATATCTGGTATAAACAACATTTTTTGGCATATTGAATTTGGCATTTTTCTCTTTTCTGATATATTTTGATGCACCATTATCAGTTTGTCTCCTGTTGGGGCATAAAGAGGTGATAGCGGACCCTTTTCACAAGATGGCGCCGAAAGCGAAGAAGGAAGCTCCTGCCCCTCCTAAAGCCGAAGCCAAAGTGAAGGCTTTAAAGGCCAAGAAAGCAGTGTTGAAAGGTGTCCACAGCCACAAAAAAAAGAAGATCCGCACGTCATCCACCTTCCGGCGGCCCAAGACACTGCGACTCCGGAGGCAGCCCAAATATCCTCGGAAGAGCGCCCCCAGGAGAAACAAACTGGACCACTATGCTATCAAGTTTCCGCTGACCACTGAGTCTGCCATGAAGAAGATAGAAAACAACAACACACTTGTGTTCATTGTGGATGTTAAAGCCAACAAGCACCAGATCAAACAGGCTGTGAAGAAGCTCTATGACATTGATGTGGCCAAGGTCAACACCCTGATTCGGCCTGGTGGAGAGAAAAAGGCATATGTTCGACTGGCTCCTGATTACGATGCTTTGGATGTTGCCAACAAAATTGGGATCATCTAAACTGAGTCCAGCTGGCTAATTCTAAATATATGTATATCTTTTCACCATAAAAAAAAAAAAAAAGAGGTGATAGCCATTTGCATTATCTACTAAAAACCTGTGGTGGCTCATAGTATTATTGACCACAGGTTCCAATGTCTTGTGGCAGATTCAAATATTATATTGCAGTGTCAGTTTAACATTTGGATGTGTGTTAAATCTCTAGATAGATTGTAATTAATTTTTTTGTAACACTGATGGTAATCAGTACACACTGAAAATCCAATAATTATTTTCTTCTTTTTAACTGAAAATCATATTTATGGGTACCTATTATCAACACTGCATTCATAATTCAATTTATATCCTGTATATCTAGTTATGAATTTTACATAGCACTTAATTTGACACTTAAGATAAATCTATTTGATTTGAATACAACGGGCAGGATGTGTGTGTGTGTGTGAGTGTGTGTGTGTACTTCAGTTACCTGAGCCTTGGGAAACTGATTTTACAAATATACAGATATAGCCGGGCGCGGTGGCTAAAGCCTGTAATCCCAGCACTTTGGGAGGCTGAGGTGGGTGGATCACGAAGTCAGGAGATTGAGACCATCCTGGTCAACATGGTGAAACCCCGTCTCTACTAAAAATACAAAACATAAGCTGGGCATGGTGGCGCATGCCTGTAATCCCAGCTACTCAGGAGGTTGAGGCAGGAGAATTGCCTGAACCCAGGAGGCGGAGGTTGCAGTGAGCCGAGATCGCGCCATTGCACTCCAGCCTGGGCAACAAGAGTGAAACTCCGTCTCAAAAAAAAAAAAAAAAAAAAAAAAAAAACAGAAAACAGATATAAATCTATGAGGTTTATTATTATTATTTTTTTTTGCAAAGCTATATATATATTTTTCCTGTTTATTAAAATACTGGCATTGGTATTATGCAGATACATTTGTAGATCTTAGAGCAGAAATAAAATGTTGTAAAAATTAATGCTTAATAACTATTTCTGGTAAATCAATAAAAAATAAAAAGTATACATCTTTACAAGGTAGTTATTTACAATTGCTTAGAGCTTACCGGTCAGCTAAGGCCTATCTTCTTTAATACTTTGCTTACATTGCACCTGCTCAGTTACAGTCTGTCCTGGAGAGAAATGACCCTGACTGAGCATGGCCAAGAAAACAAAGAAAAATTTTGGCAGAGAAATCATATGTGTAAAGAAACAGAGCTGTGGAAGAGAAAATAATATTCAGTGAAGAATAAATAAATAAATTTTACCACAGTTATTTTTAAGAAAATAGATGCTTTGAAATCAAATCAAATTTACTTATTTAATTACAAAATCGCAAATATAGGGGTGAATGAAGTGAAATGTCTCTGTCTTCGCAGAGTTTACACTGTAGGGTTTGGAAAATAAAGACAATTAGAGAATAAATAATCCCTCATATAAATCATGTAGTATAAGTTGATACTGCATTCTGGAAGAAGGCTTGCCAATGCCTACATAAGCTGAAGATACAAATATATTTTAATTATATCTGTGGTCATGAAGGGGCATCATTTGTCTGGGGTAATACCCAAGGTTCTTTGCTTCATGTCAAGAAAATTAAGGACGTAGATGCGCAAGGAGTAAGTTTAAAAGGAGAAATTTAATAGGCAAAAGAGAAGAGAAAAGCTCCCTTGTGCAGAAGAAGAGCATTCAGAACAGATCTCCCCGTTTGTGACAAGGTGCTCTTGGTTTTACAAATGAGCTTGAGGAGGTGGTGTCTGATTTACATAGGGCAGAGGATTGGTTGGATCAGGTGTGCCATTTACATACCGTGCCAAGAAGCTGGCCATCCCACCCTAATCTCTTGTTATGCAGATGGATTCTCTACCTGGACAGTGCCATGTTGCCTATTCCCTAAATTCACACATGGTGAAAACGAAAGGGGAAGATGGAACCTCCATGTTGGACATGGCTGGCTCCAAGGTAGCCTTTTCCTATTGGCACAGCTGCCGGCACTCACCTGTGCAAGCTTTCAGCTTATCTGTTTGCAGCTTCAGTTTTCAGGCTGCTTTTGTGAGATAAGTAATGATTTGGGGGCTGCTTTTTATTTTAAGAAATCTAAACAAGGACTTACTTACCCTATCTGCCTCAATAATTTCATTTTAGCTCCTATATCAGTTATATATCTATATAATGGCACAATTTAAAAAAAATGCTCGGACTGTTTATAAAAGCACTAAAAATCTGAAAAATCAAAATATTCATGAACAGTTGAATAAATTGTAGTGTATTTATATAATGTAACATTGTGACATTTATATGTAACATTTATATGATTTTTTTTCATATATTTTTTTTCTTTTTCTAACATATATATAATGTAACATTGCCCATCAGTGAATATGGGCAAACCACAACTACAGACAGCAGCAAAGAGCAATCTGACAGCCATTGATGAGCAACAAAAGCTGGCCAAAAATGATAACTTATTTTATTAGTCCATTTATTTAAAGTTCAAAACAGGCAAATCTTATTTTTTGTATAAAAAGCCAGGATATAAATTACTCTTGGGGAACAGTAATTAAAAGGGAAAAAAAGGAGGGAGGGTTCTCAGGTTTTTAAAACTCTTTCACCACTGGGTGCCGAGTCCATGGCATATGCATTTTGTAAAAATTCATCAAGCTGTTTTTTTAATAATAGATGTACTATTTTTTTTTTTTTTTTTGAGAGGGAGTCTTACTGTGTCGCCCAGGCTGGAGTGCAATGGTGCAATCTTGGCTCACTGCAACCTCCACCTCCCGGGTTCAAGCAATTCTCTGCCTCAGCCTCCTGAGTAGCTGGGATTACAGGCGCCAGCCACCACAACTGGCTAATTTTCTTTTTCTTGTATTTTTAGTAGAGTCGGGGTTTTACCATCATAGCCAGACTGGTCTTGAACTCCTGACCTTGTGATGCACCTATCTCAACCTCCCAAAGTCCTGGGATTACAGGCGTGAACCACCATGCCCAGCCTTAGATGCATTTTTTATGTGTGTAAAATTAAAAAAAAATTTTTAAATATTTTCATTTATCTCTTTTCATTTCAGTCCAATTTAATGACATAAAATTGTTTAAAACATTATTTTATGTTTAAATATTGACTTTACCTATAAATATCCTTTTTGTGTTTCTTAATATTTTTATTGCTCTTAAAATAACTTCATCAATTTTATTAACATGTTAAAAAAAAAACACTGACTTCACTGGACAAGTTATTATCCCCAAATAGCAGATGAGTCAGGAGGGTTAAGAGACTAGCCCAAGGTTATACATGCACTCTGAGCCAGCTCTTCCAACCACTGAACACACTGTCTCACCCAGGAAACACACAAGCAATAGAAGTACTCCTAAGGATACATGAAATCATAACAGCACATGCAAGTTTGTGTAAAGATAAAATAAACTTATACAGAGTTTACCTGCAGAAAGGGCACTAGGATATAGAGTATGGAAACTCATATCAAAATCAGCATTCTCTAGGTGTTTTTGCTTTTTGTAGAGATGTGGTCTTGCTATATTGCCCACGCTGATCTCAAACTTTTTGGCTCAAGCAATTTTCCTGCCTCAGCATCCCAACGCACTTTCTGTAATTTAAAAAATATATGTATGGGTCAAGTGTTCTGGTTCATGCCTGTGATTTCAACACTTTGAGTGGCTGAGGGGGAAAGACTGTTTGATTGCAGGAGTTTAAGACAAGCCTGGACAACATAGTGAATTCTCATGTCAACTAAAAATCAAAAAATTAGCTATACATGGAGGTACACTCCTGTAGTCCTATCTACTTGAGAGACTGAGGTGGAGGGAACACTTGAGCCTTGGAGATGAAGGTTGTGGTGAGCTATAATTTCACCACTGCACTCCAGCCTGGGTAGCAAAGTGAGATTCTGTCTCAAAAATAATACTTATAGACAAAATGCATTCATATAATTTTGCTATTCATTGTATTGAATTAATTTAAAAATGAGAAAAAATAGAAATAGTCAAAGGCTATACCATCCCTTCCTGATCTTTCTCTTGCCCTTCACATTAGCTCTTTATTCCCAAAGCAAGCCCGCCAGTAGGGCTAGAAGTTCCCTTGCTGCAAACTTTTTACATTCTCAATCTGAGGCCATTTTAGCTTTCCTGAAGATATTCCTCATATTAGAGGAGAGCTTTGCTTTACATTTGCGTATGTAAAGAGACTATGTAGTTGGCTGTCTTACTTTTTCTATGATTAAAAACAAATCCTGGTGGCTGACAGCCAGGCACAGCCAGGTAAGCTGAGAGGAGGAGACAGAAACTTGCAATCAATGGGCTGTACTGACGTCTTAAACATATTTTTTTTCTTTTCAACTATATAGAAAATTTCCTGAGGGTTTGATGCTATGCATCTTTGAATCCAAACATCTCATTCTTTGCCTTATACATAGTACAAACTTGTTCACAGTTTATAACACATAGACAAGAACTCAGGAAGCAGTGTGCAAGCCAGACTCAGTCCAAGTGAGCCTAATGGGCGGGCCACCTCCTGCAGCAGGTAGCATGGTCAAGCAAGGCCCAGGCGTGGCATCACCAGTCATAGGTCCCTGGTTTGCAAAGTGACCAAGAAGGAAATTCTGCCTCGGGAAATTAGTAAGAAACTTCAGAGGCATCAATTCTCAGCAGTGTGTGAGGATTTTCTGAAGCCAGATGGAAAGTTTCATTAGAGTAGAGACCAATACTTTTTCTCCATTTTATTTCCTAAGCTTAGCAGAAAGCATGGCACATCCTTTCTGCTAACACACATTTATTAATTAAAGGAATGAATATGTGCTCTTCATAAACTGTAAAGCTATTCAAATCAAGACTTAATTATTATTATTATTTTTATTATTTTTTTTTGAGACAGGGTTTCGCTCCTGTTACCCAGGCTGGAGTGCAATGGCGCAATCTCGGCTCACCGCAACCTCTGCCTCCTGGGTTCAGGCGATTCTCCTGACTCAACCTCCTGAGTAGCTGGGATTACAGGCACGCGCCACCATGCCCAGCTAATTTTTTGTAGTTTTAGTAGAGAAGGGGTTTCACCATGTTGACCAGGATGGTCTCGATCTCTTGACCTCGTGATCCACCCACCTCGGCCTCCCAAAGTGTTGGGATTATAGGCGTGAGCCACCGCGCCCAGCAAGACTTTATTATTATTATTTATTAGAGTTTAGTTAATAGAATCAAATAGAAGGTAAAAATCTGTAAGATTTAGAAAGCAGGATTGAAAGTTTAATGTTGCAGTAGCAATCTTAGGTAAAGTAAATTAAAATTTTTAGTTACTAAATTTGTGATTATTATAATTACATTTAAATTGCCACTTGTGTATGAAACATAAAATCTGACTGAAGGCAAGCATAATTGTAGATGAAAAGGCAAAAAAAGAAAAACCTGATCAGGTGAAATCTTCAAGTTCTACTCTATGCTTCTTTTTAGGAAATAGTTTTCTCCTCTCCTGGTACCAATCCCTAGTGACACGGGAGTTAAGAAATTATTTAGGCAGATAGCAAGGGTATGAGAATCCTCTGTAAGGCTTTTCTTTATTTTTTTAGATGGACTCTCACTTTTGTTGCCCAGGCTGGAGTGCAATGGAGCGATCTCGGCTCACCGCAACCTCTGCCTCCCAGGTTGAAGCGATTCTCCTACCTCAGCCTCCCAAGTAGCTGGGATTGCAGACAGGCATGTGTCACCATGTCTCAGACAAGAAAGTATTTATGACACAGACACACACAAGGAGTTGGTTTAGGAGTGGCAAGTTTAATAGACAAAGGACAGGAAAAAGAAAAAAAGGATTCCTTAATTCTAGGAAAGTGGGTCATCCAAGAAGGGTATCTGTTTGCAGCAGAATGCAATCAGTTTAGTACAGAGGTTTGAAGATGCAGTGATTGATTTACACAGGGCTCAGGGAAGTAGTTTGATCAAGTGTGCCATTTACATAGCCCATGAAAAAACTGGTTCTGCCACTCGAGTCTTTTATTATGCAAATGGGGCCTCCACCTGGTGGTAGCCATAACACCCACACGTGTGGTTTTACATGGAGGCTGCCATGACATCAGCACACGTGGTGACAAAGAAAAGAGGGTGGAAGACACCAAATTAAAGGTACCTGGCTTCCAGTTACAGCTGCTTTCATTTACATATAAAACCCCCTAGTTTGTATATCTAGCCCTAACTTTTCAGACCGCTTACTGTTAAGAGAAGAAGTGGTTTGGGGGATGCTTTTTATTAAAAGAAAATTGCGGAACCAAAAGAGAGCCCGCAAAGCCAAGTCAATTCTAAGCAAAAAGAACAAATCTGGGGGCATCACACTACTGGACTTCAAACTATACTACAAGGCTACAGTAATCAAAACAGCATGATACTGATACCAAAAAAGAGATACAGACCAAGGGAACAGAACAGAGGCCTCACAGGCAACACCGCACATCTGCAACCATCTGATCTTTGACAAACCAGACAAAAACAAGCAATGAGAAAAGGATTCCCTGTTTAATAAATGGTGTTGGGAAAACTGGCTAGCCGTGTGCAGAAAGCAGAAACTGGACTGCTTCCTGACACCTTACACTAAAATTAACTCCAGAGGGATTAAAGGCTTAAACATAAGACCTAACAGCATAAAAATCCTAGAAGAAAATCTAGGTAGAATCATTCAGGACATAGGTGTAGGCAAGGACTTCATGACCAAAACATCAAAAGCATTGACAACAAAAGCCAAAATAGACAAATGGGACCTAATCAAACTCCACAGCTTATGCACAGCAAAAGAAACAATCATTAGAGTGAATTGGCAACCAACAGAATGGAAAAAAATTTTTGCAATCTACCCATCTGACAAAGGGCTGATATCCAGAATCTACAAAGAACTAAAACAGATTTACAAGAAAAAAACTAACAAGCCCATTTAAAAGTGTGCAAAGTATATGAACAGACATTTTACAAAAGACGACATATGAGGCCAACAAACATATGGAAAAATTCTCATCATCACTGGTCATTAAAGAAATGCAAATCAAAACTACATTGAGATACCATCTCATGCCACTAAGAATGGCAATCATGCCAGGAGCGGTGGCTCACGCCTGTAATCCCAGCACTTTGGGAGGCCGAGGCAGGTGGATCACGAGGTCAGGAGATAGAGACCATCCTGGTCAACATGGTGAAACCCCGTCTCTACTAAAAATACAAAAAATTAGCTGGCCATGGTGGCGCATGCCTGTAATCCCAGCTACTCAGGAGGCTGAGGCAGGAGAATTGCCTGAACCCAGGAGGCGGAGGTTGCGGTGAGCCGAGATTGTGCCATAGCACTCCAGCCTGGGTAACAAGAGCGAAATTCCGACTCAAAAAAAAAAAAAAAAAAAAAAAAAAGAATGGCAATCATTAAAAAATCTGGAGACAACAGATGCTGGAGAGGGTGTGGAGAAATAGGAACACTTTTACACTGTTGGTGGAAATGTAAATTAGTTAAACCATTGTGGAAGACAGTGTGACGATTCCTCAAGAACCTAGAAATTGAAATTCCATTTGACCCAGCAATCCCATTACTGGCTATATATCCAAAGGATTATAAATTGTTTTACTATAAGGACACATGCACACGAATGTTCACTGCGGCACTGTTTACAATAGCAAAACCCTGGAACCAACCCAAATGCCCATCGATGATAGACTGGACATGGAAAATGTGGCACATATATACCATGGAATACTATGCAGCCATCAAAAACGATGAGTTTGTGTCCTTTGTACGGACATGGATGAACCTGGAAACCATCATTCTCAGCAAACTGACAGAAGAACAGAAGATCAAACACTGCATGTTCTCACTAACAGGTAGGTGTTGAACAACAAGAACACATGGACACAGGGAGGGGAGCATCACACACTGGGGTCTGTCGGGGGGAAATAGGGGAGGGACAGCAGGGGGTGGGGAGTTGGGGAGAAATAGCATGGGGAGAAATGCCAGATATAGGTGATAGGGAGGAAGGCAGCAAATCACACTGCCATGTGTGTACCTATGCAACAAACTTGCATATTCTTCACATGTACCCCAAAACCTAAAATGCAATTAAAAAAACAAAACAAAACACCTGGGAAACAAACCAACAACAAAAAAAGAAAATTTCGGGCCGGGCGCGGTGGCTCAAGCCTGTAATCCCAGCACTTTGGGAGGCCGAGGCGGGTGGATCACGAGGTCAAGAGATCGAGACCATCCTGGTCAACATGGTGAAACCCCGCCTCTACTAAAAATACAAAAAATTAGCTGGGCATGGTGGTGCGTGCCTGTAATCCCAGCTACTCAGGAGGCTGAGGCAGGGGAACTGCCTGAACCCAGGAGGCGGAGGTTGCGGTGAGCCGAGATCGCGCCATTGCACTCCAGCCTGGGTAACAAGAGCGAAACTCCGTCTCAAAAAAAAAAAAAAAAAAAAAAAAATTTCACTGAGAACTCTTACCCTAACAGCTGCCTAAAAATAATTTCTTAATAACTCCTGTGTTATTTCCCCCTTCAGGTGATGTAAACCTAACAAGCTGTTAGGTGTTGAATGGCAACTTTTTCTGGCTACTTACTGCTGAAAAGGGGTGCTGTGGCAGGGGGACAGCAGTTGGGGCTCCTTCTGGGGTTGATCTAAGGGTTCCCTCGAAAGAATGGTGTGTCCATATGTGGCTCTCTTCATAGCACCATTTGAAGTTTGATTGTTTCTAAGGGAAAAGAGATAAATTTTACAAGATTTAAAATATAGGATTAGAATATAAGTATTTAGCATACTGTTGTTAGAAGTCCTATAGTCTTGAGACTATGTGAAAAGACCTAATCTACGTTTGATAGGTGTACCTGAATGTGACAGAGAGAACCAACCAAAGCTGGAAAATACTCTTCAAGATATTATCTAGGAAAACCTCCCCAGCCTAGCAAGGCAGGCCAATATTCAAGTCCAGGAAATACAGAGAACACCACAAAGATATTCCTCAAGAAGAGCAACCCCAAGGCACATAATCCTCAGATTCACCAGGGTTGAAATAAAGGAGAAAATGCTAAGGGCAGCCAGAGAAAAAGGTTGGGTTACATACAAAGGGAAGCCCATCAGATTCACAGCAGATCTCTCAGCAGAGATCCTACTAGCCAGAAGAGACTGGGAGCCAACATCCAACATCCTTAAAGAACTTTCAACCCAGAATTTCCTATCCAGCCAAACTAAGCTTCAGAAGTGACGGCGAAATAAAATCCTTTACGAACAAGCAAGTACTCAGAGATTTCATCACAACCAGGCCTGCTTTACACGAGCTCCTGAAAGAGGCACTAAACATAGAGAGGAACAACTAGTACCAGCCACTCCAAAAACATGCCAGATGGTAAAGAGCACTGACACAATGAAGAAACTGCATCAACTAATGGGCAAAAAAGCCAGCTAGCATCAAAATGGCAGTATCAAATTCACACATAACCATATTAACCCTAAATGTAAATGGGCTAAATGCCCCAATCAAAAGACACAGACTGGCAAATTAGATAAAAGGCAAAACCCATCAGTGTGCTGTATCCAGGAAACCCATCTCATATACAAGGATACACAAAGGCTCAAAATAAAGGGATGGAGGAAGATTTACCAAGCAAATGGAGAGCAAAAAAAAAGCAGCAGTTGCAATTCTCATCTCTGATAAAATAGATTTTAAACCAACAAAGATCAAAAGAGACAAAGAGGGACATTACATAATGGTAAAAGGATCAATGCAACAAGAAGAGCTAACGATCCTAAATATATGTGCACCCAATACAGGAGCACCCAGATACATAAGGCAAGTTCTGAATGACTTACAAAGAGACTTAGACTCCCACACAATAATAGTGGGAGATTTTAACATCCCATTGTCAATATTAGACAGATCAACCAGACAGAAAATTAACAAGGATATCCAGGACTTGAACTCAGATCTGGACCAAGCAAATCTAATAGACATTTACAGAACTCTCCACCCCAAATCCACAGAATGTACATTCTTCTCAGCACTACATCACACCTACTCGAAAACTGACCACATAATTGGAAGTAAATCACTCCTCAGCAAATGTAAAAGACGGGAAATCATATCAAGCAGTCTCTCAGACCAAAGTGCAATCAAGTTAGAACTCAGAATTCAGAAACTAACTCAGAACCACACAGCTTCATGGAAACTGAACAACTGGCTTTTGAATGTGGACTGGATAAACAATGAATTGAAGGCAGAAATAAAGATGTTCTTCAAAATCGAGAACGAAGGCACAACATACCAGAAACTGTGGGACACATTTAAAGCAGTGTCTAGAGGAAAATATATAGCAATAAATGCCCATATGAGAAGCAAGGAGAGATCTAAAATCGACACCCTATCGTCAAATTTGAAGGAGCTAGAGGAGCAAGATCAAAAAAACTCAAAACCTAGCAGAAGACAAGAAATAACTAAGATCAGAGCAGAACTGAAGGAGACAGAGACACAGAAAACCCTTCAACAAATCAATTAATCCAAGAGCTGTTTTTCCTAAAAGATCAACAAAATAGACCACTAGACAGATTAATAAAAAAGAGAGAATAATCAAATAGATACAATAAAAAACAATAAAAGGGGATAGCACCACAGATTCCACAGAAATACAAACCATCATCAGAGATTATTACAAACAACTCTATGCACATAAACTAGTAAACCTGGAAGAAATGGATAAATTCCTGGACACTTGCCTCCTCCCAAGCCTAAACCAGCAAGAACTCAAAACCCTGAATAGACCAATACGACGGCTGAAGTTGAGGCAGCAATTAATAGCCTACCACCCAAAAACCCAGGTCCAGATGGGTTCACAGCCGAATTCTACCAGACATACAAAGAGGAGTTGGTACCATTCCTTCTTAAACTATTCCAAACAATCCAAAAAGAGGGAATCCTTCCCAAATCATTTTCTGAGACCAACATCATCCCGATACTAAAACCCGGCAGAGACTCAGCAAGAAAAGAAAACTTCAGGTCAATATCCATGATGAACATAGATGTAAAAATCTTCAATAAAATACTAGCTAACCGATTGCAACAGCACATCAAAAAGCTTATCCACCATGATCAATTAGGCTTCATCCCGTGGATGCAAGGCTGGTTCAACATACCCAAGTCTATAAATGTTAATTCACCACATAAACAGACCCAAAGACAAAAACCACGATTATCTCAATTGATGCAGAGAAGGCCTTTGACAAAATTCAACAGCCTTTATGCTAAAAACCCTCAATAAACTAGGTATTGATGGAACATATCTCAAAATAATAAAAGCTACTTATAACAAACCAACAACCAATATCATACTGAAAGGGCAAAAACTGGAAGCATTACCTTTGAAATCTGGCACTAGACAAGGATGCCCTCTCTCACCACTCCTATTCAATAAAGTATTGGAAGTTCTAGCCAGAGCAATCAAGCAAGAAAAAGAAATAAACCGTATTCAATTAGGAAAGGAGGAAGTAAAATTGTCTCTATTTGCAGACAATATGATTGTATATTTAGAAGACCCCATTGTCTGAGCCCAGAATCTCCTGAAACTGATCAGCAACTTCAGCAAAGTCTCAGGATACAAAATCAATGTGGGGAAATCACAAGCATTCCTATACACCAATAACAGACTTAAAGAGAGCCAAATTAAGAATGAACTGCCATTCACAATTGCTACAAAGAGAATAAAATACCTAGGAATACAACTGACAAAGAATGTAAAGAATGCCTTCAAGGAGAACTACAAAGCACTGCTCAACAAAATAAGAGAGGACACAAACAGATGGAGAAACATTCCATGTTCATGGTTAGGAAGAATCAATATCGTGTAAATGGCCATACTGCCCAAAGTAATTTACAGATTCAAAGCTATCCCCATCAAGCTACCAATGACCTTCTTCACAGAACTGGAAAAAAACACCTTAAACTTCATATGGAACCAAAAGAGAGCCCGCATAGCCAAGTCAATTCTAAGCAAAAAGAACAAAGCTGGAGGCATCATACTACCTGACTTCAAACTATACTACAAGGCCACAGTAGTCAAAACAGCATGGTACTGGTACCAAAACAGAGATATAGACCAATGGAACAGAACAGAGGCCTCAGAGGCAACGTCACACATCTACAACCATCTGATATTTGACAAATCTGACAAAAACAAGCAATGGGGAAAGGATTCCCTGTTTAATAAATGGTGTTGGAAGAATTCACCGGCAGAGTGCAGAAAGCAGAAAGTGGACCCCTTCCTGACACCTTACACTAAAATTAACTCCAGATGGATTAAAGATTTAAAGATAAGACCTAACGCCATAAAAACCCTAGAAGAAAATCTAGGCAAAACCATTCAGGTCATAGGCATAGGCAAGGACATCATGACTAAAACACCAAAAGCATTGGCAACACAAGCCACAATAGACAACTGGGACCTAATCAACTCCACAGCTTCTGCACGGCAAAAGAAACAGTCATTAGAGTGAACTGGCAACCAAAAGAATGGGAAAAATTTTTTGCAATCTATCCACCTGACAAAGGACTAATATCCAGAATTTACAAAGATCTAAAACAATAGCAAAGAGTTGGAACCAACCCAAATGCCCATTGATGACAGGCTGGACAGGGAAAGTGTGGCACATATACACCATGCAATACTATGCGGCCATAAAAAATGGTGAGTTCGTGTCCTTGGTAGGGACATGGATGAACCTAGAAACCACCATTCTCAGCAAACTGACAGAAGAACAGAAAATCAAACACCACGTTCTCACTCATAGGTGGGTGTTGAACAGTGGGAACACATGAACACAGGGAGGTGAGCATCACACACCCTGGGGTCTGTAAGGGGGAAATAGGGGCAGGACAGCAGGGGGTGTGGAGCTGGAGAGAGAGAGCATGGGGAGAAATGCCAGATATAGGTGATGGGGAGGAAGGCAGCACATCACACTTCCATGTGTGTACCTATGCAACAATCTTGCATGTTCTTCACATGTACCCCAAAACCTAAAATGCAATTTAAAAGATAAATTTTTAAAATCAAAAAAAAAAGAAAGAAAGAAAAGAAATATACTACAAAGCAGCCTTACGCCTGTAATCCCAACACTTTGGGAGGCCAAGGTGGGCGGGTCTCTTGAGGTCAGGAGTTTGAGAGCAGCCTGGCAAACATGGTGAATCCCCAGCTCTATTAAAAATACAAAAAAAAATTGGCTGGATGGGGTGGTGTGTGCCTGCTTTCCCAGCTACTCAGGAGGCGGAAGCTGGAGAATCTTGAGCTTCAGAGGCAGAGATTGCAGTGAACTTAGAATGCACTACTGCACTCCATCCTGGGTGGGTGAGCAAGGCTCCATCTCAAAATTAAAAAATATATACTACAAAGTTATAGTAACAAAAACAGTATGGTACTTTAATAAAAACAGACACATAGGCCAACAGAGCAGAAAAGACATAAAAAATACATCCACATATTTAAGCCAACTTATTTTAGATATAGGCAAGAATTTTTATTAAAATGGACAGTATCTTCAAAAAATGAAGTTGAGAAAACTTTACATCCACATGCAGAGAAATAAAATGAGACCCTCTTCTCACACCATGTATAAAAATCAACTCAAATTAATACTTAAATGTAAAGCTTGAAGCTCCAAAATTACTATAAAAAATATAGAGTGAAAGCCCAAACATCGATCTAGGCCATTACTTTTATTGTTTAACCTCAAAATCCAAGGAAATCAAAAGAAAAATAGATAAGTCATATTACTTGAAATTAAAAAGGTGCTTCATGGAATCTGACAGAATTAACAGAATGAGACAACTAAAAAAAATGGGAGAAAATATTTGTAAATGATACATGAGACAAGGGATTAATAACAAAAATATATAAAAAACTTAAATGACTACACAATGGAAGATAAAGAACTATTAAAAATAAGCAAAAGGCTTAAATATATTTCAAGAAAAAACATACAAATGGTCAAGAGATATATAAAAACTGCTCCATATTAACAATTGAGGAAAGCAAAAAGAAAATCTAGGAGATTATCGACTGACTTCTGTTAGAATTACTCTTATTAAAAAGAAAAGAAAGTGTTAGTCAAAGCATGAAGAAATGGGAATGCTTGCACACTGTCTGGATGTGAATGGCGACAGTTATTATGAACAACAAAGATTTCTCAAAAAATTTAAAATTAAACCTCAATATCAATTTTACTATTGGTTATATGTCCAAAACAAATTCAGAATGAAGAAACATTTGTGCTTCTATGTTGTTTGCAATACTCTTCACAATTAGCAAAATACAGAATCAACAGTTCAACATTTATGAATAAAGACAATGTGGTATATATACACAATGGAATACTATTAACGTTTAAAAAAGAAATTTCTATTATTTTCAATCACATGAATTAACCTGGAGGACATTATATTTGTCAAAATGAGACAAGTACGAACATTATTATTTCATAATTTACACAGGGTTTCTAAAAAACTTAATCCTGTTAAAGAAGAGAATAAAGGGGTGACCAACAGACATCAAGTGATTTAGAAAAAAGGGGAGTCTGAAAAGATGTCGGTCAAAAAATACGTAACTATAGTTATGTATAACATTTATTTTTAGAGTAATGTATGTGTATAGTAGCTATGTAAACCAATACTAAAATTCTGTATGTTTGCAGGCAGAGACACATGTTCAAAGAAAAATACATGACAATTTTAAAAAAATGTTTAAGCAGAACTAAGACTCAGGATTTTGTTTACACGTGTATATAATTTTTATTATATCCATAAAAATGACCCTGTAGTCAACAGCAATTTATCTGTACATTTTAAAGTAACTAAAAGTGTAGAATTGGTTTATTACAAACATACCAAATAATAGATGCTGGAGTTGGTGGATACTTCATTTTCCCCAGTGTAATTAATACATATTTATATGCCTGTATCAAAATATGCCATACAGCCTGGGTGCAGTGGCTCACACCTGTATATCTCAGCACTTTGGGAGGCCAAGGCAGGTGGATCATGAGGTCAAGATCACGTTGGCCACCATCCTGGCCAACATGGTGAAACCCCATCTCTATTAAAAATACAAAAATTAGCTGGGCATGGTGGCACATGCCTGTAGTCCCAGCTACTCGGCAGGCTGAGGCAGAAGAACTGCTTGAACCCGGGAGGCGGAGGTTGCAGTGAGCTGAGATCACATCACTGCACTCCAGCCCAGTGACATAACAAGACTATGTCTCAGAAGGAAAAAAAAAAAAAAAAGAAATTTAACAAAAAACCATATATGGCATAAATATACACTGTATACCCACAAAAATTAAGAAAAATAAGTTTAAATAAGAAAAAAGTAAATATTTTAACCCATAGGAACAATATCATTTAACTTATTTGCAGTTTAAAGTCACTGGCAAAAGAAATTATTAGAGATGTTCGTCTATTATGTTATTTAAATAGTATACTGTTAACATCTTTTATCTACACCTTTGAGTAAGGTGGGAAAGGTTAAAGTTAGTGGCATATAACACTTCATTGACTGCACAATGGTCTTAATGTGTTAAAAAAAAAAAAGTTTGAATCAAAAAATTAAGTTCACAGGCTGGGCACGGTGGCTCACGCCTGTAATCCCAGCACTTTAAGAGGCCAAGGCGGGCAGATCACCTGAGGTCAAGGAGCCTGGCCAACATTGTGAAGCCCCATCTCTACTAAAAATAAAAAATTAGCCGGTTGTGGTGGCAGGCACCTGTAGTCCCGGTTGCTTGGGAGGCTGAGACAGAACAATCACTTGAACCTGGGAGGTGGGGGTTGCAATGAGCCAAGATCTAGCTACTGCATTCCAGCCTAGGGGACAGAGTGAGGCTCCATCTCAAAACAAAAACAAAAACAAAAACAAAAGAACATAATAATCTAAACATTTTTAAACTTGCTGCATTTTATTACATAGAAGTACAATTAGTAAAATGATATACTACTCACTTTAACTAAAATAAAAAATATTTTCACTATAATGCAGAATACCCCTCTGAACACGCTCCCTCATACGTCACTCATTATAAATTAAACACAGAGCCCCTCCACTTAGATTTTTATCATGCATCCTACATTGTAATGTCCTTACTCTTCCACAGAAAAGGTCAAACATAATTCTCACCTAACAAAAAAGAATGTCTCATATGTTTGATGAAGTAACAATTGACCACATGGTTTCACGTGTGAATACAATAGAAATGAAGAGCATGAATTTGAGTTCAATTATATTATTCACTTTTTAAAAATTCTGTAATTTTCAAAGAAAAAAGTAGACTTTAAATGTAATTATAACTGTAAAAACGTTTCTACCTCGCTTAAAGTTATATACAAATAATCTACCAACTTTAATTTTGGATTACTTTCTGTACTCAGCACACTGATTAAGTGTAATGTCTACAGTGTCAGTGCCTTAGATATTTCTACTGTGAATTTGCTGATATTTACACATACTTAATTTTATATTATTATTATTTTTTTTTTTTTGAGACGGAGTTTCGCTCTTGTTACCCAGGCTGGAATGCAATGGCGCGACCTCGGCTCACCGCAACCTCCGCCTCCTGGGTTCAGGCAATTCTCCTGCCTCAGCCTCCTGAGTAGCTGGGATTACAGACATGCGCCACCATGCCCAGCTAATTTTTTGTATTTTTAGTAGAGACGGGGTTTCACCATATTGACCAGGATGGTCTCGATCTCTTGACCTCGTGATCCGCCCGCCTAGGCCTCCCAAAGTACTGGGATTACAAGCGTGAGCCACCGCGCCCGGCCTTGTATTAGTTTTTTTTTAATACTTATTGCATCTGCAATAATATATTTAAGTATAAGCCCCCTGGTTTTTTCTAAGCTGTAGTTTTGGAAAAAATGTTTTTCCAAACATTGTATTTGCAGAGTTTCTCTCCAATATAAGCTCCCTGATGTTGATCAAAGTTTGAGCAACTGCTTCAGGATTTTCCTTTAGTACATAATGTGTACAATAAAATCTGTGATACACGTAAAGGCACTACAACCCTCTTTATGTTCTAATGTTTGTCTTCAAAATGAAAAACCTTTTTTTTTTTTGAGACAGAGTTTCGCTCTTGTTACCCAGGCTGGAGTGCAATGGCGCGATCTCGGCTCACCGCAACCTCTGCCTCCTGGGTTCAGGCAATTCTCCTGCCTCAGCCTCCTGAGTAGCTGGGATTACAGGCACGCACCACCATGCCCAGCTAATTTTTTGTATTTTTAGTAGAGATGGGGTTTCACCATGTTGACCAGGATGGTCTCGATCTCTTGACCTCGTGATCCACCCGCCTCGGCCTCCCAAAGTGCTGGGATTACAGGCGTGAGCCACCGCGCCCGGCCTAAAAACCTTCTCCTCTTTAAAGGCTCATACTGGCTGGGCACAGTGGCTCACACCTATAATCCCAGCACTTTGGGAGGCAGAAGCAGGTGGATCATTTGAGGTCAGGAGTTCAAGACCAGTCTGGCCAACATGGTGACAGCCATTCTCTACTAAAAATAGAAAAAATTAGCCAAGTGTGGTGGTGTGCACCTATAGTCCCAGCTACTCTGGAGGCTAAGGCAGGAGAATTTTTTGAACCTGGGAGGCAGAGGTTGCAGTGAGCCGAGATCACGCCACTGCACTTCAGCCTGGGTGACGGAGCAAGACTCCATCTAAAAAAAAAACAAAGATTCTATTTTCTGAAAGTTTTTTAAATTAATTGCATTTACAATGCTTTTATTAAGCACTGATTCTCTAATGTTGAATAAAATGTAAACAGACACTAATGGTGTCTTCACATTTACATTTGTACAATTTTTCTGAAATATAAGTGCTTTTCTGTGCAATAAGGTGTGAAAATTAATTAAAAGTTTTGCCACATTCTTCACACTTCTGGGAGTTTTCTCCCATATGAATTACTTACCTACAATCAAGTATGACAACCATTTAAAGGCTTTGTCACATTCTTCATATTTTTAGGATTTCTCACCAGTATTTCTTTTATGTTCAGTTTAAAAGCATTGCCACATTCTTCACATTTGCAGGGTTCTCTCAAATATAATTGCCTTATGTGTAGTAAGGGTTGAGTATAGGTTAGAAGCTTTGACACAGTCTTCACATATCTAAGGTTTCTCTTCAGTATTTTCCTTAGGTGCAGTAAGGTTTGAGAATAGGTTAAAAGCTTTGCCAAATTCTTCACATTTGTAGAGTTTCTCTCTAGTATGAATTATCTTATGTATAGTAAGGTGTGGGGACTGTTTTAAAAGCTTTACCACATGCTTTACATTTGTAGTTTCTCTCTAGTGTGAATTACTTTATGTTTAGTAAGAGTAGAGGACTGGTTAAAGGCCTTGCCACATTCTTCACATTTGTAGGATTTCTCTCTCATATGAATTTTTTTATGTCCTGTAAGGTTTGAAGATCGGTTAAAAACTTTGCCACATTCTTCACATTTTTAAGGTTTCTCTCCAGTATGAGTCATCTTACGTGTAGAAAGTATTGAAGACTGGTTAAAACCTTTACCACATTTTTCACATTTGTAAGGTTTCTCTGTGTGAATTTTCTTATGTGTAGTAAGTTTTGAGGATCGATTAAAAGTTTTGCCACATTCCTCACATTTGTAAGGTTTCTCTCCAGTATGAATTCTTTTATGTATAGTAAGGGTTGACACTTGGTTAAAAGCTTTGCCACATTCTTCACACTTGTAGGGTTTCTGTCCAGTATGAATTTTCTTATGTGTAGTAAGGTTTAAGAATTGGTTAAAAGCTTTTCCACATTCTTCACATTTGTAGGGTTTCTCTCCAGTATGAATTTTCTTATGTTTAGTAAGGTTTGAAGATCGGTTTAAAGCTTTGCCACATTCTTGACATTTGTAGGATTTTTCTCCAGTATGAATTTTCTTATGTTCAGTAAGGTTTGATGATTGATTAAAAGCTTTGTCACATTCTTCACACTTGTAGGGTTTCTCTCCAGTATGAATTATCTTATGCGTAGTAAGGGTTGAGAACTGGTTAAAAGCTTTTCCACATTCTTCACACTTGTAGGGTTTCTCTCCAGTATGAATTATCTTATGTGTAGAAAGGGTTGAAGATCGGTTAAAAGCTTTATCACATTCATTACATTTGTATGGTTTCTCTCCAGTATGAATCATCTTATGTTTAGCAAAGGTTGAGAATTCGTTAAAGTTTTGCCACATTCTTCACATTTGTAAGGTTTCTCTCCAGTATGAATGTTCTTATGTTCATTAAGTTTTGAGGATTGGTTAAAAGCTCTGCCACATTCATCACATTTGTATGGTTTCTCTTCAGTATGAATTATCTTATGTGTAGTAGGTGTTGAAGATCGGTTAAAAGCTTTGCCACATTCTTCACATTTGTAGGGTTTCTCTCCAAGATGAATTTTTTTATGTGTAGTAAGGTTGGAAGATAGGTTAAAGGATTTGCCACATTCTTCACATTTATAGGGTTTCCCTCCAGTATGAATTATTTTATGTGTAGTAAGGGTTGAAGATCGGTTAAAAGCTTTGCCACATTCTTCACATTTGTAGAGTTTCTCTTCAGTATGAATTTTCTTGTGTGTAGTAAGTTTTGAGGCTAGGTGAAAAATTTTGCCAGATTCTCTACATTTGTGGGGATTCTCTCCAGTATAGGTTATCTTATGTGTAGTAAGAGTTGAGGACTGGTTAAAGGCTTTGCCACATTCTCCACATATGTAGGGTTTCTCTCCAGTATGAATTAGCTTATGTCTAGTAAGGTTTGCGAGTTGGTTAAAAGCTTTGCCACATTCTTCACATTTGTAGGATTTCTCTGCAGTATGAATTTTCTTATGTTCAGTAAGGTTTGACAATCGGTTAAAAGCTTTGCCATATTCCTCACATTTGTAAGGTTTCTCTCCAGTATGAATTTTTTTTATGGTTAGTAAGGTTTGAAGATTGTTTAAAAGCTTTGCCACACTCTTCACATTTGTAGGGCTTCTCTTCTGTAGGAATTCTCTTATGTGTAGTAGGGGTTGAAGATTGGTTAAAGGCTTTGCCACATTCTTTACATTTGTACGGTTTTTCTCCAGTATGAATTCTCTTATGTTTAGTAAGCGTTGAGGACAAAGTTAAAGGCTCTTCTACATTCTTCACATTTGTAGAAATTCACTCTAGTATGAATTCTTTTATGTTGTGTTAGGTGTGAAAGCACGCAAAATGTTTTGCCACATTCTTTACATTTGAAATGTTTATTTTCAGTATGTCTCATTTTGTGTCTATTTGAATATGAAAATTTATGAAGGCCGGGCGCGGTGGCTCAAGCCTGTAATCCCAGCACTTTGGGAGGCCAAGGCGGGTGGATCACGAGGTCAAGAGATCGAGACCATCCTGGTCAACATGGTGAAACCCCGTCTCTACTAAAAATACAAAAAAAAAATTAGCTGGGCATGGTGGTGCGTGCCTGTAATCCCAGCTACTCAGGAGGCTGAGGCAGGAGAATTGCCTGAACCCAGAAGGCGGAGGTTGCGGTGAGCCGAGATCGTGCCATTGCACTCCAGCCTGGGTAACATGAGTGAAACTCCGTCTCAAAAAAAAAAAAAAGAAAATGTATGAAAGACTTTTACATGTTTATTACATTGAAATATTTTGCTCAAGGTAGTTTTCAAACATTGGTTAAGTCCATTATAACCTCCTTTGTGCTGCTTACATTCAACCACACTTTTATAGCCTTTTCTTAACTGTAAATTCACATGTCCACATTTTCTGTATCTTCTTAGAATCACTTTTTGGAAAGGCTCTCTTATGTTCTGCTCTGGCCAAAGGTGCCAGGCAAAATAATAACACATAACTGAAATAAATAAAAATAATAAATTACTTCACTTGCTAGACTCAGATGAATAAACTTTACAAATCTAACCCATCCCCCTCCCATGACATCATGGGAGTTCCCTCTCTCTCCCTACTTCTCTTTCTCTCTCTCTGCGTAATATATCACTTTTCCGGAAAAAAAAAAAAAAAAAAAAAGAAAAAAAATCTAACCCATAATGCTATGCAAACTACATAAGCAAGATGGCATAGCAAAATACCACAGGTTCTAATTCCTTCATAGACATATATATGTAACAAAAACATACTGATCAAAATACATTTGTGAAAAATTTACAAATGAGTTAACTGTGTGCAGTGTCCTGGGTTAGCACGGTGCAAAATGCCACAGAGAAGACAAATAAAAGTCTGTGACATTTACCTAATACAGCTCTTTCTGCTCCTCAATATAACAGTGTCTTTAGAAATAAATTGACAACTCTTGGTTTCTTTTTCAAAAGACAAGAAAAATAATAACACACACATCTTCATTTCTGGCTTCTAGGTGCTTCTGCAGACACTGGTTTCTGTCTCCCATGACATAAAGTGCCGAAATTATTGGTGATATACTTTGGAATGATATTTTGAGTCTGCTGAGATCAAAGGTAAATGTTATAGCAGCAAAGAGACAGGTACTACAGACAGGGAGCAGTTGTAGCAAGTGATTACTGACTGTTAAGAAGAAACATGAATAAAGTCTTCTCTCTTAAAAAAAAAAAAACTAGAACATTTCAGACAAGACACATCCTAAGAACACATTTGAAAGACTCTCAGGATCACTAGCTAAGACAAATTGTTTCAGACTTTGCCAGGACAAAGCTACATTATAGATATTGTGACAGGTAGCTTATTTTTAATGTTCAAATTTCAATTAAAGATTACAATGTATACAAATATTAGGGCAACATAGCTCTATCAAGTATTATAAAATTTTCAGAAAGCAACCATTAAAAAAATAAAGATAAACAAATTATTTTTAAAAATTTAAAATAAACTGAATACTCCATGAGTGAAACAGGAATACAGACAGTTACTGAAAATTAGAAAAATTGGGATAACAAAAACATTAAAAATATCAAAAAACAAAAATTGTGGAGGTAAGAAATACAAAAACGTAACTGAAAAATTCTAAGCAAATGATGTAAAAAAAAAAAAAGGCTTATACACACAAAGATATTTACAACAAGAACATATATAAGCACAATTTTAAAAGTCACAGACAAGAGAATCTTGTGAGATGCAAGACGGTGGAGGTAAGAAATTGTGGAGGTTGGCCAGGAGCAGTGGCTCCTGCCTGTAATCCCAGCACTGTGGGAGGCCCAGGCTGGTGGAGTACGAGGTCAGGAGTTTGAGAACAGCTGACCAACACAGTGAAACCATGTCTCTAATAAAAATAGAAAAATTAGCCAAGTGCCCAGCTACTCAGCAGGCTGAGGCAGGAGGATCACTTGAACTTGGGGGGTAGAGGCTGCAGGGAGCCAAGATCGCACTCCTGTACTCCAGTCTGGGCAACAGAGGGAGACTCTGTCTCAGAAAAAAAAAAATAAAATAAAAAAAATAAAAGAAATTGTGGAGGTCAAAAATACAAAAAAGTAACTAAAAAATTGTAAGAAAAAATAACGCAAAAGTGAAAAAGCTTAACAAGAAAACTAGAATATACACAAAGATATTTACAACAAGAACATATATAGGCACAATTTTTAAAGTCTCAGAAAAGAGAATAAACTCTTGTGAGTTACAAGATAAAAGTGATATGTCATTTGTAAGTATACTCTTATGAGATAATGAGTGAATTTCTCAAGAAAATTTTGCAGGCCAAAAGGGAACTGTATGACAATGTCAAAATCCTGAAGAAAACAGACATCAAGTGAGATTAATACCAGCAGCAAAATTATCCTGCCAAATAAAAAGAAGCCATTCCAAATCCTGAAAAGTTATGAAAAGGTATATAGGCACTGCATCTATTCGCCCTACATATGCAACTATATTTCAAAATTATAGCAGTAGGCCGGGCGTGGTGGCTCAAGCCTGTAATCCCAGCACTTTGGGAGGCCGAGGCGGGTGGATCACGAGGTCAAGAGATCGAGACCATCCTGGTCAACATGGTGAAACCCCATCTCTACTAAAAATACAAAAAATTAGCTGGGCATGGTGGTGCGTGCCTGTAATCCCAGCTACTCAGGAGGCTGAGGCAGGAGAATTGCCTGAACCCAGGAGGCGGAGGTTGTGGTGAGCCGAGATCGCGCCATTGCACTCCAGCCTGGGTAACAAGAGCGAGACTCCGTCTCAAAAAAAAAAAAAAAAATGGTGCTGGAATAACTAGCTAGCGCTATGTAGAAGGTTGAAACTGGATGCCTTCCTTACACTATATATAAAAATCAATTCAGGATGAATTAAACACTTAAATGTAGAACTCAAAATCATATATATATATATTTTTAAAAACTCTGAAAATAACCTAGAAAATTCTAGACATAAAAACTGACACAGATTTTATGATGAAGATACCAAAAGCAATTGCAACAGAAGCAAAAATTCACAAACAGGATCTAATAAAACTAAAGAGCTATTTCACAGCAACAGAAACAATCAACAGAGTAATCAGAAAACTTACAGACTAGAAGAAAATATTTGCACACTATGCTTCTGACAAAGGTCTAACATCCAGCATCCATAATAAACTTAAACAAATTTATTAAAAAACCAAAAACCTAATTAAAAAGTAAGCAAAAACATGAACAGATGCTTTTCAAAAGACATACATGTGGCTAACAAGCATATGAAAACAAAATTCACATTACTATTTATTAGAAAAATACAAAGAAAAACCACAATGAGATACCATCTCACCCAGTCAGAATGGCTATTAGTAAAAAACCAGTAACAGATGCTGTCAAGATTGCAGAGAAAAAGGAATGCTTATACACACTGCCTGTAGGACTGTAACCTAGTTCAACCATTGTGAAAAGCAATGTATTGATTCCTCACAGAACTAGAAACAATTGCCACTTGACCCAGCCACTTCCTAATTGGGTTTATACTCAAAGAAATACAAATTATTCTATCATAAAGACACAAACACATGCATGTTTGCTGCAGCACTATTCACAATAGCAAAGACTTGTAATGGCCCTAAATACCTATCAATGGTAAACTGGATAAAGAAAATATGGTATGGCATGGTGGCTCTCGCCTGTAATCACAACACTTTCATAGGCCAAGGCATGTGCATTGCCTGAGCTCAAAGGTTTGAAACCAGTCTGGGCAATGTGGCAAAACCATGTCTCTACAAAAAATACAGAAAGAAAAATTAGCCAGGAATAATAGTACGTACCCACACTCCCAGCTACTTGGGGGTCTGAGGTAGAAGGATTTCTTGCACCAGGGAGGTTGAGGCTACAGTGAGCCAGATGACACCACTGCACTTCAGCCTGGGTGACAGAGTGAGAGCCTGTCTCCAAAAATGAATAAAATATTTAATAAAAATAAAATATGGTATATAAATATAATGAATACTGTATGGCCATAAAAAATAAGATTGTGTCCTTTGCAGCAACATGGATAGAGTTGGACACCATTATCCTCAGAAAACTAATGCAGAAACAGAAAATCGAATGTATGTTCTTATTTCTAAGTAAGAGCTAAATAATAAGAACATATGAACACAAAAAAAGAAACAGTCACTGAGGCCTAGTTTAGGATGGAGGGTGAAAGGACAAAATGGATCAAATAAACATGTTTGGTGCTATTCTTGGTACCTCAGTGACAAAATAATCTGCAAACCAAATCCCTCGTGACACAATTTCATGTATATAACAAACCTGCATGTGTACCCCTGAGCCAAAAATAAAAGTTAAAAGAGAAAAAAATTCATGGTTGAGGGAGTGTAATGTAGGTGGAGAAACATGTAGGTTTGTGCTACAGATAGTGGCCCCGGTGGGGCTGTACACTGACTTCTGTGTCCATGCAGGCAGATGAGATTATGAACAGGTGGTCCAGAACCCTCAGTTGGTGGAGAAAACAGGTTGCTGCTGCAGACTTGGTGTCTGGGAACAGGAATATATCAGGAGACTTGTAGGCACTTTTGTGTGTTTTTGGCAAGAAACACTAGGATGAAAAATGCTGTTGTGAAATTCCTGAGGGTGGTGCCTATTCCTGTGAGGGGTGTGGACACATCAATGTCTAGTGGGTATGTCTGTGAGTGGGTGGGAATCCTGAGTGGCAGCCGTGGGAAAAGGGGGTCTGTTATCAGAGCTCCTTCCCTCTAACTTTTCAGTCCTCCCTTAACGTGGGAGGAGACCTGGAATCCCAGGACGATGGGCAATGTGACAGCCTGTGTACTGGAATGCGGAGCCTCCCATTCCCAGACACCCAGAGTTCCATTCCAGGCCAGGCCTTTGAGATGTGTTTCTTCTGGCACCAAAATTTTAACTTTTGCTGAACAATAAGCAATTTCAAAACCAACACACTGTCTAAAATTTGAATTTTGGCTTGATGTGGTGGCTCACGCCTGTAATCCAAATGCTTTGGAGGCCAAGGCGGGAGGATCACCTGAGGTTGGGAGTTCAAGACCAGCCTGACCAACATGGTGAAACCCTGTCTTTAAAAAAAAAAAAAAAAAAAAATATTGAATTTTGACCCCACTCAGGGTCAGCACACACCCTGATTCAGGGCTCAGTCCCACAACACTGTCCTCATTGTAGATGGCAGTCACAAACCCTATGGACCCATCTGTGCTTCTGAGCTACTGTTTAAAAATTCAGGACTCTCATAAATCTCTCAAGTTCAATAATTTTATAGAGCTACTCATAGAACTCAGCAAAACACTGTAGTTACGTTTACCCATTATACAAGATACAACCCAGAAAACTCAAATGGAAGAAATGTATAGTACAAAGAAAAGAGGTGAGGAAAAATGAAGCACATAGATACTCCTGGTAAATAGCTCTGATTAATATTTTCTATCCTTTGCATTCTCCAGGAACAGTTTATGGAAAGAAACACCCTCCCATTATGACTGTGATGGTGCCCTCTTGTCTTTCCTATCACATAAGCAGACACTGACTGCGTATTTTCTTTTTTCTATGAAAAATTAGCTAAATTTTTCTTCAGTGGTCAAAATAAAATGTTTTTTTTTTTTTTTTGTATGTTTTTGGGTTTTTTTTGAGATGAAGTCTCTCACTCTGTCACCCAGACTGGACTGTAGTGGCACGATCTCAGCTTACTGCAACCCCTGCCTCCAAGGTTCAAGTAATTCTCCTGCCTCAACCGCCAGAGTAGGTGGGTAACAGGCACATGCAACCACACCTGGCTAATTTTTGAATTTTTTTTTTTTTAGTAGAGACAGGGTTTCGCCATGTTGACCAGGCTGGTCTCGAACTCCTGACCTCAAGTGATCCACCCGCCTTGGCCTCCCAAAGTGCTGGGATTACAGGCGTGAGCCACAATGCCCAGCCTAAAATGCTTCCTTATCAAACTTTACTTAACTTTATCTCCTTTCCACAGGCTCCTAAACTTCCAGCTACCTTCAGTCTGAGCCAACATACAAACCCATTTTATGTCCCTCCTATAAACTTGTTGACTTCAGGGTAAAACATTTTCTGATCTAAAATCTGATTTTTCACCCTCCATTTGCCATTTCCCTCTGACCTTCTCATCTTTTTCGCTCCTCTCTAAGAAAGCAAGCCTTTATCTGTTTAACTGTGCAATCCTTAAAACTCTTGTGTTTGGTATTTCCTTCTGCTGCAATACTCTTTTAGAATTCAATTTTTTTTTTTTTACATAAACCTAGTTTAGCTCTATTTTACAGAAGTCTAAAAACTGCCTCAAAACAATAACAATTTCATCTTCAGTAAGACCCTCCCAATCCCCTTCCATCTTAATGTTAACTGCATCTGCCTGTGGGTCCCCAATGTTCCAGGGCTATATAGCTTCTCTCAGTATAAAGGCTTCTCCCACGGCTGGGGTGAGCAGGCTGGGATACCTACAGGGAAGGTTTCCTACCTTTTTTGTATTAAAACGTTAGCTAAATTTTTCTTCCCTCCCTGGCCAGGTACGGTGGTTCATGCCTGTAATCCCAGCACTTTGGGAGGCCGAGGAGTGGGAGAGAAATCACCTGATGTCAGGAGTTCGAGACCAGCCTGGCTAACATGGTGAAACCTCATATCTACTAAAAATATAAAATTAGCCAGGTGTGATGGCATGTGCCTGTAATTCCAGCTACCTGGGGGCTGAGGCAGGAGAATGTGGAACCTGGGATGGGGAGGCTGCAGTGAGCTGAGATTGCGCCACTGCACTCCAGTCTGGGTGACAGAATGAGACTCTGTCTCAAAAAAAAAAAAAAAAAAAAAAAAAACAGATGTGTCTGACTCATGTCAAGTCAGGCCACCCAACAATTGAGAGATTCTCCCACCCCATCCTGCTCACTTAATTGCTCAATGACCACCTTGTCAGGAGACACTGCCTTATGCCCCAGTGAATGCCCTGGCTGCATTTCACTTTGCAAGTTATTTAACCATCTCACTGGGGCCAGGTTTGATATTTTTCTTTTTGTCTTTTGGGATACTATTTTCTCTTTCACAAATCTTAGAGAATCCAGGGAGCAGAAATTATTTGTGTTTTTCCCTCAATACCAGCATCTGATTGGCTGACCAGCAATGTGTCTGGCGAAATGAAAGCTGGGTTGGGTTGAAGACAATCTTAAACTTCTCAAAGGGTTTGCTTTCCAAAGAAAGAGTACACCAGGAGATTCCCCTCAGCCCCAGGGCATCCAGCTGCTCCCTGGAGACGCTCCCCTCCAACCTCAGGCTGTCCCGCATCTCCCATTCCCAGATACTCAGACTCCCATTCCACGCCAGGAGCTGACATTCACTAGACATTCCAGCCACAGTGGGTATCTTGGTTTATCCCTAGAAAATACTGAAACTCAGGACCAGGGAAAAAACTGAAGGTTGGCTGAGGACACATTACCTTATAAAGTTTCCAAAGGGAAACTGTGACCCAAAAATATTCTGGTAAGATCTCTGTCCCTAGAAGTAATATAAAAGCAAAGGAGGCACAGATATTTTTTAAAGCACAGAGTCAGGGGATTATTCTTTGCTTTCTTCTCTTGGGAAATATTTATAAACAGAAAACAAATCTTTTAAAAAATACCATCCAATGCTTTGTTAAAAAAATAATTAATTAAAATATGGCATCTAAAATGTACACTAAAGGACAAATAGTTGATAATGTGAATTAGGGAGGGGAAGTTGGCATCTGGGAATGTCAGAAGGAACCGGAAATTTAGTATTTTACTGCAAGCCAGAGTTAGGCTGGAGGATTGGGAGATGGGGAGGATCTGGAGACTCTGCTTGGACACATATGAAAAATGCAGGGGAAAATCAGTCCCCTGTGGAGTGTGAAAATAATTAAGTGGCAGGCAAGTAGCCTGAGGTGGATCCAGCCCCTGGGTTTTTACTTTCAAAAAAATCTAACTGGAATGCATTTTTTCCATATTATTACATTGGAGGAAACAAAATTCAGGCTTAACCAACTATAAACTGCCAAATTAACCTCTGAAAACATGACCAGGTAATTTCCACCTTCAATGTACAAATTAAGAAACTACAAAACTCTAATCACTTACTGAATTTGCTTTCCTTTATCATGCATCTTATAGAAGTGTTTTCTTCAAGCCTCTCCCATAAACCACAAATTACAAAACATAGCTTCGTGCTCTATAATTCTTGAATTACTCTTTGACTAAATTCTTCTAACAATTTTTGCAGTGACTTTCACAAATTTTTAATAGGAAAAAAAGGGCCTGGGAACCCCATGGACCAAAGCTCTTCCCATTCATGAGCCCCGCACCCCGCGTCAGGATTCTCCCCGGACGACCCTCCCGTGGTCCCCGCACGGCCGGGGAGAGATGCGGCGCTGCGGGTGCAGAGCTGCCCGGAGAGGGCTCCAGGCCAGGGCAGAGTCGCTGCGCAGGGAGAAGACAGGACGCCCGGGGTCCGGCTGTCAGCCGCCATCTTATGTCCGAAGGGGACTGAGGGCCGGGCTCGCCCAGGAGAACTCGGGCCGCGGATTTTGGAGCCGACTGCGGGGAGGCCCGAGTCCCGCCAGTCACTTCCGACCAGTTCCAACCAGGCCCTCCCCCTCTCCCGGGATGTCGGACCCGGCAGGCTCACCATTTCTAGGCTTCAGGGGTTCCCGGCGTCTTAGCTGTGCATCTCCCAGTACCTGCGGGTAACCGGGCCACGGAGGCCGGGCCTCCAGGAGCAGAGGACGCAGCACTGAAGAGAAGAGCGGGCGCTCCGGCTGCAGCCGGAGACAAAGGCCCCGCCAAATCCGGAAGCCAGCCTGTCCGCTCCAGCCGCGTGCCTGATTGGACGGTTCCCAGAACAGCATCTCTGATTGGATGACGTTTAGGGCCCCACCCCCGAATGCCCTGAGTGACAGAAGGTGTGCTCAGCTGCCGGGCTGAATGAAGATGAGTGAAACCTAAGCCTTCTCAGGCGGGGCTTCCTCCTTGAGCCGAGCCAGGCCCTCCCCATTGCATTGTAAGGCAACCCTCTGAAATAAAATGTGAGCCCCAGGTGAATTCTAAATTTTCTAGTAGTTAAGAAGAAAGAACAGATGAAATTCATTTAACCACTTAATAACTCAATATATCCAAAATAGTATTTTAATATATGAGCAATATGTAATTATTAATGTAGTATATATATTCTTGGAACTAAATCTTTAAATCTAACTCTGACTCATATGCCTGTAATCCCAACACTTTAGGAGGCCGAGGTCGGTGCATCACCTGAGGTCGGGACTAGCCTGACCAACATGGAGAAACCCTGTCTCTACTAAAAATACAAAATTAGCTGGGTGTGATGGCTCATGCCTGTAATCCCAGCTACTTGGGAGGCTGACGCAGAAGAATTGCTTAAAATCAGGAGGCGGAGGTTGTGGTGAGCCAAGATCACACCACTGCACTCCAGACTGGGTAACAAGAGCGAAAATCAGTCTCAAAAAAAAAAAAAAGAAAAAGAAAAAAAATCTAGCTCTGTATTTTACCTTTCCAGCACATTGCAGTTCAGACCAGCCACACTCCCGGCACCCTGTAGCCACACACGGCCAAAAGCCGCCACATTCAAGTGCAGCTGTGACATCAGGGGAGGTGAAAGGCCTGAACATCCCTTTTCTGCCAAAGGTGGGGGAAGAGCCCCTCCCTACCAACATCTCTTCAGTTCTGAGGATGGAGTAGAGCATGGCCATAAAAAGAGCAGAGGATAGCAGGAATAAAATTACCTTAGGTACTGAGGTTACAAGCACTGCTGGCCACCAGTTGCTCACATTTCTTCAAGAGATTAGACAGTAAACAAAGAATGATGACGTCACAGGAGAATAAAACTGTATGTCTTTAGATCTGTACGCAGTATAGCCCTCCAATGGTCAGGCTGTGGTTATCTGCTTTCTCCTGTTGTATGAGATGCTGTGCGAGTATAAGCACCAATCACGTGCATACATGTCCACATGTATTTCTGCATTTCTCAACATCATCTTACAAGACATTCAACTTAAATCAGGGGAGAAAATCAGTATTTTCAGGGTGCCCACTGTAAGAAGGTAACTAGTAACCAGTCTGTCATTAAAACCTGGCATCCT
This sequence comes from Sapajus apella, assembly GCF_009761245.1. NCBI lineage: Eukaryota > Metazoa > Chordata > Mammalia > Primates > Cebidae > Sapajus > Sapajus apella. Next base: position 151,035 of record NW_022437086.1, on the reverse strand, counting down.
ATCTGCACTAGGTGCATGTACTAGTTAGCTGTTACAGCGTAACAAACCATCCAAAACTCCTTAGCTCATAATTGAGATGGCTAGTCATTTAGGCTGGGCTCAGTGGGACCATTCTTCTGTGTCATTTGAGCTCCTTCAGACATTTATCATCAGCTGCTTGTTGACTAAGCAGCTATGCTTCTGGGGGAGAGCTTCTGCTTCTGGGGCTGTCAACAGAGGCAACTTGCTTCTCCTCCCCATAGTATCTTATCTTTCATCTGGCTTATATGGGCTTTTTCATGGAGATGGCAGCCTTCTGACAGAAAAACAGAAGCATTCAAGACCTTTTGAGCCTAGGCCTCAAACTGGCATACTGTCATGTTCACAGGTTTCTACTGCCCTGAGCAAATAAGGCCACCTGGATCCAGGGTTTGGAAAACAGATTCTGGATCTCAATGGGAACAGCTGTGAAAGTACCCGGGAGTGGGCATGGATATAGGAGGGATAAAAAATTGCTACCATTTTTTGCAATCAGGATCATCGTGCTGTTTTTTGCGTATGTGGTTTATAGAACTCTTTCACATCAATAAATTGTCCAAAGGCCCACAGCTTCTAATGGCTGGGCTGGGACTCAGGATCAACTCCATGTGACCCTTGAAATCCTGGAGAGTAACACTTCTAAAATGGACGCCAAATTTCTTTTAGATTTGTGCCCATATAGTACTGTTTATTATTAGAATAATCTAAAGAAAGCTGGGCATGGTGGCTCAAGCGTGTAATCCCAGCACTTTGGGAGGCCAACGTGGGTGGATCATGAGATCAGGACTTCGAGACCAACTTGGCCAATGTGGTGAAACCCCATCTCTACTAAAAATACAAAAAAAAAAAAAAAAAAAATCAGCCAGGTGTGGTGGCAGGCATCTGTAGTTCTAGCTAGTTGGGAGGCTGAGGCAGGAGAACCTTCTGAACCTGGGAGGCAGAGGTTGCAGTGAGCCAAGATCATGTCACTGCACTCCAGCCTGGGTGACAGAGTGAGACTCCATCTCAAAATAAATAAATAAATAAATAATCTTAAGAATTGGCAGAAACACATGGTGGCTCACACCTGTCATCCTAGCACTTTGGCAGGGTGAGATGGGTGAACCACTTGCACTCACGAGCTCAAGTGCAGTCTAGACAACATAGTAAGATCCTGTTTCCATTAAAATTTAAAAAAAAAAATTAGCCAGGCATGATAAGGAATGCCTGTAGCTCCAGCTCCTCAGATAGCAGATGTAGGAGGATTGCTTGAGCCTAGAAAGTCAAGGCTGCATTGATCCATGATTGATTACACCACTGCATTCTAGCCTGGGTTATAGAGTCAAACCCTGTCTCAAAAAAAAAATAAATAAATAAAAATAAAAAAGGAAAAAAGAAATTGCAAGAGCATTTCAAAATGACATAGAATAATTTGGAAAAAATAGCTGAGGGATGAGTTGAGAAAACCAAAGTTCAACCACAGATTACTTATTTTTTTATCACAAAAAAATTTGAAAGCTTAGAAAAAAACTCTAGAGAAATTAAATGTTACGGAGTTTAATTGAACAAAAATTATTTGCAAATCACACAGCCTGTGGAGCCAGAGTAGGCTCGGAAAGACTCCAACACAGCCACATGGTAAAAAAAGACTGATGAACAGAAAAAGCAAAGCGATATACAGAAAATGAAAGTGAGGTACAGAAACAGATTGATTACAGCTTGGGATTTTTGCCTGATTTGAACATGGTTTGAAGATTTGATATTCTTTTATTGACAAAATCACAGTGGTTAGTACAGGAATGGGTTACAGTCTATTTACATATCTATTAGGTTTCAGTTTACTATGTACAAAAAGAAAAAATCTATTGACAAAAATTAGACATGAAAGGGGACAGCTTCAGGCTATAACTACTTTAACAATTTCTCCCTTTGGGTTAACTTCTCAATTTTGAGAGATAGATCAAAACTTTAAACATTGATATTATTCTACCATCATCAAAAATATACTTATTTAGTCTCAAATCTCACTGTGAAATAGCAGAACTGTGAGTTTTGTAAAGTGGAAACAAGAACTTGAGGATATTAATTATTTAAAGGATTACAGTAGAAGGAGCCTCATTGAGTTAACATTTGCTTACAGAATAAAAATAAAACCTGGCCTGTTTTAGGATCTACCTATTTCTTACATTTTTAGTTTGAGTATGTCATATTTAGCATGAGTGACTCCATTTTGGTTTGGTTTAATTTGGTCTGTTTGAGCGTAGTGTACAAGCTCAGTTCAGAATCATGGCCTCTAATAATTTTCTTTTAAAAATTTTCCCATTCTGGTTAAGTTGTCACATAGATCAGAGTGTGACCAAAACTTAGGGTTTTAGTACCACTCTCAGTTTCCACTATTTTTGGTTTTTGTCCTTATCATGTCATTCATAGGTTATGGTGTCCTTATGGTCACATGTGTCTTTGAGTTTTCATCATTCCCTTTAAAGAGAGATCATCTGACATTCTAGAGATGACTGCATGCAAACATTTATAACTTTTAAGAGAATACAGTGCAGTAGTGAGACTACTCATTTGACTATTGGCAGGATAATGCCAACAGTTTGAAGTATGCTTTTTTTTTTTTGAGACAAATCCTTGCTCTGTTACCCAGCCTGGAGTGCAATGGCACAATCTCCTCTCACTGCAACCTCTGCCTTCTAGGTTCAAGCAATTCTCCTGGTTCAGTCTCCCAAAGTGCTAGGATTACAGGCATGAGCCACTGCACCCCACCAGAAGTATGCTCTTTAACCAGAGTCCCCATGAACAAACCAACTGAAATTAAATAGATCAAATAATCAGCTAAATAAATGGCTTACTCATTTCAACCAAGCAGACGTGCTCAGAACACTTACATTAGCCTACAGTTGGGCAAAATCAACTAAGACAAAGCTTATGTTATAATAAAGTATTGAAAATCTCGGCCGGGCGCGGAGGCTCACGCCTGTAATCCCAGCACTTTGGGAGGCCGAGGCGGGTGGATCACGAGGTCAAGAGATCGAGACCATCCTGGTCAACATGGTGAAACCTCGTCTCTACTAAAAATACAAAAATTAGCTGGGCATGGTGGCACGTGCCTGTAGTCCCAGCTACTCGGGAGGCTGAGGCAGGAGAATTGCCTGAACCCAGGAGGCGGAGGTTGCGGTGAGCCGAGATCGCGCCATTGCACTCCAGCCTGGGTAACAAGAGCGAAACTCCGTCTCAAAAAATAAATAAATAAATAAATAAATAAATTATGACTTATATGTTACTTTAACGTATATATTCAAGCATGTTATTGTAGAACTTCTGAAACTAAAATTATAGACAAATTTCACATATGACAATTCAGAAAGTAAAAACACAATCATGGTAATCTTCATATTAAAGAAGACAGAATTATAAAATAATAATTGAGAAATAAGATAACAATTGGAAATTTACTATATGTATAACAATGTTCTAAGTTTTCTCACGGCAAAAGTTTTTGCAAGAAATCTCTGAAATGAGTACCTACAGTAACTACAGCCAAGGACCAGAGCAGCATTACTGCATCCACATGGGGTTTTTGCTGGAACCAGTAAGTCTCTGCCAGCCCCCCTCAGGCTCCTGGGATGGCATTTGTTCTGGGTCTGTGGACAGACAACCAGGGCACTTGCTGAGTGCCCACCCACTCCTTGTAGGCCCACAGCCTATCACTCAACCTCAAACCCACCAACCCCAGCTTCCCAAGCCATTCTCACCAGGGCTGTTCAACCACATCAGCCTGAACTTCACAAAACCCTTTGCCATGCCATAGAAAAAAAGGTGATGCCTTTGTTCCACTGCCCCTACCTGTGTCAGGTCATGTGGGGTTATGAGGTGAACCAGCCAGCCTAACTCCAGTGCTTCTCCCCCAAAAACTGCCCCCACTGCCTGAATCCCCCTTTAGGGAGTTGTCAGTCAATGTAAGAGAAAGCAGCCCTGGGAGGGACTCCGTCTGCTTCTGTCTGACTTCAGGGCAAGAAGAACCTAAAGCAGGTGGAGGTCTCAGAGAAGAAGCCTGTGGCAGGGCTCTGAGCTTGGTGGGCTGTGTATCTTCCTCTCCCCTGCCTGCCATGGGGCCTAGCACCACTCATTTAAGTGGATAGCCACCACCATTCTGGGTGTGCAGCTGGACAGCTCCCCAGGCAGGGCCTGCCGTGACACTGTGGGCTCACAGGAGATGCCTACACCTTGAGGCTGGGCTGTGAGGAGAACATTCCTGAACAGGTGCATGCAGCCTGGCCCTGCCCTCACTGGGAAGCCCCTTCCTCCTGGGTACCAGACAGAATTCTATGCTCTGTTCTGGAGGCTCCATGCTGCTCGAGTTCATTGTCCATGCTGTCAATGGAGAGGTTAAAAAAAAAAAGTAAAGAGAGAGACTTCTCAGAGCAGGTTGTGGGCACAGGTTGAGCCGTTGTCTTCCTCCCTGGTCTGTCTGCAGACTTGAGACTATGGATAACGAGGGAACTGCTCTGCCACAACTGTTTCAAGAAAGAGTCATAACCAGGGTGCCTATAGTGCCTGGTGACTGACTGGCAGCCTCAGACCCACCTGTCACCTGTGGGCAGGCTTTCTTGTGGACAGGATGAAAGCAAGGAAAGCTGGAATGAGCCCAGCCCTCTCAGGCATCCCGAATGCTATCTGGGGTTCCCTGCAAGACCCTCTAGTCTGCTTCCTGGCACGCTACCCATGCACGTTTTTCTGGCCTCTTTGAGACTTGATTCCCTGGAAGGAGAGGACTCTACTTTCCACAGGGCTGAGTGGCCAGGGCCATCCATCTTCCCTCCCTCCACTAATGACAATGGGGCTCCTGAGCACACACTGCTTAACCATGCCCCTTCTAAGGCAGGAGCTCACTTGTCTTATACTTGCGGCTTGCTAGAACCTAAAACTGATCAGTGCTGTTAAGATAGAGAAAAGTGGGTGGGGAAGTTGCTTTAAAAATCTCCCATAATCTTCTCATGGAGATCATCAGCACCAGTGACATCATAGGCGGGGCTGTTGAGGATGCTGGGGGAGAGTGCCCGGCCTGTCCTGGTGGCCGGTCCTTGCCAGGGGTGGTGCATAACTCAGCCCCTGAGAGAAGCAGACAGGCATCTCTGCAGGAAATTGGGGGGTGTGGCTCAGGGCAGCCCAGCCCCACTGATGGTGGAGTGGGGCTACCTCCCATCAAGCTGTGTCTCCGCAGCAGACCCTTGGAGCCAGGAGGTGATTTACAATGTGTCCAAGGCAGTCAGCTCCATCAGCTGCATGGCCTTCAACATTCAATTCAACTCTGACATCTCACCAGAAAGCAGTGGGGACTGGCCGGTGCAAAAGCCCTGCAATGTGGGCCAGAGCCTCACGTGGGGGTCTCCTGGGTCCTCAGGGCTGACGGGCCTGTCTGCCCATCTGAGCACTGCTCCCTGGGGCTGTGTGTGCAGGCCTCCTGAAGGAGGGCTATGGGCTCTGGAGGCCAGGCTTATGGGGATTTGGGCCTACCTGCACCTCCTTGCTCGTCCCACTACATTATGAATGACTATGCCAAGATGGGCCTTGAGCACCCTCTGGGCTGTGTCAGCAAAGGCCTTTGAGCCTGGCCTGGCATTGAAGGATGGCAAATCAGGTGTCCGGGTTTGCATTGTCACCCCACATGGCAGCAGGAAATAAGAGCGTCCAGGCCTACAGGACTGGAACCCTATCGAGGGGATTAGGAGGCTGCTTACTTCCTCCCCGGACCCATGTGAGGAGTGGAGGGAGTCTAGGGAGATGCTGGGACTCACTTGTTCTGTCTGGGCTTCCCCTAGCTCCACCCTTTGATAACCATTTCCTAGGGAGAGCTTAGGAGCCTCCTGTGTGCTAGTGAGGCAGGTCACCCCATCAAAGGGTTTTGTGGAGGAGGCATTCTGAGACTCTGAGTGAGAAGCTAGCACAGTGCCTGACAAGTACTCACAAGAGCTGTCACCCTCTGTCACCATCATGTGGCCTTGTAGTGTTCAGATTGCCTGGCTTGGGGCTTGGCGAAGTTGTTTGGGAGTCAGCTACTTTAGACTCCCACTCTCTCCTCAAACAGTGGCTGTTTTGTGTTTATTTATGGGTTTTAAAAAACCTAAGATTTCATTTATAGTAGTTTCAAGCTTGTATGAATTTGTATAGATTTTATTAGATGGCAGAGGGCTTAAGAAAACAATATTTTTGGCTGGGTGAGGTGGCTCACGCCTATAATCCCAGCACTTTGGGAGGCTGGGCTGGGCGAGGTGGCTCACGCCTGTAATCCCAGCACTTTGGGAGGCTGAGATGGGTGGATCACCCAGTTAGGAGTTACAGACCGGTCTGACCAACATGGAGAAACTCCATTTCTACCAAAAATACAAAATTAGCCAGGTGTGGTGGTGCATGCCTGTAATTCTAGCTACTCAGGAGGCTGAGGCAGGAGAATCACTTGAACCCGGGAGGCAGAGGTTGCAGTGAGCCAAGATCGTGCCATTGCACTGAGCGACAAGATCGAAACTCCATATCAAAAAAAGGAAAAACCAAAAAAACTGACCGTGAGTTGCGTACAAGTTAAGAAGGATAGATCATACACCATGGGCGTGGACACATTCCACACCTGCTGGGGAAGATGAGAGACCTGAGAGGCACCTATTTCCCAGCTGCAAGCTGATGTCCATATAACACCATTCAGGTCTTCATTTAGGTCCTTGCATTGTATATTCATTGACCCAGTACAAACACATTTGGGACGAGGGGCATCATTCAACACAGCACCAGCCCCCACTTGTTCTGGAGGTAGTCAAGAAGAATTTGGTCAGCTCCTAATCCCCCAGGACACAGGTGCTGCCCCATTTCCAGTACTCACATCCAGCCATACCATCTCAGGATAATTTTTTTACACGAGAGCAGCATGAGGTAGGAGGCATGGTGTGACAGGCTCAGGGCCATGGACAGCTGGCTTCTGGTGAAGCAGCACGGGGCAGGTGCATCTGTGGGTGGGGCCATGACAAGCCAAGGCAGCTGTGGCCCTTTTCCCCACACAGCCCAGCCCCAGGTGGCACGCAGGTCTTTCTGGATGGTATTGGGGTGCTCAGGGCCCATCACTTGCCCGATCATCAGCACTGCCTTGGTTACACAGGCCCTGGGAGAAGGAGTGAGGGGTTGCAGATCCAGGATGGGCACGACCTCAGACCCAGAGTTCCCTTGGCCACAGGCCAGCAAGCAAGCCCAAGCAGCTCAACTCTATAGACACTGAGCCTCATCACCTCTGGCTGCACTTTCTGCGTATACTTTGCACAAAGGCAGCAAGAGAAGGCCAACATCAGTGTTTGTGATATGGAAGTCTATGCCACACTGAGACCTGCTAAAAATGTTTTCTTTCTTTCTTGCTTTTTGCTGTCTCTCTCCCTTTCTTCCCTCCCTCCCTCCATCCCTCCCTCCTTTCTTTCTCTCTCTCTCTTTCTTTCTCTTTCTTTCTTTCTTTCTTTCTTTCTTTCTTTCTTTCTTTCTTTCTTTCTTTCTTTCTTTCTTTCTTCTTTCTTTCTTTCTTTCTTTTCTTTTTTTTGACAAAGTATTGCTTTTGTTGCCCAGGCCAGAGTGCGATGGCACAATCTTGGCTTACCACAACCTCTACCTCCTGGGTTCAAGTTATTCTCCTGACTCAGCCTCCGGAGTAGCTGGGATTGCAAGCATGCGCCACCACGCCCAGCTAATTTTTGTATTTTTTTTTAGTAGAGATGAAGTTTCTCCATTTTCGTCAGGCTGGTCTCGAACTCTTGCCCTCAGGTGATCCACCCGCCTCAGCCTCCCAATATGCTGGGATTACAGGTGTGAGCCGCTGTGCCTGGACATAAAATTTAAAATAATTTTTTCTAATTCTGTGAAGAATGTCAATGGTAGTTTCATGGGAATAGCATTGAATCTGTAAATAACTTTGTGCAGTATGGCCATTTTCACAATATTGATTCTTCCTATCCATGAGGTTATAATGTTTTTCTGATTCTTTGTGTCCTCACTTATTTTCTTGAGCAGTGGTTTGTAGTTCTCCTTGAAGAGGTCCTTCACATCCCTTGTTAGCTGTATTTCTAGGTGTTTTATTCCCTTCATAGCAATTATGAGTGGGTGTGCATTCATTATTTGGCTCTCTGCTTGCCTATTATTGGTACATAGGAATGCTTGTGATTTTTGCACGTTGATTTTTGTATCCTGAGAATTTGCTGCAGTTGCTTATCAGCTTAATGAATTTTGGGGGGGAGATGATGGGGTTTTTCTAAATATACAATCATGTCATCTGCAAACAAGGACAGTTTGACTTTCTCTCTTCCTATTTGAATACCCTTGCTTTCTTTCTCTTGCCTGATTGCCCTGGCCAGAATTTCCAATGCTGTGTTGAACAGGACAGGTGAGAGAGGACACATTTGTCTTCTGCCGGTTTTTAAAGGGAATGCTTCTAGCTTTTGCCCATTCAGTATGATATTGGCTATGGGTTTGTCACAAATAGCTCTTATTGTTTGGAGATATGTTCCATCAACACTTAGTTTATTGAGAGTTTTTAACATGAGGGGATGTTGAATTTTATTGAAGGCCTTTTCTGAATCTATTGAGTTAATCATCTGGTTTTTGTCATTGCTTCTGGTTATGTGATGGATTACATTTATTGATTTGTGTATTTTGAACCAGCCTTGCAACCAAAGGATGAAGCCAACTTGATCATGATGGATAAATTTTTTAATGTGCTGCTGGATTCAGCTTGCCAGTATTTTATTGAGGATTTTCATATCAATGTTCGTTGGGGATATGGGCCTGAAGTTTTCTTTTTTTGTTGTGTCTTTGCCAGGTTTTGGTATCAGGATGATACTGGCCTTGTAAAATAAGTTAGGGAGTCCCTTCTTTTCTAATGTTTGGAATAGTTTCAGAAGAAATGGTACCAGCTCCTCTTTGTACTTCTGGTAGAATTCAGCTGTGAATCCATCTGGTCTTGAGATTTTTTTGGTTGGTAGGCTATTAATTACTGCCTCAATTTCAGAACTTGTAACTGGTCTATTCAGGGATTTGACTTCTTCTTGGTTTTGTCTTGGGAGGGTGTATGTGTCCAGAAATTTATCAATTTCTTGTAGATTTTCTACTTTATTTGCATAGTTTTTTTGTTTGTTTGTTTGTTTGTTTGTTTGTTGAGACAGAGCCTCTTTCTTGTTGCCCAGGCTGAAGTGCAATGGTGAGATCTTGGCTCACTGCAACCTCCGCCTCCTGGGTTCAACTTATTCTCCTGCCTCTGCCTCCCAAGTAGCTGGGATTACATGCATGCACCACCAAGCCCAGCCAATTTTTGTATGTTTAGTAGAGATGGGGTCACCATGTTGGTCAGGTTGGTCTCAAACTCTCAACCTCAGGTGATCTGCCTGCCTTGGCCTCCCACAGAGCTGAGTCATGAAAATTGTCTTAATTTCCACATCTTTTTATTGGACAATCCGTATTATTTTTGTAGAAGAGAAATGTGATTCAAAGGTAATTTTTGAAAATTTTTTTTTTTTTTTTTTTTTTTTTTTT
>NW_022437086.1:138099-141380 GCF_009761245.1 Sapajus apella | reverse complement strand
CATGCCCAGCTAATTTTTTGTATTTTTAGTAGAGATGGGGTTTCACCGTGTTGACCAGGATGGTCTCGATCTCTTGACCTCGTGATCCACCCGCCTCGGCCTCCCAAAGTGCTGGGATTACAGGCTTGAGCCACCGCGCCCGGCCTCTGAAAAATTTTATAATTAGAAACTTTTTAGGTTTTATTGTTTATTGTATCTAGTTTTTATTATTTTCAATAGTGTTCAAAACCATATACAATTTATAATCTTAAATATTTTTAATGTATAGTTCAGTCATGGTAAGTATAGTGATATTATCATGCAACATATCTCTAGAATTTTTTTATCTTCCAAACCAAAACTCAATACACATGAACAAACTGCTAATTTTTTTCTATTACCCAGTCCTTTCCAAATATCATTTTATTTCTTGTTTATTGATATCTTATATAAGTGGATTCAGACAATATCTAGTTTTTTGTGACTACCTACTTTATTTAGCATGTGATTAAGATGTACTTTTTGTGTTACATTTTCTGCTTTTGAAAAGCTGAGAAATACTTTATTATTTTTACATTCCAAATTGTATTCGTTCATTCTTTTGATGAGTAAAGTTTGGTCTGCTTTAACCTATCTGCTTTTGCAAATAATGCTGCAAAAAATACAGGTGTGCACATAACTCTTGACTACATATGTGAAGCTTTATTTCTGAGTACTCTCTTATGTTTTATTGTTCTAGTTGTCCGCCTTTATGCTAGCATCAAACTGCTTTAGCTATTGTAGCTTCAGAATGTATTTTAAAATCAGGAAGTGTGGGCTGGGCATGGTGGCTCACACTTGTATCCCAGCACTTTGAGAGAATGAGGTGGATGGATCACTTGAGGCCAGAAGTTTAAGATAACCCTGGCCGACATGGCAAAACCACACCTCTACCAAAAATCCAAAAGTTAGCTGGGCTTCGTGGCCCATGCCTGTAATCCCAGCTACTCGAAAGGCTGAAGCATGAGAATCACAAACAAAAAAAACAAAACAAAACAAAACAAAAACCAACAAAAATACAGAAGTGTGATGCCTCCAACATTGTTTTTAGTTTTTGAAAATTGTTTCGCTTTTCATGGTCGCTTCATAGTCTATATGATTTGGGGGTTGTTCCTTTTCTATTTTTGCAAAACTAAACTGAGAATTTGAAAAGGATTGCATTGAATCTGTAGATCACTTTAGGGAGTATATCATCTACCTAAAGACATCTTCATAATATTGTCGTCCCACCCTTCATGAAGAGTGTGATCAAGGATGTATTGCTTAACTTCCATATATTTGTGAATGTTTCAGATTTCCTTCTCTTATTTTATTCCATTTTGATTATAAATAATAATCAGTAAGTTTTCAATTTTAAAAAATGTGTTAAGTTTGTTTTTATGACCTAACGTGGAGTATCGAGAAGAATGTTTTTTTTTTTTTTTTTTTTTTTTTTTTTTTGAGACGGGGTTTCGCTCTTGTTACCCAGGCTGGAGTGCAATGGCGCGATCTCGGCTCACCGCAACCTCCGCCTCCCGGGTTCAGGCAATTCTCCTGCCTCAGCCTCCTGAGTCACTGGGATTACAGGCACGTGCCACCATGCCCAGCTAATTTTTTGTATTTTTAGTAGAGACGGGGTTTCACCATGTTGACCAGGATGATCTCGATCTCTTGACCTCGTGATCCACCCGCCTCGGCCTCCCACAGTGCTGGGATTACAGGCTTGAGCCACCGCGCCCGGCCGAGAAGAATGTTTTATGAGATAATGAGAAGATTGCATATTTTGTTGTGTGGAGTGTTTGCTAAACATCTGTTAAGTGTGGTTTTACAGTGTTTCAAGTCTTCTTCCTGTGTATTGGTACTTTAATTTTGTCCATGTTTACTTTATAAATCAGGAACTCTGATGTGAGATATAGATGTAGTTACAGATATATACTCAAATGAACATACAGATACACATAGGTTTTCAGTAAATGAACTCTTTTATTAATGTCATTTTTGGCTCTTGTAGCTTTGAAGTAAAGTATATTTTATGAAATACAACAAATTTTGACTTAAAATGTATTTTGTCTAATTAGTTGCGACCTCTATGTTCTCATTCAGTTAACGTTTGCATGAAGTATATTTTTGTTTGTTTTTTGAAATATCTTTTATTTTTTTGACAGAGTCTCAGTCTTTTTATTTATTTTTTGAGACAGATTCTTACTCTGTTGCCCAGGCTGGAGTGCAGTGGCACCATTTTGTCTCACTGCAACCTCTGCCTCCCTGTGTTCAAGTGATTCTCCTGCCTCAGCCTCCTGAATAGCTGGGATCACAGGCGACTGCCACCATGCCCCACTAATTTTTTTTTATTTTTAGTAGAGATGGGGTTTCATCATGTTGGTCAGACTGGTCTCGAGCTCCTGACATCGTGATCTGCCCACATTGGCCTCCCAAAGTGCTGGGATCATAGGCGTGAGCCACTGCCCCCAGCCCTGGACTCTCGCTCTTTCACCCAGGATGGAGGGCAGTGGCGCAATCTCGGCTTGCTGCAACCTCCACCTCTGGGGTTCAAGCGATTCTCATGGCTCAGTCTCCCTAGTACAGAGATTACAGGCACTCACCACCATGCCCGACTGATTTTTGTATTTTTAGTAGAGACAGGGTTTCACTGATTTGGCCAGGCTGGTCTTGAACTCCTGACCTCAGGTGATCCACCCACCTTGGCCTCCCAAAGTACAGGGATTACAGGAGTTAGCCACCATGCCTGGCCTGAAATATCTTTTTATTTATTTACTTATTTTTTGAGACGGAGCCTTGCTTTGTTGTCCAGGTTAGAGTTTAGTGGCACAATCTTGGCTGACTGCAACCTCTGCTTCCCGGGTTCAAGTGATTTTCCTGCCTCAGCCTCCCAAGTAGCTGGGGTTACAGGGCATGCAACACTATGCCTGGCTAAGTTTTGTATTTTTAGTAGACATGGGGTTTCACCATCTTGGCCAGGTGGGTCTCAAACTTCTGAACTCATGATCCACCCATCTGGCCTCCCACAGTGCTGAGATTACAGTCGTGAGTCACTGTGCCTGGCCTCGAAATTTTCTTTCTTTCGTTCTTTTTTTTTTTTTTTTTTTGCAATATATGATTATTAATTGGGAAAGTTAGTTCCTAAGTATTTAAATAATATTCTGAAAGAAGATGACTTACTATTGCCATATAATTAACTTTTTATTTGATTATTGTAACTATTGTGTTCTCTTTTCTTTCACTTTGTCTTCTTTTTTTTTTTTTTTTTTTTTTTTTTTTTTTTT
>NW_022437086.1:117555-137999 GCF_009761245.1 Sapajus apella | reverse complement strand
CAATTCTCCTGCCTCAGCCTCCTGAGTAGCTGGGATTACAGGCACGCGCCACCATGCCCAGCTAATTTTTTGTATTTTTAGTAGAGACGGGCTTTCACCATGTTGACCAGGATGGTCTCGATCTCTTGACCTCGTGATCCACCCGCCTCGGCCTCCCAAAGTGCTGGGATTACAGGCTTGAGCCACCGCGCCCGGCCTCACTTTGTCTTTTTTGCTATCTCATTTATTTTATATTGACAGATTTTAATTTCTTTCTCATTTTTTATTGAATATCTTTCTAGGTTGTTTATTTATGTTTACCATGGACATTGCATAAGACCTCTTAAAGTTACAACAATATATTTTAAACTGGAAAGATCTTCAGTTGCATCCAATTTTTTAAAAGTATATCTGCCCTCAACTTTTTTATTGATGTCACTAATTGTATCTTTTTATACTAACAAGTGTTTATAACTAAAGTTGTTCTTTTGTCTCTCATGTTTATGAGTACAGTCAGTTTTTTCTGCATCATCATTTTATCACTACAGTTTTTTATCTGTGTTAATGACTTTTGCAGACAGCCATGTATTTTCATATGATGTGTTGTTTTCTAGCATTTTATTTTCAATGGAAGGGACACCCTTTAGCATTTTTAGTAGGGCAGGTCTACTGGTGATGTACATTTTCAGCATCTGGTTAGCCTGTATTTTCTTTTTTTGAAGAAGAAGAAGAAGTAGAATTTTTCTGGTTATCATATTCTTTTTTTTTTTTGAGACGGAGTTTCACTGTTGTTACCCAGGCTGGAGTGCAATGGCACCATCTCGGCTCACCGCAGCCTCTGCCTCCTGGGTTCAGGCAATTCTCCTGCCCATGCCCAGCTAACGTTTTTTTGTCGTTTTAGTAGAGACGGGGTTTCACCATGTTGACCAGGATGGTCTCGATCTCTTGACCTCATGATCCACCTGCCTCGGCCTCCCAAAGTGCTGGTTATCATATTCTTTCTTGGAATTTTTTCTCTTTCAGGATGTTGACTATATCTTCCAACTTTTTTTTCTGGCCTGTAGGGACTCTGTGGATAAATCCACTGCCAATCTCATTGGAACAAACTTATAGACAACACATCAGATTTCTCTTGCTGCTTCCAAGATTCCATATTTGTCTACGACTTTATCTATCTATCTATTTATTTTGAGATGGAATCTCATTCTGTCGTCCAGGCTGGAGTGCAGTGACGCAATCTTGGCTCACTGCAACTTTTGCCTCCCACTTTCAAGCAATTCTCCTGTCTCAGCCTCCTGAGTAGCTGAGATTACAGGAGCCTGCCCTGCCACCACATCTGTCTCATTTTTGTATTATCCGTAGAGGCAGCGTTTCTCCATGTTGGCCAGGCTGGTCTCAAACTCCTGACCTTAGGTAATGCACCCACCTTGGCCTCCCAAAGTGCTGGGATTACAGGCATGAGCAACCACACCTGGCCTATCTATGACTTTAAAATTTTTGTTTATAATCTGTCTTGTTATGAGTCACTTTGTGTTTATCCTAAAGTAAACTTCTTGACTTTTTGTTTTTTTTTTTGAGATGAGTCTCGCTCTGTCACCCAGGCTGGAATGCAATGACCTGATCTCAGCTTACTGCAAACTCCACCTTTCAGATTCAAGCAATTCTCCTGCCTTTGCCTCCTGAAATTACAGGCATGTGCCATCATGTCTGGCTAATGTTTGTATTTTTAGTAGAGATGGGGTTTCACCATGTTGGTCAGGGTGGTCTGGATCTCCTGACCTCATGATTTTCCTGCCTTGGCCTCCTGAAGTGCTGAGATTACATGTGTGAGCCACCTCACCCAGCACTTCTTCATTTTTTACAATCATTTTCTTCATGTTTCAGGATTTTTCAGTCATTATATATCTTAATATATTCTTTAGCTCCATAATTTTTCTTTTTATAATTTTAATCTTTTTGCTATTTTCATTTTCCTGCTTTCATTTAGTTGTCTGTTTTCCTATTTCATGCATTGAACATACTCAGATAGTTATTTTGAATTTTTCAGGTAATTAGTATATCTCCATTCCTTTAGGGTTGATATATGAATATTATAGTCGGTTTTGGGGGCCATATTACCCTGAAACTTTGTATATGTTGTAAACTTTTTTTGAAATTTGTGCATTTACAAAAAGCTTCCTGTCACAGTATTTATAAAGTGGCTTTGTCACGGCGGAGTCTGATACCAATTGACCGAGCTAGAGATTCTAGAAACCTCTCAACCTGTTCTTAGGGTGTGTCTACTCTGGAATTTTGTGTACATTTTTTAAAATTAATGAAGTTTGTCTGTGTTTCTTCTTAAGAGACTATAATCACTTGTTACACCTACTGTTTATTTGTGGTACTGACCTCTCTGTGCTGCTGTGAGAATTATTTAATTTGCTCTCAGCAAAAGCAGCCTGTCATTCAAAGTATAGCACTATTCCTTTTAGCACTGTGTGTTATATGAGACAAAAAAACCAGTCTTTGAAAAGTTCCCTAAAAGCTGGAAGTATGGACATCTCTGCCAGTATTTTCTTTCTCTTTTAAGGGAGCAGCCAGAGTTTACTTCTAGAGGCATCAAGCTGCATTGGAGAGGAGAAAGGAAGTGTATTTTATTACACCATCTTGCTCATGTACTTGGTAGAACTTTATACATTAGATTTGTAAAGCATATTCACTTGGGTTTAGTAAGTGGGATAATTCTTTTTTTCTTTCTTTTAGTGGTGTCTTCTCTTTCACCGAAGATAAATTGCCAGGGCAAAGCATAATACATGAATTCCAAAGCGTAACAGTGAGAAGACAGGACAGATGCAGTCTTCAGAATTTACCCTTAAGAAAAGACTGAAAAAGTGTGGGTGAGTGTATGGAGCATCTTATAATGGACTTAACCAATGTTCATCCATTACTCATAGCAAAATCTTTCAATGTAATAAATACGTGAAAGTCTTTAGTAAATCTTCAATAATAAATAGACACAAGACATACTGGACATATTGGAGAGAAAGATTTTAAATGCACAAATATGTAACAATTTTAAAAAATGTCTTAAATTCTAAGTTAATATCAGATAATCAATACCAGATAGAATCCCTACAAATGTAAATAATGTGGCAATGGCTTTAATAAGTGCTCACACTTAACTGAAAACAAGGGAAGTCATCTTGGAGAGAAACATTACAAATGCAATGAATGTAGCCAAGTGGTTAAATCTTGCTCTAGCCTTTCTGTTATTAAGAGAATTTATGCTGAAAAGAAACCCAATAAATGTGAAAGATGTGGCAGAGTCTTTAAGTGGTTCTCGTCCCTTACTCAACATAAGAGAATTCATCCAGGAGAGAAATCCTATAAATGTGACAAATTCACAGTCTTCAACTTTTGCTAAACGTATAATAATTTACAGTGGAGAGAAACTCTACAAATGCGAAGAATGTGGCAAAGCCTTTAAATTGTTTCTATACTTTACTCAACATAAGCACATTCATGTTGCCGTGAAACCATACAAATGGAAAATACATGGCAGAGCTTTTCTATAGTTTTCATACCTTACTGGACATCACATAACTCATCCTGGAGAGAAATTCTACAAATGTAGAATTTCTAAGAATGTGTCAAAGCCTTTAATCAGAGCTCACACCTTAATGAACATAAGAACATTCATACTGGAGGGAAACCCTGAAAATGTGTAAAGTGGGACAAAGCCTTTAACTAACACTCAAATCTTGCTAATCATAAGACAACTCATACCAAATAGAAACCATACAAATGTTAAGAATGTGGCAAAGCATTTTATCGGTTCTTACACCTTACTGTACATGAGGAAATTTAAACCTGAGAAAAATTTTACAGATGTGGAGAATGTGGTAATGTCTCCAATACCTGCCATCCTACTTGACATGGAAGAGCTTATACTGAGTAGTAGTGTTATAAATGTAATTACTGTCTAAAGACATTTTACAAAATAAAGCCTTAGGTTGCAAAAAATTTTAGTAAAGAACAACACTGCAAATAGAAAGACCGGGTTCAATGCCTTCAGTTATGTCATGGATTGTCTTATACACAGGAGAATTTATACTGGAGAGAAACCCTCAAACAGTTGCTCATACTTTATTCAACTCTAGAGAATTTGTATTGGAGACAGACACTAAAAATATAATAACTGGAGAAAAACTGTTCTAAAAATATCAGAAAACATCAGTGTTCATATTAAATGGTATTTTTAGAAAACAACAGTGTTGGCCGGGCGCGGTGGCTCAAGCCTGTAATCCCAGCACTTTGGGAGGCCGAGGCGGGTGGATCACGAGGTCAAGAGATCGAGACCATCCTGGTCAACATGGTGAAAGCCCGTCTCTACTAAAAATACAAAAAGAAAAATTAGCTGGGCATGGTGACGTGTGCCTGTAATCCCAGCGACTCAGGAGGCTGGGGCAGGAGAATTGCCTGAACCCGGGAGGCGGAGGTTGCGGTGAGCCGAGATCGCGCCATTGCACTCCAGCCTGGGTAACAAGAGCGAAACTCCGTCTCAAAAAAAAAAAAAAAAAAAAGAAAACAACAGTGTTCGCCTTAAATTATATTTTTAGAAAACAATGGAGTGTTCACATTAAATGATATTTTTTACAAAACATCAGAGTGTTCACCTTAAATGATATTTTTAGAAAACATCAGTGTTCACATTAAAGGATATTTTTAGAAAACATCAGAGTGTTCACATTAAATGCTATTTTTCAGATTCAGTAAATGTAAAAAGAAAATAAAGCTAAAGTGATCTTCAGATAATTCACAGTAGTAATCACTAAGGCACTAACATTGTAGACATTAAACAGAGTGTTGATTATAGAGATTAATCCAAAAGTTAATTCCAGGCACACTGGCTCATGCCTGCAATCCCAGCACTTTGGGAGGCCAGGGCAGATGGATTACTCAAGATCAGAAGGTTAAGACCAACCTGGTAAACATCATGAAATTTTGTCTATAATTTTAAAAAATTTACCAGAACCATAGTGGGGCGGCTCCTGTAATCCCAGCTACTTGAGAGACTGAGGTAGGAGAATCATTTAAACCTGGGAGGCAGAGGTTGCCATGACTCAAGATAGCACCACTACACTCTAGCCTAAGTGAGAGAGTGAGACTTTGTCTCAAAAAAAGTTAAAATACATGATTTATTTTTACATAAGACTAAAAGAAGCAAGAATTTGATCTTTGAAGGGTTGTAGTTATATTTAAAGTTTATTGTTTTACACTGAAAGAATTTCAGATTTTTTGAAATATGAATATTGATGTAATTAAACTCTCATCACTTGATGTTATGCCTTTATTTGTGGCATTTATTAAAAAGCATTTGATCAATTGTTACTGCATTAAAGCCATGATAAATTCTTCTGTATTAGATTTGCATCATTATTTTTTTTCATGAAAGATTATGGATACCAAAATTTAAGATGCATGAAGAAAATCTAAGTGTAGAGGCTCTTTGTGGTTGACTTATATTTTATATATCATATGTATTATTGCATATATTATAAATATTGTATTATTATATATATTGTATTATAGTATACATAATACATGAGAAAAAGGTTTAGAGTAACAGTCTACTAAATTATAGTCAGAGAGAAAAACATTAAAAATCTGAAGAAATAAATTGATTTTTTACCAATTGCACATTAAGATAATAAAATACAGTTGATTTTGAAATCAATGTCAAATAATTCGAAGAATAATGTTTTCATAGATTACAATGTTACTTTTTTATTCTTATAACTACAGGGTCATAATTTTAGTTATTATAAAATCTATATAAAAGTAGAATTAAGAGCCATATATTTTTGAATCTTAAAGGACTATTTTCTAAATTTTATCTTAGTTTTTTTAACATGTAACCTCTGTGGTCTGCAAAACACATACAGAATATTAGTTTTGATTTACATGGAGTTAAATGTACAAATATATCACTCTAAAGATAAACTTCATGTTTAAGAGAATTATGGAGCAAGTAATTATGTTTATTTGAGTGTGTCTACGTATTTTGAGACAAAAAAATTGAAACTCAATAAATTTCAAAAGGCTTGATAATTTTTTATCAAACCAGAAACCTCAAAAATTCTGAAAGTTGAACTATTTTCTCTGCATTGTATTACATTTATTTTTCTACAGTCTTCTTGCTCCTTTTTCAGAATCTCCCCACACAAATTCTCTGCTTGTTCTTGACTGTTACTCACGCTAGACCTGATGTATAATTCTCTTATTGCAAAGATCACAAATAATTTTATCTTGTGACCTTCTCAGGTATTATAAGATTAATTCATATGACACTTAATAATGCTTACAAAATAATTTAATGTTGTGAATAATTTTATAATACATGTTATTAAGTTACATTTTATTTAATCAGTACATTCAATTTTTTTCTTCTCAATTAAAGAATCTTATTTAAGCTAATTTTTCTTTATTGTTCCTTTGCTTTTTATCATGAATGTAAGTGAGTTTACTGACTTAACTGGCCAATTTGTTAAGGTAAACATTGTGGAGATTTCACAAGTCATGAAGTTGTTCTGACACATAATGAAAGGAAGGAGTTATTTACAAAAATCCAAAAGCTATTTTGCATAGAATGAATATGTTCCTTTGAAAAATAAGTGGTTTGGTAAAATTTATTTCCCCATCTTTGTTGTAATGTTTAACTTTTAGAGTAGTGTCATTTTATGAATAATGTCATTTGAATAGAAAAACCGGTAGTCTGCCTTGTGTAGATTTAAGAATATATGCATGACAAAAAAAAAATTGTTTTGGAAACCTTCCAGGTTCAAGTGATTCGCCTGCCTCAGTCTCCTAAGTAGCTGGGATTGCAGGTATGCACAACCACACCCAGATAATTTTTGTATTTTTAGTAGAGATGGGGTTTCTCCATGTTGGACAGGCTGGTCTTGAACTCCCGACCTCAGGTGATCCACCTCCCTCAGCCTTCCAAAGTGCTGGGATTACAGGCATGAGCCACTGCACCAGGTAGGTTTTTTTTTTTTTTTAAATATGTTTTATTAGTTTTCTACATTATGAAAGTAAATATAACAGGAACAATACAAAACCCAAAGTCAATGCAGTAATAACTCCCTTGTTTCCTCTAACCGCATAACCGTGGTTAACAATGGGTGTGCACCCTTACAGATATTTTTTCTATGAATATGCAAACATTCCACTTGTTTCTTGGACTTTACATCGCAGTCCAAGGAGAATCATGTGAACAGCATAAAAGCAAGACGGTCTGACGACTGCAAACCGTAACATTTCCAGATCTACCGACTCAGAATTCCTGTTTCTGGAGGACCGTACCCACGTGGCTCTGCATCCGCAGCAACTTTGGTCTTTCCTCCTTTGCCGAGTTTGGTTAAGAGTAAGGGCTGATGGTTGAGTGGGCTCAGTTCGCAGGTGCCTGAAATTCCTACTTAGCAATGTTCCCTTCCGGCTAATTCCGCCTTCCAGAGCCTTAAGAAGAAATGCTAACAGTTGAGGGTGAAGGGTCCTTAATTGCTCAGTCCAATTATCTAGGTGGGTCCAGGTTTGATTTCCATACAGAGATAAGGACCTGGGGGCGGGGGGCGCTTCCAGGTGCGCTTCTGGCGAGGCTTCTCTGTCTGCACTATTCAGAACTTGTAACTGAAGTATTTAAAAAAGCAGATTTTAAATGCAAATTAAAGGATGGATGTTCTCAAAAAACAAACAAAAAAATTTGAATAACTCTTGAAAATCTTTCAAGTTCAATTGAAATTTTTTTTATTCCTCAAAAAAAATTGTCATGTAAAAATCCTATATTGAGGCCGGGCGTGGTGGTTCACACCTGTAATCCGAGCACTTTGGAGGCCAAGGTGGACAGATCACCTGAGTTTAAGACCAGCCTGACCAACATGGTGAAATCCCGTCTTTAAAAAAAAAAAAAAATCCTATACTGAGAAAATGTATTTGTTAAAACTAAATGTAAAATAAACACATTCCAGATCAAAAACACTAAGATAATTTGGTGCTAGCCAACCCATCTTACAGAAGACATTAAATGAAGAATTTTAAGGCTAAAATCAAGTGACCACAGATAATAATTTGAATTCACATAAAGTGACAAAGAGTTTTGGTAAAAGTAATTACATTATTACTGTCAGGTCTCCATATGCAAGCCTGGAGCCTGAAAGGCTGAAGTCCTGCTTGCCTCGGCTAAAGACTCCCGCCCGCTGCCTGTGTTCGCCACTGTCCCTGATCACCCAGCGGAGCTTCCCACAACCGTCTCACCCAAACCTGCCATCTGAACTGTTCTTAACGATAATGTAAATACCTCTCACCCAACCCTGCCGCTGTAACTGAACTTGTATACTCCTTGCCCCTACCCCCCACCACTGTAACAACTTACTCTGCAACACCTCCGCCCCCCAAAAAACTACCCAAACCTATAAAACCAACTCCTATCCCACTGCCCTTTGCTAACACCCTTTCCGGCCTTAGCCCACCTGCACCTGGGTGAAAAAAGCCATGTTGCTCACACAAAGCCTGTTTGGAAGGTCTCTTCTTCAAAGGGTGCGTTTTTTCAACAATTACAAAAGACAGTACAAAAGAATACTATGTTTTTTTAATTATCTTAGTTCACTTCAAACAAACAATTGTATAAATATATGAATATAATTTTATTGTTGGACCTATTACATATGTAAATGCAGTATGCTTTTAGGTGAGTGAGAACAAAACTGGTTGGGCTAAAAAATCTCTTTGATAATAAATTGATTCCAATGGAATAAGTAAATAGAACGACTAATAAAAAATGAGATGACTAACATCAAAAAAGTTGTAGATACATAATTACTTTTTTCCTTTAAAATAAATAAAATTATACAAAATAAGTATAAAAATGTGTCAAATTCATGCACACGTATGTTCATTGCGGCACTGTTTATAATAACAAAGACTTGGAACCAACCCAAATGCCCATCAGGGATGGACTGGATAAAATCAGAAAATGTGGCACATATACACCATGGAATACTATGCAGCCATAAAATAGGATGAGTTCATGTCCTTTGCAGGGACATGGATGAATCTGGAAACCTTCATTCACAGCAAACTGACACAAGAACAGAAAACCAAACATTGCATGTTCTCACTCATAAGTGGGTGTTGAACGATGAGAACACATGGACACAAGGAGGGGAACGTCATACACTGGGGTCTGTTGGGTGGTGGGGGGCTGGGGAGGAACAGCAGGGGGTAGGGAGATTGGGGAGGGATAACATTGGGAGAAATACCTAATTTAGGTGATGGGAGGATGGAGGCAGCAAACCACCATGGCATGTGTGTACCTATGTAACAGTCCTGCAAGATCTTCACATGTACCCCAGAACTTAAATAACAATAGTAATAAAAAGAAACCAAAACCAAAACATTAATAAAAAGCACAGAAAAAAGTGTCAAATTTGTGACATATATGGATATAATAAGTGTAAAATTAATACCATCAAAATGAGAAACAGGAACAAATACATACAGAACTAACATGTTTTGTATTTCATTAGTATTAAGTTAGTATAAATGTGAAACACATTCTAATAACTTAAGATGTATATTGTAGCCGGGCTCGGTGGCCCATGCCTGTAATCCCAGCACTTTGGAAGGCCGAGGCGGGCGGATCACAAGGTCAAGAGATCAAGACCATCCTGGCCAACATGGTGAAGCCCTGTTTCTACTAAAATACAAAAATTAGCTGGGCGTAGTGGTACACACCTGTAGTCCCAGCTACTTGGGAGGCTGAGGCAGGAGAATTGCTTGAACCCAGGAGGTGGAGGTTGCAGTGAGCCAATATCACGCCACTGCACTCCAGCCTGGTGCCTAGCAACAGAGCAAGACTCTGTCTCAAAAAAAAAAAAAAAAGAAAAAAGAAAAAGAAGACGTATATTGTAGGCTGGGCAAGATGGCTCACGCCTGTAATCTCAGCGCTTTGGTAAGCCAAGGCAGGCAGATAACCTGAGGTCAGGAGTTCGAGATGAGCCTGACCAATATGGTGAAAACTTATCTCTACTAAAAATACAAAAATATTAGCCAGTTGTGGCTGCGTACACCTGTAGTTCCAGCTATTCGAGAGGCTGAGGCAGAAAAGTTGCTTGAACCTGGGAAGCAGAGGTTGCGGTGAGCCGAGATACACCACTGCACTCCAGCCTGGGCAACAGAGCAAGACTCCATCTCAATAAATAAATAAATAAATAAATAAGAACGAGAGAAAGCTGTAGTTATTATTTTAAAATTAGAATAGTAGAATTTAAAACAAAAAATTTAACAGACTTAAAGAAGGACATTTGATAGAGCTAAAATGGATAATAAAAAAGGTAAAAAGGATGACATGACAATTATAAACATATGTACACCCAAGAAATAATCAGCAAAATATATAAAGCCAAAACTGAGAGAAACGAAGAAAAAATAGAGAATTCAACAATAATAATTGAAGACATAAATACCTTTTAATAATGATTTAAAAAGTAGTAAGAAGGTGAGCAAGGAAATGAAACACTTGAAATTATGAAAATAACTAGACCTACCAGACACACTTAGCATGCCACCAACAAGCAACTGCAGATTATGCATTCTTCTTAAATGCATGCGGAATCATCTCTAGGAGAGAAAATACTTAATGCCATAAAAATAAATAATATAATTTTAATAATTTAACAAATGCAGTGCATGTTCTCTAACCATAGTGAAAGAAAATTAGAAACTAATGACACTATAAATCTGGACAGATAGGTAGACATTATTTCTTCTTGAAGGTGAAAAGAAAATTGTCGTAAAGTGTTTGTAAAAGTACGCCCTCAGGTAAAGTGTGCTTGCTTCTTTATCACATTTATCCATGCTTAGTCCAGCCTTAGAGAATTCTTTCTTTGTCCTATTTCCTAATAGGCTCCATACTGAATTCAGTAATCGTAGCTAAGAAACAGTAGCAAAGTTAGACAGACCAACTTTTGAATTAAACTACAACTTCCTGGAATCTAAGTATGTTGAAATCCTTTTGTAAAAAAAAAAAAAATCTATGTTTATAAAGGAGATCTCTATTTCTAAGGCGTCTGCCATACATTAAAAATATTTAGTTGAACTTTGTGGCTCATGCCTGTAATCCCAGCACTTTAGAAGGCTGAGGAGGATGGATCACTTGAGGTCAGGACTTTGAGACCATCCTGGCCAACATGGTGAATCCCCATCTCTACTAAAAATACAAAAGAAAAAAAAAATTAGCCAGGTGTGGTGGAAGATGCCTGTAATCCCAGCTACTTGGGAGGCTGAGGCAGAGAATCACTTAAACCTTGTTATTTTTGTAACATTTATAAATAACTTAGGGCCGACCACAGTGGCTCACACCTATAATCCCAGCACTTTGTGAGGCAGAGGCAGGTGGACCATTTGAGATCAGGAGTTCAAGATCAGCCTGGCCAACATGGTGACAGCCAGTCCCTATTAAAAACAGAAAAATTAGCCAAGTGTGGTGGTGTGCCTGTAGTCCCAGCTACTCTGGAGGCTAAGGCAAGAGAATTGCTTGAGTCTGAGAGGCAGAGGTTGCAGTGAGCCGAGATCATACCACTGCACTCCAGCCTGGGCAACAGAGTGATACTCCATCTTGAGAAAAAAAAAATGGCTTCATAATAATAATTTAAATATAATCAATACTTGAGTAAATTTTTGGTTTTGAGCCTCTGGACTCAGGTGTCAGGATGGGTAGCCATGTTGAGGCCTGGCAGTAAGTTCTCAGTTCCTAGGCTGGCAGCTACCAGACAGAATCACGGCCAATATGGTCCCTTCTCTGTCCCAGCTTTGCCTCCTGGCTCTTCTTTAAGGGGTTGAATTTTTCTTCTGCCCTGTGCTCCACACTTGGTATGTAAATTTAGGACTTACTCAAAACCTGACTTTCATAGCTATTTTGTGTGCAACATGCCTACTTAAGAGCCAAGATGACTGTAAAATCCTGTCTGTTTCATAGATCAAAATCTTTTTCTGTAAACTATTAAAATCATATTATGGTAATTTAATAACAATCATAAAATTTCTGAGTCATTTGTGTGTTAAAATACTAAAACATTAAGTATTAAATATAAGTTTAATGCTAAAATGGCAGATAGAAGATGGGCTAGTGTGCAGCTCCCACTCGGAAAGGCAGAACAGCATGTGAAGGCTCACATTGTGAACTGCTCTAAGAGCCACCGCACAAACATACCAGGAAAACCAAAAAGTATCACAAACCCTTTAAAAGAAGCAGCTTGGGCCGAGCGTGGTGGCTCACACCTGTAATCCAAGCACTTTGGAGGCCAAGGCGGGTGGATCACCTGAGGTCAGGAGTTCAAGACCAGCCTGACCAACATGGTGAAACCCTGTCTTTAAACAAAAAACAAAATTAAAAAAAGATTAAAAAAAAGAAGCAGCTTGCTGCTGCAAACTCCGTGACATAGCTGAATAACTGAGTTCCCAAAGTGTGAGGCGGGAATGCTACCTCCAAACACACATGCCCACTGGGGAACCTGAAAATCCAGATTACAGGAGAAGGATTTCACCTTACCTATAGCTGAAATGAATTTAGAAAGGCAAGTGAGATATAAAAGTAGAAGACGGGCCGGGCGCGGTGGCTCACCCCTGTAATCCCAGCACTGTGGGAGGCTGAGGCGGGTGGATCACGAGGTCAAGAGATCGAGACCATCCTGGTTAACATGGTGAAACCCCGTCTCTACTAAAAATACAAAAAATTAGCTGGGCATGGTGGCGCGTGCTTGTAATCCCAGCTACTGAGGAGGCTGAGGCAGGAGAATTGCCTGAACCCAGGAGGCGGAGGTTGCAGTGAGCCGAGATCGCGCCATTGCACTCCAGCCTGGCTAACAAGAGCGAAACTCCGTCTCAAAAAAAAAAAAAAAAAAGTAGAAGACACAGCTGGAAGAGTCCTGTAGGCACCTGCAGTCCCCATTGTAAGAGCAAAGGGGACTTTATTTCTGACTTTATCTCACAGAAGTTCTTAGGAAAGATAGCCAGAAGAATGCGGAGGGGGGTGGTCATAGAAAGAAAAAATCTTCCAGCTTAACTGTGCAATAATTTTGCCTGAGCAAAAATTTGATGGAGCAGAATCGGGGGGAGCAAATTGGAAGTGCAGATATGAGCACAGAAGCTGGGTAGCAGACTGTGGGCAGGTGGAGTGAGGTGAGGCCTGAAAGCCCTGCTGGGTTTCTCACTGGGGAGGCCTGTAGCCTGGGGTAAGATCTCAGCTCTGCACACTGGCTGCCTGTATCCTGCTGTTAGCAGGGCAGGGTGGGAGCTGGGTGAGGCCTGTCACAGCCAGCTTTCTTGATTTTCCTGGTTCCCTGTATGAAGCAGCAGAGGCAGCCATAATTCCCCTTCAAACGTAATTGGAATGAGAACCACCCCACTCTCCCCACAGTGACTGCAACAAGCCCTGCCCAATGAGTCTGAGCTCTGACATGCCTAACCTTGTCCCCACCTGATGGTTTTTCTCTACCCACACTGGTAGCTGAAGACAAAAGACCTTAACCCTTGGGAGCTCTATGGCCCACCCATCATCTGAGAAACCTGAATATTATCCTGGCCGACGTATGGCAAGCCTATTCTCCCTTTTCTACTATCTCAACTGGTGCCCTCTTGAAAGCACCACCTCTGCTGAAGGCTGACTGACACAAGCCATCAGAGCAACTCATAACAGAAAAACTCTGCTCCAAGGAAGGACAACAGCAAATTCTACCACCTGTAACATCCTGGCTAATCCGAGGCCCTGAGTCTGTCCATGTGAAACTTTACTGCTTGCATAACCAGCATTTGAGAAAAACAGTGCACTAAACAAAACTGTAACCAAGGTCTGTCACAGAGTCCTCTTCACTCCCTTGCCACTTCCAATGGAGCAGCTGCCGATATCCATGGCTGTGAGGCCTGAAGAGAGATCACATGACAGGGCTCTTCGCAGACATTCCTCAATGCCAGCCTGGAGCTGCGGAGCCACGCTTGGTTGCTAGACCCAGAAAAGCAATATCACTGTAGCCTGGTTCACAGAAAGCCCCATCCATAGGGAAAGGGGGAGACACCTTTGTCACCCCATGGGACAAAAGAATCTGAACAGCAATCCATGAGTTCTAGATATTTTTACTGAGACAGTCTACTCAAATGAGAGGGAACCAGAAAAGTAATTCTGGCAATATGACAAGACAAGGTTTTTTTTTTTTTTTTTTTTTTTTAGATGATATTTCACTCTTGTTGCCCAGGCTGGAGCACAATAGCATGATCTTGGCTCACGGCAACCTCTGCCTCCTAGGTTCAAGCGATTCTCCTGCCTCAGCCTCCTGAGTAGCTGGGATTACAGGCACCTGCCACTACACCTGGCTAATTTTTCTATATTTAGTAGAGACAGGCTTTCACTATGTTGACCAGGCTGGTCTTGAACACCTAACCTCAGGTGATCCACCCACCATGGCCTCCCAAAGTGCTGGGATTACAGACATGAACCACCTCACCTGTAAGACAAGGTTCTAATAAAATCACCAAAAGCTCACACTAGCTTTCTAATAATGGATGCAAACTAAGAAGAAATGTCTGAATTACCAGATAAAGATTTCAAAAAGTAAAATAATTAAGCTACTCAAAGAGTTACCAGAGAACGGTGAAAACCAACTTAAATTTTAAAATCAATACAAAATATGGATGAAAACTCTCCAGAGAAATAGATATTATACATAAAAAACGATCACCACTTCTAGAAATAAAAGGTACATTTAGAGAAATATAAAATAAACTGGAAAGTTTCAAAAATTGACTAAAGCAAGTAAAAGAAAGAAGTCCAGAGCTTAAAAAGCTTCAAATTAGGCCGGGCGCGGTGGCTCAAGCCTGTAATCCCAGCACTTTGGGAGGCCGAGGCGGGTGGATCACAAGGTCAAGAGATCGAGACCATCCTGGTCAACACGGTGAAACCCCGTCTCTACTAAAACTACAAAAAATTAGCTGGGCATGGTGGCGCGTGCCTGTAATCCCAGCTACTCAGGAGGTTGAGGCAGGAGAATTGCCTGAACCCGGGAGGCGGAGGTTGCGGTGAGCCAAGATCGCGCCATTGCACTCCAGCCTGGGTAACAAGAGTGAAACTCCGTCTCAAAAAAAAAAAAAAAAAAAGAAAAAAAGCTTCAAATTAACCCAATCTGACAAAGACAAAGAAGAAAAAAATCAATAAAATGAACAAAGTTTCTAAGAAATTTGGGATTATGTTAAATGACGTAACCTATGAATAATCAGCGTTCCTGAGGAACAAGAGAAATCTCAAAGTTTGCAAGACTTATTTGAGGGAATAATCAAGAAAAACGTTTCTGGTTTTGCTACAAATCTAGACATCCCAATACGAGAAGCTCAAAGAACACCCAGAAAATTCATCCGAAAAAGATCATCACCCAGGTACATCGTCATCAGGTTATCTATAGCCAAGAGGAAAAAAAGACTCTTAAAAGCTGTGAGGCAAAAGCATCAGGTGACCTATAAATAAAAACCTACTAGATTAACAGAATATTTCTCAGCAGAAACCCTACAAACAAGAAGGGATTGGGGTCCTATCTTTAGCCTCCTTAAACAAAAAAAAATTTCAGCCAAGAATTTTGTATCCAGTGAGTTTAAGCATCATAAATGAAAAAGAGATAGTCTTTTTTAGACAAACAAGATGAGAGAATTCACGATTACCAACCCACCACTAGAGAAATGCTAATAGGAGTTCTAAATCTTGAAACAAAACCTCAGAATACAAAAAAATATAATCTCCTTAATGCATAAATTTTAAAGTGCCTATAAAATAATAATACAAAGAAAAAACAAGATATTCAGGCAACAGCTAGCATGATGAGTACAGCAGTACCTCACATCTCATTACTAACATTGAATGTAAATGGCCTAAATGCTCCACTTATAAAGTACAGAATGGCAGAATAAATAAAAACCTACACACCTAGTGGCTGCTGTCATCAAGATATTCACCTAACACATAAGGAATCACATACGCTTAAGGCAAAGGAGTAGAAAAAGATATTTTATGCAAATGAAAACCAAAAGCAAGCAGAAGTAGCTATTCTTTTTGTTGCTGTTGTTGTTTTTGAGATGGAGTTTCACTCTTGTTGCCCTGGCTGGAGTGCAATGATGCAATCTTGGCTCACTGCAACCTCCACCCCCGGGGTCCTGCCTCATTATACCAAGGATCTGGGATTACAGGTGCCTACCACCATGCCTGGCTACTTTTTTTTTTTGTCTTTTTATTAGAGAACAGGTGTCTCCATATTGGCCAGGCTGGTCTCAAACTCCTGACCGACCTCAGGTGATCCACCCGCCTTGGCATCGCAAAGTACTGGGATTACAAACATGAACCACCACCCTGGCCTGGGCTAATTTTTGTATTTTTAGTAGAGGTGGGGTTTCACCATGCTGGCCAGGCTGGTCTTCAACGCCTGACCTCTGGTGATCCACCTGCCTCAGCCTCCCAAAGTGTTAGGATTACAAGTGTGAGCCACTATGCCTGGCCAGTGGGATTTAATGACTACAAATCTTTTGCACAGCAAAGGAAATCATCAGAAGAGTGAACAGACAACTCAGAGAGTGAGAGAAAGTTTTTGTAAACTATGGGCCTGACAAAGGACTATTTTCAGAATCCTCAAGAAACTCAAATCAATTAGAAAACGAGGCCGGGCGCGGTGGCTCAAGTCTGTAATCCCAGCACTTTGGGAGGCTGAGGCGGGTGGATCATGAGGTCAAGAGATCGAGACCATCCTGGTCAACATGGTGAAACCCTGTCTCTATTAAAAATACAAAAAATTAGCTGGGCATGGTGGCGCATGCCTGTAGTCCCAGCTACTCAGGAGGCTGAGGCAGGAGAATTGCCTGAACCCAGAAGGCGGAGGTTGCGGTGAGCCGAGATCGCGCCATTGCACTCCAGCCTGGGTAACAAGAGCAAAACTCCGTCTCAAAAAAAAAAAAAAAAAACAAATAATTCCATCAAAAAGTTGGCTAAGAACATGAATAGACAATTCTCCAAAGAAGATATACAAATGGCCAACAGTCATATGAAAAAAAATGCTCAACGTCACCAATTATCAGGAAGGTGCAAATCAAAACCATAATGTGATACCGCCTTCTGCAAGAATGACCATAATTAAAATATCAAAAAATAATAGATGTAGGCATGGATGTGGTGAAAAGCGAGCACTTTACACTGCTAGAGGGAATGTAAACTAGTACAACCACTATGAAAAACAGTATGGGAATTCCTTAAAGAACTAAAAGTAGAACTACCATTCGGTCCAGCAATCCCACTACTGGGTGTCTACACAGAGGAAGGAAGCCGTCATATGAAAAAGACATATGCGGCCAGGTGTGGTGGCTCACGCCTGTAATCCCAGCACTTTGGGAGGCCAAGGCGGGTGGATCATGAGGTCAACAGATCAAGACCATCCTGGCCAACATGGTGACACCCTGTCTCTACTAAAAAAATACAAAAATCAGATGGGTGTGGTGACGTGAGCCTGTAGTCTCAGCTACTCGGGAGGCTGAGGCAGGAGAATTGCTTGAACTCTGGAGGAAGAGGTTGCAGGGAGCCAAGATTGTGCTACTGCATTCCAGCCTGTTGACTGAACAAGACTCTGCCTAAAAAAAAAAAAAAAAAAAAAAAAAAAAACAGAAAAGAAAAAGACATATACGCATGTCTGTTTATAGCAACATAATTTGCAATTGCAAAAACAGAGCCAGCCCAAATGCCCATCAGCTAATGAGTGGATATGGAATACACACACACACACACACACACACACACACGTCCATACATATACCATGGAATACTACTGAGCCATAAAAAGGAACAGAATAATGGCATTTGCAGCAACCTGGATGGAACTGGAGACCATTATTCTAAGTGACGTAACCCAGGAACAGAAAACCAAACATCGTATGTTCTCACTTGTAAGTGGGAGATAAGCAATCAGGATGCAAAGTCATAAGAATTATATAATGAACTCTGGGGACTAGGAAGGAAGGGCACTAGAGAGTTGAAGGACAAAACTCTACACGTGGGGCAATGTGTACAGTGCTCGGGTGATGGTTGCACCAAAATCTCAAAAATCACCCGGATAAAGGAATTATGTTGGCCAGGTGTGGTGGCTTATGCCTGTAATCCCAAAACTTTGGGAGGCTGAGGCCGGTGGATCACCTGAGATCAGGAGTTCAAGACCAGCCTGGCCAACATGGTGAAACTCTGTCTCTACTAAAAATACAAAAATTAGCCTGGCATAGTGGTGTGTGCCTGTAGTTCCAGCTGCTCTAGATGCTGATCCTAACCTACTTCATAAGTTAAAGAGAACTTATTCAGAATAGGGTAAAGAGCATTGTCAGGGAGCCATTACTCCTGTGAATGAGCATAACTTTTAGGTCTTTTTCTCATGGTTTAGAGTAAATGAGGCAATGGTTAGACATTTATCTTCCATAATTAGGTCTACAGTAGATTCTATTGTAAAGGCTATGGCTACACAATAGACTTTAAACTTTCTCATTAAAGTTGTGCTAAATAATGAATTTCTCTAGATTACTTACTGGATAAACAGAAAAGCATCTGTGCAGTTCTAATACTTGTGTTTGCACGTAGAAAAATACATTGGATATTAGAGAGATTCAGCTGTAGGAGATTAATGAACAGGATGCTTGGTTGAAATGAATAGATCTTTTATCTAGCTAATTATTTGGTTTATTTAATTTTAGTTGGTTGTTCATGGGGACTCTAGCTAAAAAGCATAGTTCAACCTCTTGGTATTACCCTCCTGATGTCAAAATAGTAGTCTCACGACTGTACTATGTTCTCTCAAAAGTTATAAATGTTTGCATGAAGTCATTTCTAGAATGCCAAATGGTTTCTCATTAATCGGAATGACAAAAACTCAAAGACATATATGTGACCATGAGGACACCATAACCTATGAATAACATGATAGATAAGGACAAAAACCCAAAACAAGGGAAACTAAGTGGCACTAAGGCCCTGAGTTTTGGTTAAAATCTGACCCACGTGAGAACATAACCAAATTGGGGGAATTTTTTTTAATAGAGACGGGGTTTCACCCTGTTGGCCAGGATGGTCTCGATCTCCTGACCTCGTGATCCACCCGCCTCGGCCTCCCAAAGTGCTAGGATTACAGGCATGTGCCACCTTGCCCGGCCAATGGGGGGAATTTTTTAAACAAAATTATTGGAGGCCACTCTTCCTGACTGAGTTTCTGCACTAAGCCCAAGCAGACAAAACCAAACCAAAATGGAGTCACTCATACTAAATGCCACATAAAGTGATAATTTAAGGAAAGAGGTAGATCTTAAGATCTATAGACCAGGTTTCTTTTTTTTTTTTTTGAGACGGAGTTTCGCTCTTGTTACCCAGGCTGGAGTGCAATGGCGCGATCTCGGCTCACCGCAGCCTCTGCCTCCTGGGTTCAGGCAATTCTCCTGCCTCAGCCTCCTGAGTAGCTGGGATTACAGGCACGTGCCACCATGCCCAGCTAATTTTTTGTATTTTTAGTAGAGACGGGGTTTCACCATGTTGACCAGGATGGTCTCGATCTCTTGACCTTGTGATCCACATGCCTCGGCCTCCCAAAGTGCTGGGATTACAGGCGTGAGCCACCGCGCCCGGCCCTTGTTTTTCTTCTGTAAACAGCAGATTTCAATACAAAGAGGTCCTCTTACGGTAAGCCTTTAAAAAAATAATAATCTGAAGTCCTTGTTTCCACTTCACAAAACACATAGTGGAATTTGAGCCTAAGTAAGTACTTTTTTTTTTTTTTAAGATGGAGTCTTGCTCTGTCACCCAGGCTGGAGTGCAGTGGCATGATCTTGGCTCACTGCAACCTCTGCCTCCTGGGTTCAAGCGATTCTCCTGCGTCAGCCTCCCTAGTAGCTGGGATTATAGGCGTGTGCCACCTCGCCCAGCTAATTTTTGTATTTTTTAGTAGAGACGAGGTTTCATCACGTTAGCCAGGCTAGTCTCAAACTCCTGACCTCAAGTGATGCATCTGCTTCAGCCTCCCAAAGTACTGGGATTACAGGCGTGAGCCACCATACCTGGCCATAAGTACATTATTAATGATGACAGATTGATATCAATGTCCAAAATGTTGATCTATATCTGAAAATTGAGAAGGTAACAAAAAGGGAAAAATTGTTAAATTAATTATAGCCTGAACCTGCCCCCTTTTCTGTATGAGTTTGGTCAACAGATGTTTCTGAAGATAGTAAACTGAAACCTAACTAGATATGTAAGTAGGCTGTAACACATTCTTGTGCCAACCACTGTGTTTTCGCCAATAAAAAAAAGTCCACTGCCGGGCGCGGTGGCTCACGTCTGTAATCCCAGCACTTTGGGAGGCCGAGGCGGGTGGATCACGAGG
>NW_022437086.1:108709-117545 GCF_009761245.1 Sapajus apella | reverse complement strand
CGCCATTGCACTCCAGCCTGGGTAACAAGAGCGAAACTCCGTCCCCCTCCCAAAAAAATAAAAAAATTAAAAAATAAATAAATAAATAAATAAAAGAAATAAAAAAAAGTCCACTGTTCAAACAATGTTCAAATAACGCAGATCCCAAGCTGTAATCACTCTGGCTGTTTCAGTACCTCATTTTCATTTTCTGTGTGTTGCTTTCGTTTTTTCGGTCCATAAATCATTTTTGACCAGGAGGCTGTGCTGGAGTCTCTCTGAGCCTACTCTAGATCCACAGGCTTCCCGATTTGAAATTAATTTTTTCTCAATTAAACTGTTAAATTTAATATCTCTAAAGTTGGTTGTTTTTAAGTTTTTTATGATAAAAAATAAATAATGTGTTGGGCTTTGATTTTCTAAGCTCATCCCTCAGCTATTTTCCCAAATTATTCTACATTCTTTCAAAATGCTTCTGCATTTTTTTTTTTTTTTAATTTTTGAGATAGGGTCTCACTCTATCTCCCAGATTGGAATGCAGTGGTGTATCCAATTATGACTCACTGCAGCCTTGATCTTCCATGTTCAAGCAATCCTCCTGCCCCAGCTCCCCAAGTAGCTGGGACAACAGGTATGCACCATTAAGCCATTATGCCTGGCTAATTTTTTAAACTTTTTTCATGAAGACAAGATCTTACTATGTTCCCCAGGCTGCACTCAAACTCCTGAGCTCAAATGATTCTCCCATCTAAGCCTGCCGAAGTGCTAAAATTACAGATGTGAGCCACTGTGTGCATCTGCAGTTCTTGAGAGGAGTATTACCAATAATTAAACAGTACTAAATGGGCACAGATTTGAAAGGAATCTGACATCTATTCTAGAAGTGTCACTCTCGAGGATTTCAAGGATCTAAGGCAGCTACTTTAGTAGTGTGATCTATGCAGGTGCATGGGCTTTGGGGTCAGACAGAGTTGTTCCTGAATCTCAGCCCAGCCACTTAGTAGCTGTGAGTCTTTGAACAAGTTTTTTGATGTGGACAAGTTCTATAAATCACATATGCAAAAAAAAAAAAAAAAAAAGAGGCAGAATGATACTGATTGCAAAAATGGTAGCAATTTTTTATCCCTTCTGTATCCAGGCCCATTGCCAGGTATTTTACAGCTGTTTCCATTGAGATCCAGAGTCTGTTTTCTGAAACCTATATCTGGCTGGCCTTATTTGCTCAAGGCAGTAAAAACCTGTGACCATGCCAGTGTGCTAGTTTGGGGCCTTGAATGCTTCTGTTTTTCTTTCAGAATGCTGCCATCTCCATGAAAAAGAACCCATGTTAGGCAGCTGGAGGATAACATATCATGGGGAGGAGAAGCGAGGTGCTCCTGTTGACAGCTGCAGAAGCAGAAGTGCACAACCAGAAGCACAGATGCCTAGTTAACAAGCAGCTGGTAACACATGTCTGAAGGAGCTCAGCTGAGACTGCAAGAATTGCTCCACTGAGCGCAGCTTAAATGACTGACCATCTCAACAGTGAGCTAAGAAGTCTTGGATGGGCCAGGTGCGCTGGCTCAAGCCTGTAATTCCAGCACTTTGGGAGGCTGAGGTGGGCGGATCACCTCAGGTCAGGAGTTCGAGACCAGCCTGACCAACATAGAGAAAACCCATCTCTACTAAAAATACAAAAGAGCTGGGCGTGGTGGTACATGCCTGTAATCCCAGCTACTAGGAAGGCTGAGGCAGAAAATCACTTGAACCTGGGAGGCAGAGGTTATAGTGAGCCAGTATCATGCCATTGCACTCCAGTCTGGGCAACAAGAGTGAAATGCCATCTTAAAAAAAAAATAGTTAAAAAAGAACAACAACCTGGCCAACATGGTGAAACTGTCTCTACTAAAAAATACAAAAATTAGCTGGGCATGGTGGTACATGCCTGTAGTCCCAGATACTCGGGAAGCTGAGGCAGGAGAATTGCTTGAACCTGGGAGGTGGAGATTGCAGTGAGCTGAGATTGCGCCATTGCACTCTACCCTGGCGCCTGGCAGCAGAGCAAGACTCGGTCTCAAAAACAAAAATATCTGAAACAAAAGTAAAGGGGCCGGGCGCGATGGCTCAAGCCTGTAATCCCAGTACTTTGGGAGGCCGAGGCGGGTGGATCACAAGGTCAAGAGATCGAGACCATCCTGGTCAACAAGGTGAAACCCCGTCTCTACTAAAAATACAAAAAATTAGCTGGGCATGGTGGCGCGTGCCTGTAATCCCAGCTACTGAGGAGGCTGAGGCAGGAGAATTGCCTGAACCCAGGAGACGGAGGTTGCGGTGAGCCGAGATCGCGCCATTGCACTCCAGCCTGGGTAACAAGAGCGAAACTCCATCTCAAAAAAAAAAGAAAATTTATAAACCCCACTAAAAAAATTTTTGTTGGTTTGTTTTGCAGCAATACCTAACTAATACGTGCACCCAGTGTAGATGGGATGTCAGGACTCAATGACAGGTTGGTTACTGGTTGTTATAGTTACCTTCTATTAGTGGGCACCCTAAAAGTACCGATTTTTTTTTTTTCTGATTTAAAGTTGGATGTTTTGTAAGATAATATTGAGTAATGCAGAAAAACATGTAGACATGTTTGCATGTGATAGGTGCAGGAGAAAACAAATAAACACAGCCTGGGCACTAGGGCCAGCCAAACAGCAAAACAAGTTTGCCTTTAATCTGTTTTCTTCACATCTAAACACTGGAAGTGATGAGTGGGGAGAGACTGAAGACATAGTTTTAATCTCCTGTGGTCCCATCAGCTTTATTTACTATCCGATCTCTGGAAGAAAAATGGGCAACAAGTGGCCAGCAGTGGTGTACCTATGGTTATTTTATTCTTGCTGCCCTATGCTGTTTCTATGGTCACTATCTGTTCCACCCTCAAAACTGAAGAGAGATGTTGGTAAAGGGAGGCTGTCCCCTCCGTACTTCTGGCAGAAAAGGGATGTTCAGGCCCTTCATCTGTCTGATGTCAGAGCTGCAGTTCAGTGTGGCAGCTATTTGGCCATATGTGGCTACTGGCTGCCTGGAATGTGGCTGGTCTGAACTGCAATGTGCTAGAAAGGTAAAATACAGAGTTAATTTCAAAGATTTAGTTCCAAATAAATATATATATTTCATTAGTTATTACATATTGATCACATATTAAAATGATATGGTTTTAGATATACTGGGTTAATTAAATTGTTACAATCAATTCCACCTGTTTCTTGTTTCTTTTTAAAGTTTGGCTCCTACAAAATTTAAAATTCACGTGTCGCCCAAATTTTATTTCAGAGGATTGCCTTCTTTTTAAAATTTCAGGCTGCCTGCTTAAAAAACCAGAAGCCAGGAAGATCATTAAATTGGAAAATTTTGAGTAACTGCTATTACATTATTTCCTTTTGTGAATAGTCATACAATATATTATTTATAAATGCATGTGGCCTTATTGACAAGGTTAAATGCAAATACTCTGTGGGATGGGCCTGGCCCAGCTCGGGGAGGGAGCCCTGCCTGAAAAGGCTGCAGCTTAGGCTGTCAGCCCGGCATCTGATCTCATCTTCTGTCACTCAGGGCCTGATGGGGCGGGGTCTTGAACGTTATCCAGTTAGGGACGCTGGGCTGGGAACCGTCCAATCAGGCACGCATCTGGAGCCGACAGCGCAGCTTCCGGGATTTGGCGGGGCCTTTGTGTCTCGCTGCCGCCGGACCTTGGCGTCTTGTCTTCACTGCTTGGCGTCCTCTGCCATAAAAGGCCCGGCTGCTGTGACCCTGTTATCTGCAAAAACTTGAAGGTTTACAGCTAAGACGCCGGGGACCCCTGGAAGCCTAGAAATGGTGAGCCTGCCGGGTCCGACATCCTGAGAGGGGGGGAAGGGTCTGCTTGGAACCGGTGGGAAGTGGCTGTGGCGGGACTCGGGCCTTCCCGCAGTCGGCTCCAAAATCCGCGGCCCGAGTTCTCCTCGGCGAGCCCGGCCCTCAGTCCCCTTCGGACATAAGATGGCGGCTGACAGCCGGACCCCGGGCGTCCTGTCTCCTCCCTGCGCAGCGACTCTGCCCTGGCCTGGAGCCCTCTCCGGGCAGCTCTGCACCCGCAGCGCCGCATCTCTCCCCGGCTGTGCGGGGACCACGGGAGGGTCGTCCGGGGAGAATCCTGACGCGGGGTGCGGGGCTCATGAATGGGAAGAGCTTTGGTCCATGGGGTTCCCAGGCCCTTTTTTTCCTATTAAAAATTTGTGAAAGTCACTGCAAAAATTGTTAGAAGAATTTAGTCAAAGAGTAATTCAAGAGTTATAGAGCACCTTGGGAGGAGCTTGAAGGAAACACTTTAATAAGATGAATAATGAAAGAAACAAGTTTAATAATTGGTTAGGTACCGTTACGTCGTTTTTAAATTTGTATAATTAAGGTGGAAATTTCCTGGTCATATAATCAGCGGTTAATTGGCAGTTTACATTTGGTTAAGCCTGAATTTTGTTTCCCTTAGTGTAATTTACACCGAACCCCTCCCCCCATCCCGACCGGCAAAATGCATTTGAGTTAGTTTAAAGTAGGAACCTAGGGACTAGAGCCATCTCAGTCTAATTGCCTCCCACTTAATTATTTTCACATCCACAGGGGAGTGATTTTCCCCTGCAGTTTTCACATGTGTCCTAAGCAGGGTCACAAGTCTACCCCCGCCATCCGCCATTCCTCCAGCCAAACTCTGGCTTGCAGCAAAATACTAAATTTCCAGTTTCTTCTGACATTTGCAAATGCCAGCTTCCCCTCCCTAATTCACATAATCAACTCTGTGTCCTTTAGTGTACATTTTCGATGCCGTATTTTATCATTTTTGTTAAAGCATTGGATGGCACATTTTAAAAGACTTGTTTTCTGTTTGTAAATATTTCCCATGAGTAGAAAGCAAAGAATAATCCCCTGACGTTGTATTGTAAATCTCTGTGCCTCTTTTCTTTTTATCTTCCCTAGGCACAGAGATCTTATCAGAAAGTTTTTGGGTCACGGTTGGTTTCCCTTTGGAAACTTTATAGGGTGATGTGTTCTCAGCCACCTTTTAGTTTTTTTCCTCGTCCTGGGTTTCAAGTACTACCTGGGGAAAGATATCTACCATGGCAATGTCTGCTAGAGTGTCTAGTGAAGACCATCTCCTGGGTCATTTTATCTCACAGGACAAACTGAGTTATGGAATGTGACCTCTCAAGGAGCAGGTGGATGCCCTGGGGCTGAGAGGCATCTCCTGGGCTACTCTTCCTTTGAAAAGCTTACCCCTTGAGATATTAAGGTTGTCTTCACTCAACCTGGCTTTCATTTCTTTTTTTTTTTTTTTTAAATATGGAACGCTTCACGAATTTGCGTGTCATCCTTGCGCAGGGGCCATGCTAATCTTCTCTGTATCGTTCCAATTTTAGTATATGTGCTGCCGAAGCGAGCACGGCTTTCATTTCTTGAAGAAAGATTGCTGGTCAGCCAATCACATGCTGGTATTGGGAGGAAACACCAAAATTATTTCTGTCCCCAGGATTCTCTAAGATTTGTGGAAAAAAAAATAGTATCCCAAAAGACACAAAAAACCTGACCCTACTGAGATGGTACAAGAACTTGCAAAATAAGGTACACCTCGGATATAGTGCAGTGTCTTCTGAGAGGGTGGTTATTGAGCCCTTAAGTATCAGGATGGGGTGGGAGATCTCTCAAGTGATTGGGTGACCTGTCTAGATACATGAGTCTGAGAAATCTGTTTTGTTTTTTTTTTTTTTTGAATCTCGCTCTATTGCCCAGGCTGGAGTGAAGTGGCATGATCTCAGCTCACTGCAACCTCTGCCTCCCGGGTTTGAGCGATTCTCCTGCCGAAGCCTCCCTTGTAACTGGAATTACAGGCACACAACACCACACGTGGCCAGTTTTTTTGTGTGTGTTTTCACTATGTTGTCCAGGCTGATCTTGAACTCCTGAGCTCAGGCAGTCTACCTGCTTCAACCTCCCAAAGTCCTAGGCGTGTGAGACACCACACCTACTGACAGATGTGTTTTATGATCAGCACTGCCACTTCCTGGGTTTGTCACCTTGAAAAGATTTGTTTACTTATTTTGACTTGCATTTTATTAGGGCTTGAAAGGTAAGAAATGTTTACAAAGGGCATAAAAGAAGAGAGTTTCAGGAAAAAATTAATACCTAATTACATACTCCATTTGTTAAAAATTCTTTTACCTTTTTTTTCCTCCCAGAGTGAGTTCAGGAATTTTGTCACTTCGTTTTTTTTTTTTTTTTGAGATGGTGTCATGCTTTGTCTCCCAGGCTGGAGTACAGTGGCCCGATCTCGGCTTATTGCTAACTCTGCCTCCCGGGTTCAAGTGGTTCTCCTGCCTCAGCCTCTTGAGTAGTTGGGATTATTGGCGCGTCCCACCACATCTGGCTAATTTTTGTATTTTTAGTAGAGGTGGGGTTTCACCGAGTTAGTCAGGTTGGTAACTCCTGACCTTGTGATCTGCCTGTCTAGGCCTCCCAAAGTGCTGGGATTACAGGGGTGAGCCACCGAGGCTGGCCTTGGGCTTTCTTTCATAGGGAGGAGCGAACAAGATTATAAAGAAGGTGGGAGGGGAACAGCAAATGGAGGGAATCAGACTTTAGGGGGCCACAGTGGCTCACACCTGTAATCCCAGCACTTTGGGAGACAGGCAGACGGATCACCTGAGGTCAGGAATTTGAGACCAGCCTGGCCAACATAGTGAAACCCCATCTCTACTAAAAGTACAAAAATTAGCTGGGTGTGGTGGCAGGTGACTGTAATCCTAGCTACTAGGGAGACTGAGGCAGGAGAAACGCTTGAACCTGGGAGATAGATGGAGGTTGCAGTGAATTGAGTGTCACTGCTCTCCAGCGTGGGTGACAAAGTGAGAGACTGTCTCAAAAAAAAAAAAAATCAGATTTTAGATGAGAGAATGTTTTACCCTGAAGTCGGTATGTTCTTAGGAGGGGTATAAGATGGGGTTGTATGTTGCCTCAGACTGAAGGAAGCTCAAAGTGCAGGAGTCTGTGGGAAGGTGATAAACTTAAGTTTGATTAAAAAGTATTTTGTTTTTGACCACTGAAGCCAAATTCAGCTGACTTTTTAATGAGAAAAAGAAAATGTTCAGTCTGTATCTGGCTATGTGATAGGTAAGAAAAGAGAGCACCATCTAAGTCATAATGGGAAGGGTGTTTCTTTCCACAAACTGTTCCTGGAGAACACAAAGGATGGAGGATTTTATTAATCACAGCTATTTACCAGGATTATCTTTGTGCTTCATTTTTTCCCACATATTTTTTCTGTCCTATACATTTTTTCTACTTGACTTTTCCTGGGTTGTATCATTTATAATAAACTGGTCAATGTTAAGTACAGTGTTTTGCTGAGGTCTGTGAGCAGCTCTATCAAATTACTGAACTGGAGGGAGGTTATGGGAGTCCCCATTTTTTAAGCAGTAGCTTAGTGGCTGAGATCTGCAGTGAGGACAGTGTTGTGGGACTGTGCCCTGAATCAGGATGCTTGCTGACTCTGGATGGTGTCAGAATACAAACACTAGAAAATGAGTTGGTGTTGGAGAATTGCTTGGTGTTCACCAATCTACAGATTTGGGGCCAGAAGAAAGATACCACAGAGGCCTGGCCTGGAATGGAACTCTGGGTGTCTGGGAATGGGAGGCTCTGCTCTCCTGTACACAGGCTGTAACACTGCCCATTGTCTCAGGATTCCAGGTCTCCTGCTATGGTGAGAGAGGACTGAAAATGCAGAGGAAAGAAGCTCTGATAACAGACACCCTTTTCCTGTAGGTGCCACCACATGATTCCCACCCACTCACAAACATAACCACTAGACACTGATGTGTCCACACCCCTCCCGGGACTAGGCACCACCCTCAGGAATTTCACCGCAGCATTTTTGAACCTATTATTTCTTGCCTGCAAAAGTTTCTACACATCTCTTCATATATCCCCACTCTCAGACACTGAATCTGCAGCAGTAACCTGCTTTCTTCACCAACCTAGGGCTCTACACCACCTGTTCATAATATCATCTGCCTGCATGGCCGTGAATAAATCAAAGGACAGCCCCCACCTGGACCACTACCTGTAGCACAAACCTGTCCTACCTACATTGCACTCTCCCCTACCCATGGATCTTTTTTAACTTTTATTTTTGGTTCAGGGGTACACATGAAGGATTGTTATATAGGTAAAATAGTGTCATGGGGGTTTGGTGTAGATTATTTTGTCTCTGAGGTACTAAGCATAGAACCTAATGGGTATTTTTTTCCCTGATCTTTGTCCTCCCACACTCTACCCTCAACTAGGCCTTAGTGTCTGTTGTTCCTCTTTGTCTCCATGTGTTGTTATTATTTAGCTCTTACTTATAAATGACAGCATGCATTTGGTTTTCTGTTTCTGCATTAGTTTCTAAGGAGAATGGTCTCTAGCTCCCATCCATGTTGCTGCAAAGAAAATGATCTTGTTCTTGTTTTTTGAGACGGAGTTTCGCTCTTGTTACCCAGGCTGGAGTGCAATGGCGCGATCTCGGCTCACCGCAACCTCCGCCTCCTGGGTTCAGGCAATTCTCCTGCCTCAGCCTCCTGAGTAGCTGGGATTACAGACACGCACCACCATGCCCAGCTAATTTTTTGTATTTTTAGTAGAGACGGGGTTTCACGGTGTTGACCAGGATGGTCTCGATCTCTTGACCTTGTGATCCACCTGCCTCGGCCTCCCAAAGTGCTGGGATTACAGGCTTGAGCCACCGTGCCCAGCCGATCTTGTTCTTGTTTTATAGCCACGGAGTATTCCATTATTTTCATCTACTATATATATATAT
>NW_022437086.1:70040-108309 GCF_009761245.1 Sapajus apella | reverse complement strand
CTGAGTAGCTGGGATTACAGGCACGTGCCACCATGCCCAGCTGATTTTTTGTATTTTTAGTAGAGACGGGGTTTCACCGTGTTGACCAGGATGGTCTCGATCTCTTGACCTCATGATCCACCCGCCTCGGCCTCCCAAAGTGCTGGGATTACAGACTTGAGCCACCGCGCCCGGCCTTAACTTTTCTTTTTGTTTTTGTATTTTTTGTGGAGACAGGGTTTTTCCATGTTACCCAGGCTGGTCTCCAATTCCTGAGCTCAGGCAATCCACCTGCATTACCCTGCCAACGTGCTGGGATTACAGGTGTGAACCACCATGCCCATTGAGTCTACCATTGAGGGTATTTAGGTTGATTCCATGTCTTTGGTACTGTGAATAGTGCTGCAATGAACATGCATGAGTCTTTATGATAGAATAATTTATATTCTTTGGGTATATGCCTAATTAGGAGGTGGGTTAAATGATAATTATGTTTTTAGTTTTGTGAGGAAATGTCACAGTGATTTTTAAAATGCTTGAACTAATTTACAGTCCTACTGACAGAATATAAACATTCTCTGCAACTTTGCCAGCCCATCTATTATTTTTTGGCTTTTTAGTAGTAGCTATTCTGACTGGTATGAGATGGCATCTCATTGTGGTGGGATTTTTTTATTTTTTTTTTTTTTGCATTTATCTAATGGTTAGCGATGAGCATTTTTTCATATGTTTTTCCACCTTCTTTTTTTTTTGAGGCGGAGTCTTGCTCTGTCACCCAATCTGGAGTGCAGTGACGTGATCTCTGCTTACTGCAGCCTCCGCCTGCTGGGTTCAAGCAATTCTCCTGCCTCAATCTCCTGAGTAGCTGGAACTACAGGCACCCATCACGACGCCCAGCTAATTTTTGAATTTTTTTAGTAGAGACAGGGTTTCACCATATTGGCCAGGCTGGTCTCGAACTCCTGACCTTGTGATCCACCTACCTCAGCCTCCCAAAGTGCTGGGATTACAGGCGTGAGCCACTGCACCTGGCCTGAGGCAGGAGAATTGCTTGAATCAAGGAGGTGGAGGTTGCAGTGAGCCAAGATTGCGCACTCCAGCTTGGGCCACAAGAGCGGAACCCCATCTCAAAGAAAAAAAAAGCGTGTGTTTATGTCCTTTGCCTACTTTTTAATGAGATTGTTTTTATTTTATATTTTTGTAGACTTGCTTAAGTTCCTTATGGATTCTGGATATTAGACCTTTGTCAGAACCATAGTTTGCAAATATTTTTCTTCTCTAGCTTATTTGTTTACTCTGTTGATAATTTCTTGTGGTTTTGTTTTTCTGTTTTCTGTGAAGATGCTCTTTAATTTGGTCCCATTTGTCGATTTTTGCTTTTGTAGCGATTGCTTCTGGTATCTTCATCATAAAATTGTTGCCAGTTTCTATGTCTAGAATGGTATTTCCTAGCTTATATTTCAGGGTATTTTATAATTTTAAGTTTTACATTTAAGTCCTTCATATTCATCTTGTGTTTATTTTTGGATATAGTGTAAGCAAGGAGTCCAGTTTTAATTTTTTACATAGTGCTAGCTAGTTATTACAAAACCGTTTATTAAATAGGG
The DNA here is from genome assembly GCF_009761245.1 of Sapajus apella. Taxonomy (NCBI): domain Eukaryota; kingdom Metazoa; phylum Chordata; class Mammalia; order Primates; family Cebidae; genus Sapajus; species Sapajus apella. The sequence continues at coordinate 106,723 of NW_022437086.1, read as the reverse complement.
AATTCTTCCGACGTTTCTCTTGTCAGCTTTGTTAAAAATAAGATGACTTTAGGTGTGCCACATTTATTTCTGGGTTTTCTATTCTGTTACTTTGGTCTCAGTCTGTTTTTGTACTGGTGGTATATCATGTTGCTGTGGTTCCTGTAGTCCTATAGTATAGTTTGAAGTTCAGTAATGTGATTCCTCCAGCTTTGTTCTTTTTGCTTAGGATTGCCTTTGCTATTTGAGTACTTTTTTGGTTCCATATAAATTAAAAAAATTTTTTTTTTTTTTTAAAATTTTTTTTTTTTTGAGATGGAGTTTCGCTCTTGTTACCCAGGCTGGAGTGCAATGGCGCGATCTCGGCTCACCGCAACCTCGCCTCCTGGGTTCAGGCAATTCTCCTGCCTCAGCCTCCTGAGTAGCTGGGATTACAGGCACGTGCCACCATGCCCAGCTAATTTTTTGTATTTTTAGTAGAGACGGGGTTTCACCATGTTGACCAGGATGGTCTCGATCTCTTGACCTCGTGATCCACCCGCCTCGGTCTCCCAAAGTGCTGGGATTACAGGCTTGAGCCACCGCGCCCGGCCTTTTTTTTTTTGTTTTCTAAAGAATGTTGTTGGTAGTTTGATAGAAATAGCATTAGATTTCTAAATTTCTTTGGGCAGTGTGGCAGTTTTTTCCTTTTAGACAAGAGTTCCACTGTTGTTGCCCAGGCTGCATTGGTATGATCTTGACTTACTGCAACTTCTGACTCTCAGGTTCAAGTGATTCTTGTGCCTTAGCCTCCCAAGTAACTAGGATTACAGGCATGCGCCACCATGCCTGGCTAATTTTGTGTTTTAGTAGAGATGGGGTTTCACCATGTTGGTCAGGCTGGTCTTGAACTCCTGAGCTCAGGTGATCTGCCCATCTTGGCCTCTCAAAGTGCTGGGATTACAGGTGTGAGCCACTGTACCCGGCTGATACTGATCATTTCTATCTGTGAGCATTAAATGATTTTCCATTTGTTTGTGTAATGTCTGACTTATTGAAGCAAAGTTTTGTATTTCTTATCATAGAAATCTTTTACCTCTCTGGTGAGTTATATTTGCAGATATTTTATTCTTCTCATGGCAGTTGTGAGTAGGGTTGTGTTTTTAATTTGGCTTTTGGCTTGGATATTGTCGATGTACATGGATGCTACTGATTTCTGTGCATTTATTTCGTATCCTGAAACTTTGCTGAAGTTGTTGGTCAGTTTGCTGCAAAGACCTGAGAATGTTGTTGGTAACTTGATGGAACTAGCATTAGATATGTAAACTTCTTTGGGCAGTTTGGCAATTTTAATGATACTGATTTTTTCTTTCTTAATTTTTTTTTTTTTTTTTTTTTTTTTTTTTTTGAGAAGGAGTTTCACTCTTGTTGCCCAGGCTCTGGAGTGCAGTGGTGTGACCTTGGCTCACTGCAACCTCTGCCTCCCAGGTTCAAGTGATCCTCCTGCCTCAGCCTCCCAAGTAGCTGGGTTTACAGGTGCGTGCAACAGTGCCTGGCTAATTTTTTGTGTTATTAGTAGGCACAGGGTTTCACCAGGTGTCTGTGGGGTATTGTCTCCCACTATTACTGTGTCAGAGTCTAAGTCTCTTTTTAGGTCTCTAAGAACTTGTTTTATTTATGTACACTCATGAATTTTTAAAAAATAATTAGCACTTGTGAATTTTTATAACACCTTTCTCTTTTCTGCTTTTTTCCCCTGTGAACATTATTTCAAATGCATACAGTATGCCCAAGACTACTATTCCTTAGATTCCTAAAGCCAGTGTCTACTGAAAATCAGATGTTCGAGAGTTTAAGAACATGTCCAGGGACCTGGCTGTTGTAGGAGAAAATATAAATTAGAAATAAGAGCCTTAATTCTGCCTGTTGGAAACAGGTTTATGAAATTGGAAAAAATCCACACCGAGACAATAGATTACTCAGCAATGCTAGTTTTACTTCCTGCAGGAAGAATGTAACTTGCTGGCAGTCTTGCTATGTGTGCACACCTGAACAAAGGAGATGGGGACATTTATAACTTTAATAACGTGACGCAATTGCCCTACTGCTGTGTCCAGTTTCCATTGGCTGGCACTGACCTCACATTCTATGCTTGACCCGATTGGCTAAAAACTTGAAAATTTTCTAAAGAAGTAAAGGCAAAGGAGAACAAAGGAAAAGAGGAGGTAACTTGAGTAATGCTTAGAGAAGCGATAACATTTTCAAATAAGGAAGGGGGGAGTAAGCTATGACCTAAGAGTTGCCTGGGCTTGTCCAGGCATGTTAGGGCAAATATCTAGGTTAAAGTGTAAGAGCTAAGAACATGGGATGTACTTATTTCTTTATCATGGCTAACAGCTAATTTAAGATTATTAACAAAAGCTTTAAATTAAATTAACCTTTGAAGAAACTATCATTTGTAATGAATTAAGAGGAAAGCTTTAAAGAGGAAGCTTTTATTTATTGTTATTTCCTATATATCTGAAAATAATATTTTGCTTATCTTTTTTCTTAAAAGTATTTAAATTAAATGTACATTTTTTTGAAATGTATGTAAATTATATTAACAGCTAAGTAAGCCTTTTGTTACTCTATTTGACTCAAAATTGTCTTTATCTAGGATCTCGGATTCATTGCTTTGGTTTTTGCTTTGGCAAAAGTTTTTTTTTACTTTTAGCGTTTTAAAGTAGACACAGGGCTGGGCGCAGTGGTTTATACCTGTAATCCCAGCACTTTGGGTGGCTGAGATGGGGGGACCATGAGGTTAGGAGTTTGATACCAGCCTGACCAACCTGGTAAAACCCTGTCTGTACTAAAAATACAAAAATTAGTTGGGCATGGTGATGCACGCCTGTAATCCAGCCTCAGGAGGCTGAGGCAGGAGAAACACTTGAACCCAAGAGACAGAGGTTGCAGTGAGCCAAGATTGTGCCACTGCACTCTAGCCTGAGCAACAGAGCAAGGCTCCGTCTCAAAAATAAATAAAGTAGACACAGACTTGTTTGGGTTTAAGTTCATTTTAAGAGCACATGAAAGTTGCTCAACAAAGATAGGATTAAATTCAGCAGTAAAGAATGATAAGGATTAAAAGATAGAGTCATTTCCTTTGGTAGAAAACTGATTATCCTAGGTAATTGTCTAATATTTTCAGGCTAAAGTACGTACACTGCAAAAGCAAAAGCAAGACTACACTGAACAGTGGAGTCTATAAGTCTGTAGTTGTATTTTGCTATTTATTACTTCAGAAAAGTTAGGATAGTTATGCGTAGTGTTTGTAGACAAACCACATTTATGTAAATTAAGCAGTATTTTCTACAGTATTAAGAATTTAAGGCCGCCCTTAAATCTTATTTTAATATTGTTATTTGTACTTTATTTTTTCTTTTGAGATGGATTCTTGCTCTGTCGTGCAGGCAGGAGTGCAGTGGTGCGATCTCAGCTCACTGCAACCTCCACCTTCCGGGTTCAAGTGATTCTCCTGCCTCAGCCTCAGTTGTAGCAGGGATTATAGGTGCCCACCACCATGCCAGGCTAATACTTGTAATTTTAGTGGGGATGAGGTTTTGCCATGTTGGCCAGGCTGGTCTTGAACTCCTGACCTTAGGTGACCCATCTGCCTCGGCCTCCCAAAGTGCTGGGATTACAGGTGTGAGCCACCGTGCCCAGACTCTTATTTATGCTTTTAAAATATGAAGTGTTTTAATTGAATTATGTTTACAGACAAGTTTTTAAAATTCTATATACCTAATGACTAGTACATTAAAATTATTTACACTTTTTTGTAGCTAATATCCAAATAAAATCCACTACCAAATTGTTACAGTAGATATTAGTATGACAGGCATATTAATTTATCAAATAGGGATAATAACAGATGAGCATGATTTTAGTGTTTTCCATCTTATTAAATTGGAGTGCTGCTATTACAGGACAAATAAAGGTGTTGTGGCCACCTGAAAACCATAATAGCTCTTTAGTTAGCCATGTCGCAAGCTCAAATATACTGTATGAACAAAGTCAGATTCCAATTCTTTTTTTTTTTTTTTTTTTGGGGGGGGAGCGTTCTTCTTTTTCAGTCTGCAGGGCAGTGGTGGGATCTCGGCTCACCGCAACCTCCGCCTCCTGGGTTCAGGCAATTCTCCTGCCTCAGCCTCCTGAGTAGCTGGGATTACAGGCACGCGCCACCATGCCCAGCTAATTTTTTGTATTTTTAGTAGAGACGGGGTTTCACCATGTTGACCAGGATGGTTTCGATCTCTTGACCTCGTGATCCACCCGCCTTGGCCTCCCAAAGTGCTGGGATTACAGGCTTGAGCCACCGCGCCCAGACCAGATTCCGATTCTTTATCAAAAAGTTCGGTGGAAACTGTCAGATGTATTTCAGTATACAACCCCCATTTAACGGCTAGGAGATGAGAGAGCAGCAGAGATGGAAGAGAAACCTTATAAAATTCGGCTGAGATTATGTCCGTTTTCTTCATAATGCTCGCGTTTCACATGCAAAGGATAGCTGTGCACTTTGGCTGTTAACAGAGATACGCGTTTTAGGGAAATGTTTTCTGGCTGACTTGATCAATCTTTTATCTGAATTTTTTCTTAAGATGATTTTAACTTCTTTTTTTCCTCTCAATATACTCTTTCTCAGTCTGAGAGCTGTTTTTCTCTTGAATGCTTTGTATGTCTGTGTGAGAAGCAATATTACTATCCCATGGTGTCTGTGAATGAGTTGGTGTGTCACAGTGAGAACTCTTGGAGCCATCAGGCTGGAAATCTAGCATTATATTTTCCATGTCGCCATTATAAATAGAAACTGAGGCTGAAACAGTGATCCCGTTCCCATTATTGTGAAGGTACTGTCCTACCTAGGAGGGCTGCAGGCTCTCCTCCTGCAGCTCAGGCCTCTCTTTCTGATGTGGCGCTGGAGTGCTGCTGTGGCAAAAGGAGTTTGCGTAAGATGTGATCAGCCAGCTGTGAGCTGTGCGCATATCAGTGGCAGATGGCAGGAGTCAAGAGAAGACACCAGCCACTAGGAGACAGCAAGCTGAAATGCTTCAGCTGAATGCTCAGAGTACAGAGCTATTGCTTTAAAATATAAATAGCCAAAAAGCACCATGTTCAACCATTTCTGTAGGAGAGGGAGAACCTACCTTCAGCAGGCACCTGGCTTCAAGTTGCAAAACTGCCTTCTGTCTTGAAGATGTGAAAAGTTTATTTTTTCATTGAATATAACCAGTTAGCTTACACGGATCGCCTCCTTAATTACCAGATGAATTTAGGATGAACTATGTATAACATGGGGCTGTAAATTATTCTGTTCATGGTCTAATTATGGTGACTTTTTGTCTTTGCAATCTCTTAAGCAGATTGACTGCGATGCGTGTCACATTCTAATTGTTAATAAAACAGTTTTTCTGTTCTATTGTTGTGGAGTTTCTCTATGGCTGCAGAAAATTTTTATTTTAATTTTGTTTCCCAAACATTGTCTAGAATTGCCAGATATCATATAAACAGACAAGGTGCCAGCCAAGTTTTACTTTCCCTCTTAGGCTGCCAGTCAACTCACGATTGTGCTGCGAAGTACGTTCTGTCCCCTAAATATGCAGGCAGAATTGTGTCTCTGCTAATTTGGTATCTATAGTCCTCTACAGTCACTTTTAGAGAGGTTAGACCAGATTTCTCCATACTTCCCAGGGCAGCAGTCAATAATTTTTTTTTTTTTTAATTTAATTAAAAAAATTTTTTTTTTTTTTAGACGGAGTTTCGCTCTTGTTACCCAGGCTGGAGTGCAATAGCGCGATCTCAGCTCACCGCAACCTCCACCTCCTGGGTTCAGGCAATTCTCCTGCCTCAGCCTCCTGAGTAGCTGGGATTACAGGCACACGCCACCATGCCCAGCTAATTTTTTGTATTTTTAGTAGAGATGGGGTTTCACCATGTTAACCAGGATGGTCTCGATCTCTTGACCTTGTGATCCACCCACCTCGGCCTCCCAAAGTGCTGGGATTACAGGCATGAGCCACCGTGCCCGGCCCGGCAGTCAATCATTTTACCTCTTTGAATGACTCTTGTATCTTTAGACCTGAAACTGATTCAGAGACCCTGGGGCCCAGAAACCCAATCAGAGTAGCATCTGTAAGTTGAGTTCATATGTAGTCTATCTACTTTATTCTTCCTCCTTTTTGTTAAGATGTCCACAAATGTGCAGGTAACACCTGCTGCTAAACCCATCCAGGACCTAAACCAGCAGCTCCATGTTCTGAATCTGGATCTTGCAGTAAACCTTTTAAGTGAGAAACGCAAATCCTTTCAGTTATAAGGCTCATAAGAAACATTAAAATGAGACCACAATTATGTCTTTCTCCCTTCTTTAAGCTATGTATTTATCTCTTGAAACTGCTTGCTATTGGTACAAGTAGCTATAAATTAATGCCAAACTGAACACTATAACCCACACACGCTAAACAGCTTAACAATGTATATCAATCAGTAATCAAGGTTATTCGCTGAACACTATGACCCACAACCTATATAGCTTAACAGTGTGTATCAATCAGTAATCAAGGTTATTTTAGTAAATAGGAATTTCTGACAAACAATTTTGTATCAGCCTATTCTCTCTATTTTTGCCTTTAGAAATCCACTTGTAACTGCTGCTATATTTCAGGCAACTTGAATCTTTGCTCTCAGGTTACAGTTCTCAAGCTCGGCCCAAATGAACTGACTACTTGATCATGTTTCCTTAACTTTTTGCTATTAAGGAGGAAATTAAGGACGTATTATTTAGAATGTGCCAGAACAGCCTCTATGAGGGGATCTCTCCTTTGATTGTACTTTTCTTGCTGTAACACTCAAGAATGCAGAGCCAGGTTGACCCTACCTAGAATCTGCACATAAGGTCTGGCCTCTGTCTGGGATTTACAAGACAGGACCAGACATTGGATTGAGAATGTACGGAAAACCAACAGGAGGTATTCTCTGCATTGTGAGATGTCAACATAGACATCTTAAAGCCCCCTCCTTTGAGAGTGTGGCTATGTGAGCTTTTCACATCTTGTTCAGTGACCTGTTACTGTTACGTGAGAGGTGCCAGGTGTAAATAGAAGCTGATGGCAGAAGCTGTAAATGTAAACAAGCATCTTAGGAGTGAGAGATCAAGGCCATGTATCCATGTATTCAAGACCACAACGTGTCCAGAGCCATGACCACAACTATACCTACCTGTAAAAAATGTGATACTGAAGTATTCTTGTCCTTCCTCTTACCCAAAGGCTACCTGATCAGGACAGGTGAACCAGGTTGTGGAGCTCCACCCGGGCAGTTCTGTTTTCTATTTAGAATGAGACTGTCTCTCTACTGCTTGGCTTAGTATTGGACCATCAGCCCAGGATCACTGAGAACCCTCTCTCAATCACCTAGGCATCTTTGAGACATTTGAGGATGTCCAGAATAAAACTGTGTCAGGCTGACAAGAGTGGTTAATTCTGCTTCTGTCTCAGTGTAAGAGAAATGAGTCATCCCAAAAAACGTGGGCTTCATTTGGGGCACTTTGTATTGTTGTGACTTATGAAATCATCATTTGAGTGGATGTTTATGGACAAAAGAGTTGTTATTGTTAAGAATACGTGTTTATCTTCTACTAAAACTACCCTAGAAAGCCCTAAGAGAAATTGCTTATTAGTATATGTTATAAAATTGACAGGGCAGTGGCTAAAAAAGATTGAAATTACACAAACTGTGGGATTTAAGTTTCTCTTGGGTAAGCTTAGATAAAACAGAACCGGAAATACCCCAGTGGCATAGAGAGCAGAATTCTACGTGTATTCTCTCCCTGCGCCAAATCTGTTTAGATTCACCCTTTGTGGAGGCCTTATTTAGGTCTGGCTTTACCCTGGAGTTCTGCCACACAGAACTGATTAAAAGAGATCAGAGTTGCTGGGCGCGGTGGCTCACGCCTGTAATCCCAGCACTTTGGGAGGCCGAGGCGGGTGGATCACGAGGTCAAGAGATCGAGACCATCCTGGTCAACATGGTGAAACTCCATCTCTACTAAAAAAAAATACAAAAAAAATTAGCTGGGCATGGTGGCGCGTGCCTGTAATCCCAGCTACTCAGGAGGCTGAGGCGGGAGAATTGCCTGAACCCAGGAGGTGGAGGTTGCGGTGAGCCAAGATCGCACCATTACACTCCAGCCTGGCTAACAAGAGCGAAACTCCATCTCAAAAAAAAAAAATAAATAAAAGAGATCAGAGTTTTGGGTGATTAATTCTGCTGCCTTTCTAGAGCTGTTGCTCAGAATTTCCTGAAATCTAAAAGCAGATAAATGGAAAAAATAAAGTAATATTTTAGGGCCTTAATTTCTTAATTTTGTATTAAAATCAGTGCCTGCACAGATGTGCCATTTATCAACTTACTGTGTATTCTATTCCTGTAGACTCAGTAGTTGCTCACAAGCCACAAACAAGTAAATATAAACACAATAAAAGTTTTTCCAAACTACATTAAACTCTTCCTTTCTTTATTCCTCTCATCTGTCTGTATCTAGCTTTTATTGTGTACATTTTTCTTTTCTTTTTTTTTTTTTTTTTTTTTGAGAGGGTTTTTCGTTCTTCTTGCCCAGGCTGGAGTGCAATGGCGCGATCTCGGCTCACCGCAACCTCCGCCTCCTAGGTTCAGGCAATTCTCCTGCCTCAGCCTCCTGAGTAGCTGGGACTACAGGCACGCGCCACCATGCCCAGCTGATTTTTTGTAGTTTTTGTAGAGACGGGGTTTCACCGTGTTGACCAGGATGGTCTCGATCTCTTGACCTCGTGATCCACCCACCTCGGCCTCCCAAAGTGCTGGGATTACAGGCGTGAGCCACCATGCCCGGCCTATTGTGTACATTTTTCAAACAAAAAAGTGACAGAAGAAGAAATAAAAACACTGGGCCCTTTATCTACATTCTGAGAATTAGTAAACACTTAATACCAACTCCAGCATGTTACGAGGATTAAATCACATAATGTGTTATTCCCAACACAATGCTCTGTAACATACTCTTGAGGACATAGTACCTGCTTAATAAACATTGCATTAGTGCATATGTAATTGTTGTTTTCCAAATGCAGACTTAATTGGATATTGCTGCCGTCCGTTTTCTCTATAAACTTTAAAGAGCCGGCAAAGAATGTGATACTTTAGTATGGAAGTTCTTTATTTGTACCAGAAGTATTTGTGTTGTTACAAGAGTGCTGAATGTAAGGGGACTCTGTGATGCGCCTGCTTTCTCTACTAGTGCTAATAATGAGATCGGGGGAACAACATCAGCGTTTATAGAGGACTTGTTTAAAATACTCATTCACGGACCATTTTCAAACCTGCAGAATCACATTACATAGAGTGGGGCTAAAATCACAAGTGATTTATAAGCTCTTCAATACTTGAGAGATAATACTTAGCTAAGTGTTTATCAGCTCAGGCTTCTGATTAAGAGTACATGGCCAATTTGCAGAATCTCTACTTGTGCCCTCCCCACAGGTTTTATTTATTGTTTTGGAAAGATCTATATTGTTTTGAGGGCCTCATGTGACTCTAAGGTGAGACCAGAATCAAGTATGAGGGGTTCAGGATACATTCATGAATGTTTTACCTTTGTACTAAAGGGTGGTCACAGGGCCTGTTCTGTTTGGGTTTGGTAGGGACAGGACAGAGTGGCCCATGTTTCCATTACTTTAGCAAAAATTGCTAGTGTCTGTGGCAGGGGAGGGCACCTGAGGACAGGATAGGAGAAACATCTTTATCTCCATAGAGCTGCTTATTTTTCCTGAATCTCTTCTGTTATAAAGGACAGAAATGGGTGGACTTTTTCTACAGGTCTTGGTCCTTCTGCCTGTGGGTGTCGTGGTAGCAGGTAAACAGATGGTGCTGACACCTTTAAAGGCATATTCTCAGGATGCAGGTGTAATAAGTCCAGAGAATCTCATCTAAGAAAGAATCCCAGAAAAGGAGGAGAAAGAGGAGAAAAATGACTATTTTTCAGCTAAACATGTCTCAGATTGAGAGCTATGTTCAGTCTGCCTCCTGGAATGCCATGTGTTTAGTACTTACAAACCTTTACTTCTTTACTTGTGTTTTTCTTCCCTAATGAGTTTGTTCTAACTACTTAAAAAATTTTTTTGTTATAGTCAAGTATCTGAAAAATACTTCTTTCCTATATGCCAGAGCCTTCTCTACATCATGTCTTCTTATATGCCATGTAGAATTCTCACCATGAATTTATGATCTGCAGTGTTAAAAATGTTCCCTTTGTGGCCATTGAACATGGGAAGATGAATATACTCAAGATTCCTATGGGGGAAAAGCTGAGTTCCTTAGTGAAGAAGGAGAACATGTAATATTGAGGTTTCATCTGTGTTCTGCATTAGCTCTATGCAGAACAGGATTAAGAAAATGCTTTTTGGGCCGGGCGTGGTGGCTCACGCCTGTAATCCCAGCACTTTGGGAGGCCGAGGTGGGTGGATCACGAGGTCAAGAGATCGAGACCATCCTGGTCAACATGGTGAAACCCCGTCTCTACTAAAAATAACAAAAATTAGCTGGGCATGGTGGTGCGTGCCTGTAATCCCAGCTACTCAGGAGGCTGAGGCAGGAGAATTGCCTGAACCCAGGAGGCGGAGGTTGCGGTGAGCCGAGATCGAGCCATTGCACTCCAGCCTGCGGAACAAGAGCGAAACTCTGTCTCAAAAAAAAAGAAAATGCTTTTTGAAACAGGATGATATTTATTACCCAGAAAGTTGTGAAGAAAATTATTAGGAGATAGGTGCTCTCTAGGATGCTAAAGAAAAACTATTGAAAATTACTATTAAAAATTGCAGAACATGGGAGATATCTTGAACTTTGCATAAAACAGATGTTTATTGTTAAATTCAGGCTATAATTTATGGGGAAGCAGTAGCCCAGCAGTGATGCTGTGTCCTCTGTGCATCAGCGCGTTATAAAAATTTGTCCTCATTCAGTTGATGTTAATGATTCACTTGGCTAAAGAGCTCTCTGACAGATTTTTTCACTCTAGAGTTAGTAATTTTTCTCTTGATTTTTAAGTATCATTTTTTCTTTTTTTGAGTTGGAGTTTTACTCTTGTTGCCTAAGCTGGAGTACAGTGGCGTGATCTCAGCTCATTGCAACAACATTCACCTCCTGGTTTCAAGCGATTTTTCACCTCAGCCTCCCAAGTAACTGGGATTACAGGCACGCGCTACCATGACCAGCTGATTTTTTGTATTTTTTGTAGAAACGGGGTTTCACCATGTTAGCCAGGCTGGTCTCGAACTCCTGACCTCAGGTGATCCACACGGCTAGGTTTCCGAAAGTCCTGGGATTACAGGCATGAGCCACTGCAAATGGCCGATGAATAAGTATCTTTACTTCTTTCTCTGCTGCGAGCTTCCAAATTGACAAAGAAAAGAAGGAACAACGGTCGTGCCAAAAAGGGCCGCGGCCATGTTCAGCCTATTCGCTGCACGAACTGTGCCTGATGCGTGCCCAAGGACAAGGCCATTAAGAAATTCGTCATTCGAAACATAGTGGAGGCCGCAGCAGTCAGGGATATTTCTGAAGTGAGCGTCTTTGATGCCTATGTACTTCCCAAGCTCTATGTGAAGCTACATTACTGTGTGAGTTGTGCAATTCACAGCAAAGTAGTCAGGAATCGATCTCGTGAAGCCCGCAAGTACTGAACACCGCCACCCCGATTTAGACCTGCGGGTGCTGCCCCCCGACCCCCACCAAAACCCATGTAAGGAGATGAGTAAAAGATTGAAGACAACTATTCCCTGGAGAAAAATAAAATGGAAATTGTACTTGATGTTGCCTATAAAGTGTATCTGCGCCAGGAAAAAAAAAAAAAAATAAGTATCTTTATGTAGCTGATGTGCATAAACTGTTACAGTTAATCTGGTAGCTGCCCTTCTTTATTAGGTTTTCTTTGCATATAACAGTCTTTGGAAAATGAGGGTTCTCGTATTTGTTTACAGGCCAGAAAAACTGGGAAAACTCACACTCCTTCCACTTACTGAGTGCTTGACAAAATATTCTTCTTGGGCAAAAAACATTGGCATTACTGGTGAACTTCTTAGAAATCAAGAAACTCAGACTTTATTCTAGATCTTCTGAAAAGATAAATGCATAACAAGATCTCCAGTTTATTGTACACATTAAAGTTTGAGAGATACCTTGGAACCTCATGTCTTTTCCATCTGAAATATATACACTCAAAAATGTATGTTTGTGTTCATGCCCTTAATTTTATACTTTATCATCCAGAAAAGTATCATATATATACTGGTGTTGTGGATCTTCATTCTCTTTTCTCAGAGTTAGAGAGTACTTTAGAAAATATTTCTTTGTGGAAATTATTGGATAATTTCAGTCATTCCTGTGAGTCAGAACTTGTTCTCATTACTCTCTCATTTCACCTTAAGTCAGATAAAAAATTCTGCCCATGGCAACTTGTAATGTGTGTCTGTGTATGTGTGTTTTACAGGGACCACTGACATTTAGGGATGTGAAAATAGAATTCTCTCTGGAGGAGTGGCAATGCCTGGACACTGCGCAGCGGAATTTATATAGAGATGTGATGTTAGAGAACTACAGAAATCTGGCCTTCTTGGGTGAGGATAACTTCAATACACAATTCCTAGCATGCCCTAAAGATTTCATTTCTTTTTGTAGAATGTTTTCTGGTAATTTATGCTTTGCATAAATGAGTTTCAGATACCAGTTTTTAAGAAAACAGATTTGTTAGTGTAGAAAAGAACTTCAAGATGTTTCATTTTGACCTGAACTTTACACGTTCCTAGGCTGATGTACATCCTTCACTCTAGATTAGTGGTAATTCCATAAATTTATTGGCATAAAATAGTGTTGTCACCACCAATTTTTTGATTCAGTAGTACTGGGCAGTATTAAATGAAAGATCTACACATTTAAAACATTTTAAAAATATTTAGATATTTCTGTCATAAATTAGTATTTGGGGATTAATTTACTAATCTATATATCCTCTCTACTGAGCACATTACTTTGTTGGTAATTGGAGAATATAAGCAAGATTTATGTTATCTATTTTTAATAAAACAGGTATTGCTATCTCTAAGCCAGACCTGATCACCTGGCTGGAGCAAGGAAAAGAGCCCTGGAATATGAAGAGTCATGCGATGGTAGCCAAACCCCCAGGTAGGTCAGATAGTGAATACAACAGATGATGACACGTCCAAAAGTTAAGCCAGCCTTTAAAATGTGATATGGGAAACTGTTTCCAAAGGAAATACTTTCTGGGAAGCCTGAGACTTTTTTAGTTTGCTCTCACATAGGTTATCTTCTGTCTAATGCTTTTATATTTTCTAAGGTGATCCTCCTTCAAGTTTACAGTGAGAACCAAAGTCCTTTTCATGGCAATAAGAGACTGTAATTTGACTGCTTTTCTCTTGTTTTTGGGGACACACAAATACCTGCATAATTTTGAGAAACTCTATGTTAAAATTTTTTTTTTTTTTTTTTTGGTGATGGAGTCTTGCTCTGTCGCCCAAGCTGAGGCTGGAGTTCAGTGGTGCAATCTCTGCTCACTGCAACTTCCACCTCCCGGGTGCAAGCAATTCTCCTGCCTCAGCCTCCCAAGTAGCTGGGACTATAGGTGTGCGCCACCACGCCCAGCTAAGTTTTTGTATTTTCAGTAGAGACGGGGTTTCACTATGTTGGCCAGGATGGTCTTGATCTCTTGACCTTGTGATCCTCCTGCTTCAGCCTCCCAAAGTGCTGAGATTATAGGCGTGAGCTATCACCCCCAGCCCAGAAACATATATTTTAATGCTATCATAAATAAAATTTAAAAAAAATCTATTATATCAGGTAGTTTGCGTATGGAGCCGCAACTTATATATTGTGCTGATTTACTGAGTATTAATTTAGACAGGTTTAAATGTTTATAATTTTCTCTGTATAATGTTATGTGATCTATAAATAGCAACTTTCTGCTTACCTGTCTTAAATTTCAATGGCTTTTACATTTTTTTAAAGTAATTCTTTTGTCACATACCTCCAGTGCTATGTTAAAAGCATTGACATTGACATAATATAGTTTGGCATTGGTCTATGTAAATTTGAAGGGGCAAACATCTCTTTAAGTTTTTATAAACTGGTTTCAGAAGGTAATATATCTTCTTTTGCCGTGATGGGATGCCCTCTGAGTTTGTAGTAGAGATGGATGTAGCTTGCTCACAGGCTGCTGGTTCTGCACTAGACTCCACCTTTAGTTGGGTTGTTACAAGGGGCTTGGTTATTTGTAATTTCCATTTTTTGACAGACTGAATATCCTCCAGGACTTTGCTCTGTAGGGCAGACACTAGGGCAGATTTCTGTAGTCGAATCTGCGTATGGTGGACCTTATATCAGGATATAGATAAGTATGGCTTTCACTAAGTACCGGAGAGGATTTCCCCGGGCCCCTCTGTAGGTTCCTCTGTAGATAGAACTGGCCATAAACAGTGGCTTAGGGAGTGGGAACTGAGTCATTATACTGCTTCATACTGCATATTAATTTAGACAGGTTTAAATGTTTATGATTTTCTCCATATAAGATTATGTGATCTATAAACAGTAACTTTCTATTTACTGGATGGTAAAGGGTAGTGGGCCATTTTCTGGTCTATAGCCAAGAACAGGAGTCCTGTAGTTGCCACCTAAATGAGGGCCTGCCTTCTGAAAAAAACACTCCTCAGTCTTGGGTTTAGCAGTTTCACAATTTCTCCCTGGATCTCAAAACTCTATTAAAATGCACTTATTTTTGAGATGGGGGGGGTCTTGCTTCACAAACCATTCTTGTCTTGAAATGCACCTTTTATTTTCCTATCTTCCTGATGTCACTCTTTCTGTACATTTTTACTTTCTATTTTCTATTTTAAATTTGTCTGTAATTTTAGATTCAGACCTTTAGGACAATATGCTAGAATTTACATGTTATGTCTGAAGTAAGTTAGATAATTAAAGTTAGTAACTAAAATAGTTACTTATAAATTTAAATTTGCTGCAGGCAAAAAGAAATAGGATTTTCACCCACTTACTTTAGCATATATCTAAATTATAACATAATGTATCCCCAAAATACTTGTTTTTTATATCAGAGACACTAACCATATTCTGCAAAATATAAATTTTTTTCTCTATTTGGCAATATAAGGGTATTCTTTTATTCTCAAGTTGGATTGCAGCAGTTTCATCTTGTGTAAGAATAGCATATATTTAAAATATAAAAATTATCTCTTTTTGAAAATGCTTACTTATTAAAAGATTTTCATTAGAATCTTCTACTTATGATTATACTGCATTTTCTGTGAAATTTTACTGCCATACAGTGCATGCCAGTGATTCAAATACTTGTCTTCCATGAGTACACAGTTACAGTCAAATATTGCAGTTATCCAGATGAATTCTTTTTATTTTATTGTTTTGATTGAGACAGAGTCTTACTCTGTCACCAGGCTGGAGTGCAGTGGCGCAATCTCGGCTCACTGCAAGCTTGGCCTCCCGGGTTCAAGCAATTCTCCTGCCTCGGCCTCCTGAGTAGCTGGGACTACAGGCGTGCACCACCAGCCCAGCTAATCTTTGTATTTTTAGTAGAGAAGGGGTTTCACCATGTTGGCCAGGATGATCTCAATCTCTTGACCTCGTGATCCACCTGACTCGGCCTTCCAAAGTGCTTTACAGGTATGAGCCACCACGCCTGGTGACAAATTCTTTTTAACGGTACATCGGTACTGCAAACCAGATTTTATGAGTAAACATTTCTCTTATAGTTTTACAGTTCCATGTTAGTATTTTGTTTTTGTTGTTGTTGTTTTTAGTGTAGGTTTTTTTAATCAGTTTATTGTTTCTTGTTTTTACAATTTTAGCAATTTGTACTTCTGTTTGTACACTTTAAGTGAATGTGGGGTTTAATTAAGAAATAAGTCAGCTGTATGTCCATCACAGTCTGATTATATATGTGTGTTTTTATCTGTAAGTATGACCTTAATTTTGGTTATGGCTTATCTTGTGTATATTCTTTCTTAGCTGATTTTCAGTGGTTGTTTTATCTGTCTAAGTAAGTAGGGGAAATAGTCTTCTTTCCATCATGCGTTTAATGATAAATGTTATATATTTCCTTTGTGTGAAACGCAAAGTAATTTGAAGGCAATTTTTGGAGAGATTAATAATTCTGTATTTTTTAGTTTTTCTATTTAAAAAATAATTGTAAAAACACATAACCTAAGATTTACCATCTTAAATCTATTTAAATTTACATTTTAGGTTCGGCATGGTGGTGGCTCACGTGTAATCGTCAGATTTTGGCAGGCCAAGACAGGAGGATTGCTTGAGCCCAAATGTTTGAGGCCAGCTTGGGCAACATATGGAGACGACCCAAATATACAGACTATTTTTTTTTTTTTGAGATGAAGTCTTGCTCTGTTTCCAGGCTGCAGAGCAGTGGCACGATCTTGGCTTACTGCAGTCTCTGTCTCCCAGGTTCAAATGATTCCCCTGCCTCAGCCTCCTAAGTAGCTGGGACTACAGGTACGTGCCACCACCTGCAGCTTATTTTTGTATTTTTAGTAGAAACAGGGTTTCACCATGTTGACCAGAATGGCCTTTATCTCTTGACCTCATGATTGGCCCACCTCGGCCTCCCAGAGTGCTGGGATTACAGTTGTGTGCCATCGCACGCAGCCAGAAATTTTTTTTTTTTTTTTTTTTTTTTTTGAGACGGAGTTTCGCTCTTGTTACCCAGGCTGGAGTGCAATGGCGTGATCTCGGCTCACCGCAACCTCCGCCTCCTGAGTTCAGGCAATTCTCCTGCCTCAGCCTCCTGAGTAGCTGGGACTACAGACACGCGCCACCATGCCCAGCTAATTTTTTTGTAGTTTTAGTAGAGACGGGGTTTCACCGTGTTGACCAGGATGGTCTCGATCTCTTGACCTTGTGATCCACCCGCCTCGGCCTCCCAAAGTGCTGGGATTACAGGCTTGAGCCACCGTGCCCGGCCCAGCAGCCAGAAATTTTTTTAAAGTAGCCAGACATTTCATCCTGTCAAGTAGCTGGTTACAGGCGTGCACCATCACACCCAGCTCTTTAGAGATGAGATCTTGCTACCTGTATATTCTGTAGAGACAGGGTTTTGCCGTGTTGCTGAGGCTGGTCTCAAACTCCTGGAATCAAATGATCAGCTCACCTTGACCTCCCAAAGTCCTGAGATTACATTTCTTTTTATGTAGTTTAATTAATTTATATTTAAAATAATTTTTTGAAGAAATGATATTACTATTACTAGTTTCATTGTTACTGTTTCTTATGTTTTTTAGATATGTTTTTTCTCATTTCCTGTTTCACTGCTTAAAGTTTTGTTCTAATCTCGTAGTGTCATGCTTTATTTTTTGTTTTGCATAGTTTCTATAAATATCTTTGGAATCATCTTGAAAGTGAAGATTATATAAAACATCTTAAAACATGTTGCAGTTTGTTACGACTATTACAAATTATTTTATATTGTGTTTCTATTAACAGATTCATGCAGATTTGTATTTTGTTTTTCATATTCTATAGAAGAACTTTAAGGTTTGATGCCTCATCATTATGATAGTAAAGAATTCTATGTGTGTCTCTATTTACATTTAATAGAGAGTTTTATATTTATATATGGTTTTATGGTACTATCCAACATTATTTTATTTTTCAATATAATGGACTCATTTTAGCATTTCTTTTTTTATATGCGGCATCTTACTATGTTGCTCAGGCTGATCTTCAACTCCTGGTTTCAAGTGATCTGACTGCCGTGGTCTCCTAAAGCTATAGAACTACAGGCATGAGCCATGGTGCTTGGCCATCATGTAGTATTTCTTTTAGAACTGTGCAAGGGATAATGAACACCCTTACCTTTTATTTTGGAAAGCGTTTTGTTTTTAAAGTAAAATAATTTCTTTTATTTTTTTTGAGACGGAGTTTCGCTCTTGTTACCCAGGCTGGAGTGCAATGGTGCGATCTCGGCTCTCCGCAACCTCCGCCTCCTGGGTTCAGGCAATTCTCCTGCCTCAGCCTCCCGAGTAGCTGGGATTACAGGCACGCGCCACCATGCCTAGCTAATTTTTTTTTTTTTTTTTTTTTTGGTAGAGACGGGGTTTCATCATGTTGACCAGTATGGTCTGTATCTCTTGACCTCGTGGTCCACCCGCCTCAGCCTCCCAAAGTGCTGGGATTATAGGCTTCAGCCACCCCGCCCGGCCAAAGTAAAATAATTTTTTTTTTTTTTTTGAGACGGAGTTTCGCTCTTGTTACCCAGGCTGGAGTGCAATGGTGCGATCTCGGCTCACCGCAACCTCCGCCTCCCGGGTTCAGGCAATTCTCCTGCCCCAGCCTCCTGAGTCGCTGGGATTACAGGCACGTGCCACCATGCCCAGCTAATTTTTTGTATTTTTAGTAGAGACAGGGTTTCACCATGTTGACCAGGATGGTCTCGATCTCTTGACCTCGTGAACCACCCGCCTCGGCCTCCCAAAGTGCTGGGATTACAGGCTTGAGCCACCGCGCCCGGCCTAGTAAAATAATTTCTAACCAAGTGTTACTGACAGGGAATATTTTTTCTCATATTACATCAAAATTTGGAAAGTTCTCAGCCTTTTTTATCCTCAAGCATCCTCTGTACTACTATTTTTCTGTGTTCTAAGATTTCTTCCATAAATATATTGATCTACTTGATGGTGTCCAGTAAGTTTTAAAATATTTATTATTTGTTGATGATTTACTTATTTATTTATTATAGAGATGAGGTCTTGCTATTTGGCCCATGCTGGTCTCAAAATGGCCTCAAGTGATCCTCCCACCTCAGCCTCCCAAAGTGCTGGGATTGAGCCATTGGGTATGAGCCATTGCACCTGGCCCCCAATAAGTTTTACATTCCATGTTTTAATTTTGTTTTGGACTTTATATCACACAGTTCCTTTCTGGTCTGCAAAATTTTTGTTGGCAAAATTTTTTTTGTTTTATGTTGCAGTTCTCAAGGTTCTTTTCTTGTCTGTAACTTCTGAAGTTTGTGCTTAAATATGTGTTTGTCATAAGTATCTTTGTGTGTCTCCTAGTTTGTCTGGCTTCTTCATTTTTATGATTTTTCAGTTATTGATTTTGTATTTTTTGCTTTCACAGTTTCTGTGGGGGAGGTTGATATTTTGAATATTTTTTGTTATCATTTATCTGATTTTCAAAAATTGTGTTTCTATTTCATTCATTGTGTATTCAATTTATTTTAAATTTCTTTATAAATTTTTATTTTTTGTGGTTGCTTTCTAAAAATTTTACAGTTTTTTTGATGGGGCCATGTTGCCCTAATATTTTGTATACATTGTAATCTTTGAGATTTTGACTTTTAAAAAAAAGCTGCCTGTTACAATCTTTATTATGTAGCTTTGTCCTGCATAATCTTAAACCAATTGTCTTGGCCAGGGACTCTGGGAGTCTCTCAGACATGTTCTTAGGATGTGTCTTGTCTGAAATTTTGTATTTACTTTTTAGTTAAAGGAGTTTATTTGTGTTTTTTCGTAAGTCAGTAATCACTTGCTACACATGTTCCCTGTCTGTGGTACTGCATTCTCTCTGCTGCTGTAATGTTTACCTTTGGTCTCAGCAGACTCACACTGTCATTCCAAAGTATACCACCATTTCTTTCAGCACTTTATGACATGGTAAACAGAAACCAGTGTCACACTGGAAAGGGTCCTACAGGCTAGAAATAAAGATGCATGTGCCAGTATTTTTCTTGCTTTTTAAAATAGAAAGCAGGAGTTGGCAATTTACTTCTAAAGGCAATAGGTTTTATTGGAGAGCAGAAAGAGCTGTTTTGAGTAGACATAACACAGTTTTCTTTTCCTTCTATGTGGCTCTGCATTGTTCGCACCTGAGGCACTGCACACACTGAACTCACTTATAAATTTTCCACAAATGTATTTTGGTCAGTATGATTTTGTTACATTTATATGTCTGTGAAGGAATTAGGGCCTGTGGTATATTGTTATGCTGTCTTGCTTATGTAGTTTGTATACTTTTATGGGTTAAATTTGTCAGGTATATTCATCTGAGTCTGGTAAGTGAAGTAACTTATTTTTACTTTTTTCAGTTATATGGTCTCATTTTGCCCAAGACCTTTGGCCAGAGGAGAGCATAAAAGATTCCTTCCAAAAAGGGATACTGAGAACATATGGAAAATATGGACATGAGAGTTTACAGCTAAGAAAAGACTGTAAACATGTGGATGCATGTAAGGTGTACAAAGGAGGTTATAACCAATGTATGATGACTACTGAGAGCAAAATATTTCAGTGTGATAAATTTGTGAAAGTCTTTCATAAATTTTCCAATTTAAATAGAAGTAAGATAAGACATACTAGAAAGAAACCTTTCAAATGTAAAAACCATGGCAAATCATTTTGCATGCTTTCACAACGAACTCAACATAAGCAAATTCATACTAGAGAGTATTCTTACAAATGTGAAGAATGTGGTAAGGCCTTTAACTGGTCCTCAACACTTACTAAACATAAGATAATTCATACTGGAGAAAAACCCTACAAATGTGAAGAATGTGGCAAAGCTTTTAACCGGTCCTCAAATCTTACTAAACATAAAATAATTCATACTGGAGAGAAACCCTACAAATGTGAAGAATGTGGCAAAGCTTTTAACCGGTCCTCAACCCTTACTAAACATAAAAGAATTCATACAGAAGAAAAACCCTACAAATGTGAAGAATGTGGCAAGGCCTTTAACCAGTTCTCGATTCTTACTAAACATAAGAGAATTCATATGGAAGATAAACCCTACAAATGTGAAGAATGTGGCAAAGCCTTTAGAGTATTCTCAATTCTTAAAAAACATAAGATAATTCATACTGGAGAAAAACCCTATAAATGTGAAGAATGTGGCAAAGCCTTTAACCAGTTCTCAAACCTTACTAAACATAAGATAATTCATACTGGAGAGAAACCCTACAAATGTGAAGAATGTGGCAAAGCCTTTAACCAGTCCTCAACCCTTACTAAACATAAAAGAATTCATACTGGAGAAAAACCCTATAAATGTGAAGAATGTGGAAAAGCTTTTAAACAATCCTCAACCCTTACTGAACATAAGATAATTCATACTGGAAAGAAACCCTACAAATGTGAAGAATGTGGCAGGGCCTTTAGCTGGTCTTCAGCTTTTACTAAACATAAGAGAAATCATATGGAAGATAAACCATACAAATGTGAAGAATGTGGCAAAGCCTTTAGTGTATTCTCAACCCTTACTAAACATAAAATAATTCATACTAGAGATAAACCCCACAAATGTAAAGAATGTGGCAAAGCCTTTAACCAGTCCTCAGTTTTTACTAAACATAAAATAATTCATACTGAAGGGAAATCCTACAAATGTGAAGGATGTTGTAATTCTTTTAACCAGTCCTCAAACATTAGTACACATAAGATAATTTATACTGGAGAGAAACCCTACAAATACGAACAATGTGACAAAGCCTTTAACAACTTCTCAACTCTTATTACACATCAGATAATTTATACTGGAGAGAAACCCTACAAACATGAAGAATGTGGTGGAGCCTTTAACAAATCCTCAAATTATACTCAAGAGAAACTACAAACCTGATAGATGTGACAGTGGTTTTGATTACGCCTCAAACTTTTCTAAACGTAAACCATACTGATGAGAAACCCTAGAAATGTGAGGAATGTGACAAAACCTTTAAATGGTTGTTACTCTTGATTGTAGGTAAGATAATTTATATTGGAGAAAAATCCTACAAGTGTGAAGAATGTGGCGAACTTTTAACCAATGCTCACACCTTATTGCACAGGAAAGCACTTATACTTGAGAAAAACTATATATATAATGTGGAAAAACCATTTATATCTGCTCACATCTTATTCAACATCAGAGAGTTCATACTCAATAAAGTGTAATTACTTTCAAAAGATTTAGAAAATATAGGCCTTCAACGTGAAGAAGAGTATTCTTAAGAGAAACGTTACAACTGTAGAGGGTTGTAGTAGCTTCATTTTTTGATAGATTTTTTTTTTTTTTTTTTTTTTTGCGGGGGGGTGGGGGACGGAGTTTTGCTCTTGTTACCCAGGCTGGAGTGCAATGGCGCGATCTCGGCTCACCGCAACCTCCGCCTCCTGGGTTCAGGCAATTCTCCTGCCTCAGCCTCCTGAGTAGCTGGGATTACAGGCACGCGCCACCATGCCCAGCTAATTTTTTGTATTTTTAGTAGAGACGGGGTTTCACCATGTTGACCAGGATGGTCTCGATCTCCTGACCTCGTGATCCTCCTGCCTCGGCCTCCCACAGTGCTGGAATTACAGGCTTGAACCACCGTGCCCGGCCCTTTTGATAGATCTTATTGTACACATGTTGTAGTAGAAAACCCTAAAGCAGTTGCTTAAACTTTGTTCAGCATCAGGGAATTTATATTGGAGAAAAACCCTGCAAATGTAATAAATATGAAAAAATGTTTTTTTCCCCCCCAAAAAAAACTACAGCTTGGAAAACAGAGTTCTTACTAAATTATATTTTTGCAGATGCAGTAAATATGATAAATGTTTAATCTAAAATTAAGTCTATGTAAATAGCAGAGAATAGAAATCATAAAGCATAAAGCATTGACACTTCAGATATTACACTAGAGTGTTGAGTAGGAAATAATCCACAACTAAAATTGTTAGATAAGTTATTTATGTATAACTTTAAAAGACAAAGATTGTTTGGAGATTTATAATTACTTTCAAAGTATCCTTTTTCTTGAAGAAAATTACAGATTTTTTGAAATGCAATTATGTAATTTAACTCTCAAATTTATGTTTTTCTTCATTCCTATTGTATTCTCATGTGAAAGCAAGTGATCAGTTGTTGCTGCATCAGAGATAAGAGATTCTTTTTTATAAGTGGGCATTATCTATGACCCTTTTTATGGAAGAGTGAGAAAATTATAAGATGCATGAGGAAAATCTAAGTAGAGATGCTCTTTGTGGTTAACTTAGAATCTTAAGTGCTGCTTGAGGTAGATGTTCAGCCTAATATTCTTTTGCATTAGGCGAGAAAAATTTTAAATTTTAAATTAAAATTAGTATATCATTTTGTTGATTGTGCTTTTATGTAATAAAATGCAGTACTTTAAAAATTTAGATTATGTGTGAACTTAATTTTTTAATTAAACATTATTTTTAACATGTTAAGACTTGTGTCTTAATTCAATTATATGTTGTTATGCCACTAACTTGAACCTACTCCACCTTACTCAACGGTGTGGGGTGAAAAATGGTAACAATATATTATATGGTAACATAGTGGACTTACATCTCTAGTAATCTTTTCCAGCAGCTTAAATTGCAAATACATTAAAGAGTATTGTTCCCATAGATTAAATTATCTTTTTAAAATTTAAATTTATTTTTTAAATATTTGTGGGTACATTGCATATATATTTATGCCATAATTTGATGCAGGCATACAATATGTAATCATATCAGGGTAAATGAGGTATTAATCACCTCTAGCATTCTCGATATTACAGACAAACCAGTTCTGTGTACACTTTTAGTTGTTTTGAAATGTACAATTGTCACTACAGGGTCATTTTTATGATCATAATAAAATTGTATAGAAGTACAAATAAAGTCCATATTTCTGAGTCCTAAATTTTATTTTTAAAATTTTGTCATAAAGTTTTCATTGAACATGTGACCTCTATTCCTGCAAACACAGACTTTTGGTTTTGATATACATAAAGATACACATATGTTGCTCTAAAAGTAAAAGTATAAGAAAATTATGTTTGTGTAAGTATGAATTTGTATTTTCAGAAGAAAAATGAGAACAAAAAATTATTTTAATAAGGTGACTAATTTACTAGAAAACTAAAAACCTCAATATGTGTGAAGCAGATTTACACTGTGCTTTGTATTTAATTCACAACTATAAGATCCTAGGGCTTATGGTTCAGACTCTCCCTTGGTAATTTCTCTGTTTTGCTTGCCTGGTACTCATGCTAGATCCATAATTTTTGTTTTTAGTTTCCTATAACTATTTTGTTTTATAGATTTTGAAGTATTCATTATGTGAGCCCATCAGAGATTATAATAGTTTATAAAAGTAGTGTACACAATTTTTAGATGTAATTCACAGTGTTTTAATTTCTATTTTTAGTTAAAACTTTATTTTACTTAGAAATCCTATATAAGACTACTTTAGTTATTGTTGCTTTCAGTTTTTTAAATTGACATAGTATTTTTATTGAGCCAGTTTGTTCAAGTATATACTAGGGAGACTTCATAAGTCAGGATGAAGTTTTTTTTATATATAAACGCAGCAAGCAAACATGACAGTGCTTGCTGTGTCACAGGTGCTTAATGATAATCTGTAAGTATTCCTCCTGGAGTTTGTAACTTCAAGTCAAAGAAAATATCAATGGTGAAGAAATAATAGTGACTCTTCATGTAGAGAGGACATTTTTTGTAGCATGCAAAGCTGACTTGGTGAATTTAAAGAGAAATTTTGCTTTTACTTTCTAATTATCTTCAGTTTTGCCTTTTTATGTGTATTCCAACTATGTATGCATCACAGCTCTTCTGTTTTGTGTATCTTCATGTAAAAATAAAAGCAAAAAATTAATGACTATCACAATAAATGCAGAAAAGACATCCAAGAAAATTCAGTGTTCATAAAAATATTCTCAACAAGACATTGAAGAAACATGTCAAAATAACAATATGACAAATTCTCAGCATACTGAACAGGCAAAAGCTAAATGCATTCTCCATAATAGTACAGGAGTTATTAAGAAATTGTGTTTAAGAAATTATGTACCTGGAAGCCAGGTACATTCAATATGGCATCTCCCACCCTCTTCCTTCCAGTTATCGCGTGCTGGTGTCATGGCAGTCTTCAGGTAAAACCACGTGTACAAGTATGGCTGCTCTAAAGTGGAGACCTTATTTGCATAATAAAGACTAGGGTGGCTGTGTAAATGGCACATCTGGTCAAACCAATCCCCTGGGTCCTATGCAAATTAATCACAGCCCCCTCAAGCCTCTGTACAAAATTGATTGCATTCCTCCACAAAGTGAGAACCTCTTGGGTAACCCACATTCTCAACGTGAGGAAGCCTTCTGTCTCCTTTTTTTGTCTAAACTTTCTGCTCCTAAACCCACTCCTTTTGTGTGTCCATGTCCTGATTCTTGACCATGCCAAAGAACCAGAGTATATATCCCAGACAAGCCATTTCAATAATTAGAAATGACATGAATATCCATTTTAAACACTTCTATTCAACATAGTTCTGCAAGTCCTAGCCAGAGCATTGTAACAGGATAGATAAAAGACATCCAAATAGAACAGGAAGAAGTCAGATTATCTTCAGTGATTATATAATTTGCCTAGGACATTTTAAAGTTTTCACCAAAACATGTAGCCTAAAAAATGACTTCAGTAAAGTCTGAATACAAAATCAACATGCACAAAGGCGTAGTATTTCTATACACCAATAACATTCAAGCGGAGAACGAAATCAGAAACAGTTCTATTTACAATAGCCAGAAAGAAACAACAATATACCTAGGACTATATTAAGGAGGTAAATATCTCTGCAAGAAGAACTTCAAAGCACTGCCGAAGAAATCAGGCAACACGAATAAATGGAATAGTATTTCATGCTCATTAATTTGAAGAATCAATTAAAATGTTCATGCTGCCCAAAGCAACCTACAGATTATGTGTTATTTCTAGGAAATTATCCATTCCTTTTTTTTTTTTTTTTTTTTGAGATAGACTCTTGCCCTGTCACCCAGATTTGAGTGCAGTGGTGCGATCTTGGCTTGCTCACTGCAACCTCTGCCTCCCAGTTTCAAGCAACTGTTCCATCTCAGGCTATGGAGTAGCTGGGTCTGCAGGCACACACCATTACACCTAGTTAAATTTTTGTATTTTTAGTACAGATGGGGTTTCACCATGTTGGTTAGGGCCTGGTCTTGAACTCCCCATCTTAAGTGATCCACCCATCTCAGCCTCCAAAAGCATTGGGATTACACGTGTGTCCCACTGTGCTCAGCCTTCAATGCCATTTTTTATGGATTTACAAGAAGTAAACTATTCTAAAATTCATATGGAAGAATAAGAGCTCAAATAGCCACAGCAAGTTTAAACAAAAACGGTAATCCTGGAGGCTTCACATTACCTGACTTCAAACTGCACTACAAGCTACAATAACCAATATAGCATGGTTCTGGCACAAAAATATACATATAGACCAATAAAACAGGAGAGGGCTTGGAAAAAAAGCTGCACTTCTACAATCAACTTATTTGTGATAAAGTCAACAGAAATATCAACCAAGGGGCCAGTCGCCATGGCTCATGCCTGTAATCCCAGCACTTTAGGAGGCTGAGGTGGGTGGATCATCAGATCAAGAGTTGGCGACCAGTCTGGCCAACACAGTGAAACCCTGTATCTATAAAAACACAAAAAAATTTGCTAAGTGCCAAAAACAAAAACAAAAACAAAAACTAATTGGCCAGAGGAACTTGGGAAGGTGGGAATTTCTCCCAGGATAAATTCCCCTGCTCCACCCACAGAGAATTTCCAGCTCTCTGGAATCCCCTCCCACATGGTGGGAGCTCCCTTTCCCCTTTGGGATTTCTCCTCTGAAATCCCCTTCCACACTCTTTGTGAAAGTTTTTCCCTTCTTCTCTTTTTCTTCTCTTTACCTAAATAAAATCACCTTTCTGCAGTAAAAAAAAATAATAAGCTAGCCTAAGTGCCAGGTTAGCTGCAGTAAAATAGAAGAGCAGGTAAATATTAAAGATTCTATACTTCAATCTCTGGCTCCCAGATAGCATCTATGGACCCACTCATAGCTGGGGGAACTTGCCAGCCTGGAGGTAGAGACACAAACCTGGCTGGATTTGCCACCTATTAATCACAGAGCCCTAGGGTTTTGAGTGAATTTATATGTTAGCCAGGTAGTGGTTACAGTGGGCCTTGGGTGAGACCAAGTTCTGTGCCTACTTCAGGTGTGAACCAATACAGTCCCAGTGGTGGTGGCCACAGGGTGCTTATTTTACCCCAACCCCAGCTCCATGTGTCTCAGCACAGAATGAGAGACTCTGCTGGTTTGAGAGAAGGGAAGACAATGAGTCTCTACTTGATAAATCAAGATAACTTTTCTTGATTTTAATCCAAGACCACCAAGGCAACACCTCTTTTTGCTTGCATAAGCTACTATGATTGGGTTTGGGGCCCATCTCTTTGAATGCTTGGAAATATTCCCCAAAATAATGGGCACAAACAAGTCCAGGCTGTGAATAAAGACTGAACCCTTCAATGCCCAGATGCAGATGAATATCTACAAGTATCAAGACCATCCAGGAAAACAGGACCTCACCAAACAAGCTAAATAAGGCACCAGGGACATGTACTGGAATAAAAGAGATGTGTGACCTTTCATACAGGAAATTGAAAATAGTGGCTTGAGGTAATTCAAAGAAAGGCGATCTAACACAGAGAAGAAATTCAAAATTCTATCAGATAAATTTAACAATGAGATTGAAATAAAAAGAATAACAGCAGAAATTCTGACGTAATGCAATTGGCATACTGAAGAATGCATCAGAATTACTTAAAAGAATTGATCAAGGAGAAGATCGATTTAGTGAGCTTGAAGTCAGACTATTTGAAAATACAAAGTCAGAGGAGGCAAAAAGAATGAAAAATAAAGTATGCCTACAGAATCTGAAAAATAACCTCAAAATAGCAAATCTAAGAGTTATTGGCCTTAAAAAGGAGGTAGAGAAAGAGATAAGAGTTGAACATTTAAATAAGTAATACTAAATAATATTAAACAATTCTGCAACATTCGATATCAACATTTGAGTACAAGAAGGTTACAGAACACCAAGCAGATTTATCCCAAAGTAGACCACCGCAAGGCACTTAACTGAACTAAAGGTTAAGGATAAAGAAATGATTCTAAAAGCAGTGAGAGAAGAGAAACAATAACATTCAGTGAAACTCCAATACATGTGAGAGCAAATTTTTCAGTGGAAAATGTACAAGCTGAGAGAGTGGCATGACATATTTAAAGAGCTGAAGGGGGAAAAAAGACTTCTACTTTAGAATAATGTGTCTGGCAAAAATGTCCTTTAAACTTGAAGGAGAAATAAGAACTTTTCCAGACAAAAACTGAGGAATCTCATTAACACCAGACCTGTCCTATAAGAAATGCTAAAGGGAGTTCTTACCTGAAAGAAAAGAAAATGTTAGCCAGCAATAAAAAATCATCTGAAGGTACAAAACTCACTAATAATAGCACATAGAAAAACGGAATATTATAACAAGGTAATTATGGTGTGTAAAAACCTCAAATAGAAAGAGTAAACAATAAACCAATAAAAAATCTTTCCAAGACATAGTAAAATAGGGAATAAAGAGAAACAACAAAACGTTTAAAAGAACAAACCGTTTAAAAGAATGACAATGAAGTTAAAGTGTAGAGTTATTATTAATTGTGTTCCTTGTTTCTTTGTTTACGCAATCAGTGTTAAATTGTCTGCAGTTTAAAATGATGCCTTATAAGATATTATTTTCAAGCTTCATGATAATTTTAAATCAAAAAGCGTACCACAGATATACAAAAAAATAGAAAGCAAGAAATTAGATTATATTACGAGAGAAATCACCTTCACTAAAAGGAAAACAGGCAGAAAGGAAAGAAGGAAGAGGACAAAAATCAATCAGAAAACAAATGACAAAATGACAGGAGTAAGTGCTTACTTGTCCATAATAACATTAAATGTAAATGAACTAAATACTCCAGTCAAAAGATAAATAGTGGATAAAGGGATGGAGAAGCAAGACAATAATCTACAAATAACCTTCCAAAAATACTTTACCTATAAAAATACATTTAGACTTAAACTAAAAGGATAGAAAAATGTATTCCATGCCAATAGAAACCAAGAAAGAGCAGAAATAGCTATACTTGTGCCAGACAAAATTAGATTTCAACAAAAGACTGTAGGAAGAGATAAAGAAGGTCATTATATAATAATTAAAAGATCAATTCATCAATAAAATGTAATAATTGGAAATATATATGCACCCAACACTAAATCACCTGGATCCATGAAGCAAATATTATAAGAGCTAAAGAAAGAGACATCAATACAATAATGGCTGGACACCTCAACACCCCAGTTTAGTCGTTGTGTGATATTGTGCTGGCCTAGGGCCAGAACCGGAGCAAAACTATTTTATAAAATGCAAAACTGTTTTTAGATAAGTTGAAATGGCTGCCCCATTCTCCTCACAATAACTACTGTCCTTGGCCTCTGTAAATAGAACTGTTAGTTTGTCTTCAAAACTATGTAAAGCTGTTTACCTTTTCTTATCAGTAACTGCCAAAATTGCTAGCCTTTGCTTACCGGCAATTGCCAGACTAAGCAGCCCAAGCTAGTTCCATCCTGGCTCCTGTGGCTTGTAATAAGTAACTAAGGTCTGTGATTTCCACCTTAACCAGATAATGTGTAAACAAATGTATATCTTGACTTCTGTAAACCACTTAAGTAACAAACGGAATGACAAAAGTCCCCTTGGCCCTTGGAATGTCCGGAGACCCCCACCCTCATCTCTGCCCAGGAGGTAATTTACAGAATCCACTAGCCCTCGGAATGTCTGAAGCCTTTTCATCCCCATCCCCGCCCCTCACCCCCACTCCCAAGGTGGTTTTTCGGGTATAAAAAATCGTGGCACCCTCCTGTTGCCACCACAGGTTGGAGAGACGTGAGTCCTCTGTGGTCGCCGGCATAATAAATGACCCTACAATCTGGCATACTTTTGTCTTGTGATAACTTTCTACATTCGGTCAAATACAACAGTTGGATAGATCTTCCAGACAGAAAATCAACAAAGAAACATCAGACTTAATCTCCACTATAGAACAAGTTAAGCTAATAGATATTTACAGAAAATTTTATCCAATCACTACAGAATACACATTCTTCTCCTCAGCAAGTGGGTTATTCGCAAGATAGAACATATGTTAGATAAAACGAGTTTACAAACATTCAAAAAACTGAAGTAATGTCAAGAATTTTCTCTACTGCAATGGAATAAAACTAGAAATCAATTTTAAAAAGGAATTTCAGAAACTATACAAACACATGGACATTAAACAATATGCCTTTGAATAATCAATAGATCAATAGAAAAGAAAAAAATAGAAAAATTTCTTGAAACAAATGATAGTGGAAACATAGCATAGAAAAACCCATGGACTATAGTAAATAAGGTACTATTATAAAAGAAAAATGTATAAATGTAAGTGTAATATCAGATCAAATATAAAAATCAACACCAAGACAAAAGTATGCCAAATTGCAGGGTCTTTATTGCCGGCAGCCACGGAGGACTCACGTCTCTCCAACCCATGGCGCTGAGCTCAGGAAAAGCTGGGTTTTTAAGCTGAAAAACCACATCCTGGTTTTAGGACCAAGAGGATGAGGGGAAGCAGGGCAAGCAACTTTACAGAAGCTTATTCTGGCAGTTACTGATAAGCAAAGGCAGGCAGTTTTACATAGTGGGCATTTTTCAGAGCAAGCTAGCTGTTTTTATTTACAGAAGCCAAGGTCAGCAGTTACTGCAAGGAGAATGGGGCAGCAGTTACAACTTATTTTTGGAAAAACAGCTTTATCTTGTATAAAATGGCATTGCTCAGGCTCTAACTCAGCTATAGCGCATAAGTAACTACATAAAAAACAGAAAAACTTCAAATAAATAACCTAATAATACATCTTAATTAACTAGAATATAAAGACCAAAACAACCCCCAAATTAGAAGAAAATAATAAAGATAATAGCAGAAATAATAAAGTTGAAATAATACAAAAGATCAGTGAGACAAAAATTTGAGTTTTTGTAAAGTTAAACAATTGACAAATATTTAGACAGGCTAAATAAAAAGCAGAGGAGATAAAAATCAATAAAATCAGAGTCTAGAAAGGAGAGATTTCTGAAATAATACTTCAGAAAATAAAAGGATCATTAGTGGCTACTATCAGCAATTGCATGCCAACAAAGTAGAAAACCTAGAGGAAATTAATTCTTTAGACACACACAACTTACCAAGATTGAATGAGGAAAAAATCCAAAACCTGAACAGACCAATAACAAGTAACAAAATTAAAGCCTTAATATAAAAGTCTGTAGGACCAGACTAAAAATAGAGAAGGGAACATTTCCAGACTCATTCTTTGAGGCCAGTATTACATGATACTAAAACCAGACAAAGACATTAAAAAAGCAAATTATAGGTTCAAGTGATTCTCCTGCCTCAGCCTCCTGAGTAGCTGGAACTACAGGAGTGCGCAACCATGCCCGGATAATTTTTCTGTATTTTTAGTAGAGACAGGTTTCACCATGTTGGCCATGATGGTCTCTATCTCTTAACTTTGTGATTCGCCCACCTCAGTCTCCCAAAGTGCTGAAATTGCAGGCATGAGCCACCCTGCCCGGACAAAATTTAATCTTCTTCTGTAATAAAAACCCTTTGAAATCTGAGTATGGAATGAACATGCCTCAACATGATGAAAGTCATATATGACAGACACACAGCTAGTATCATACTGAGTGGGGAAAAACTAAAAGCCTTTTCTCTATAATCTGGAAGATGACAAGAATGTCCACTTTTACCACTGTTATTCAACATAATTCTGAAAGTCTTAGCTGGAGCAATCAGATAACAGAAAGCAATAAAGGGCATCCCAATTGGAAAATAAGTCAAATTATCTTTTTTCACTGATGATATAATCTTATATTTGGAAAAATATAAAGACTCCTCTGATAGGGTTTGAATGTGTGTCCTCTCCCAAATATTATATTGAAATGTAATTCTCAATGTTGGAGGTGGGCCTGGTGCAAGATGATATAACCATTTGGGTAGATTACTCATAAATGACTTAGCACCATCCCATTTTGTGCCACCTTCATGATAGTGAGTGAGTTCCCATAAGATCTGGTTATTTAAAAATGTGTAACAACTTGCCCCTCTGTTTTTTGCTCCTGCTTTTTGCTCTGTGATGTGCAAGATTTTGCTTCAACTTCTGCCATAATTATAAACTTCCAGAGGCCTCCCCAGAAGGATATCCCAGTGCTATGTCTTCCGTACAGCGTGTAGAATAATGAACCAGTTAAACCTCCTTTTTAAAAATAAATTACCTAGTCTCAGGTATTTATAGTGATGCAAAAATGGCTTAATACAGAAAATTGGCACTAAAGAGTGGAAAATTGTCATAAGAATACCTGAAAATGTGGAATCAACTTTGTAATTGGGTAAACAGGCAGAGATTGCAAGAGTGTGTAGAACTCAGAAGAAGATAGAAAAATGAGGGAAAGTTGACCATTTCTTAGTGACTGGTTGAATGACTGTGACCAAAATGCTGATAGTAATTTGGACAGTGAAGGTTAGGCTGAGGAGGTCTCAGATGAAAATTAGAAACTTATTGAGATAGAAGCAAACGTCATGCATGTTATGTCTTAGCAAACTGGTTGGGTGAATTGGGTTCATGCCCTAGAGATATCTAAACCTTTGAATTTAGTAGTGATAATTTAGGGCTTCTGTTGGAAAAAATGTCTAAGAAACAAAGCATTTGAGATGTGGCCTGGCTGCTTGTAACAACTTATGCTCACATGTTGGAGCAAAAAAACTAAGTTGTAACTTATATTTACAAGGGAAGCTTAGTGTAAAAGCCTGAAAACTTTGAGCGTAGTCATGTGGCAGAAAAATAACAGAGCTTTTATAAGAGAAGACCTCAAGTAGGCTGTGTGACAACCAATGTTAGAGATATTTGCATAACTTAAAAGAGACAACAAGTGTTGATTGCCAAGACAATGGGAAAGAGGACTTCAAGACATTTTAGAAATCTAAGAGGCAGCCCTCCATCACAGGCCCTGAGGTCTAATGAGCTAGCTTAGGTCAAAGGTTTAATGGTCATTGTTAAAACCAATAGCCTCTGCCTTTAGTGAGTATATCTGCACTTCCCAAATTTAATTATAACTCTTTCTCTTTATAGTTACTTGTAAGTAGAGACACTAAAAGAAGACAGTGCACTCCTGCTCTTGTTTTCTGAGGATACCCAACTCTGTAGTGGAGTCATTTCTAATAACCTTGCTTTTTTCACTTTGCTCTCTGACTTACCTCAAATTTTTTTCTGCACAAGACCTAGGAATCATCCTTTGTGGGCTGTATCAGGACCCTCTGTTCTAGCAACATCTTTCAGCAACACCATGAAAGGGCACCAAGATAAGACCCCCACTACAAGGAAAACAATCCACACAGAATCAATCAGCTGACATCGGGTAAGTGGGGCATCTTTTAGAGTTGGGAAGCCATTCTGGTGGGTAAGAATGATTATCCACTATCACTTAAGTGAGAGGCCCTACAGTATAATGTTAGGGTAAGAGACTCAGCCCCAAAAGTCAGAGGTCTGGGGATGTCATACTCAGATTGGAGGCCAAGCTCACAGGGTTAGAGGCCCTGGGGTATATTGAGAAGAATGGTTTTTGCTAAACAAGATGTTTGCCACTTTCTCTTTTTGAACTGCCTGCGTTGTGCTCTCTGTCCCTCACCTGAGTGCTCTGCATCTTGTCACCTTTGTGCTCACTACCTCTGTTTTGTAGCAGCCTGGAGGCTACCACAGGAAGCAGACGTCGAACAGTTTAGCTTTTACTTTTCTCAATGATTTTTTGACTTTTAGCTGACTGCTTGTTTAATTTGCCACTGGTCCAAGTGACATTGGAAAAAAGAGATGTCTTGGAACCTAGTGTCTTTGTACCTTGATTATCAGAAAAGATGAGCAATAACCTCTCCATCATTATGATTAGAAGTTGAAATGTATTTAACAACCCCACATGGCAAAAATCAGACATGCCTCTTTAGCAACAGCCTCTTTTATGACAACCCCCTGCAAACAATTAGCCTCAAGATGGAGAACATGAGACTTTTTCTTATCTGTTTTCTCTCATTTCTTAACCAGAAGGTCATCTTTGATGGCTGGTAAAGACAGCTGGACCCTACTCTCTAAACCCAGCATGTCACTTTTTCCTTGAAAGAGTTTTGTTAGTTTTGTCATAGTGGTGTGAAAATGGACTAATATATTACAATATACAAATTGCACCCTTCCTTTTTTCTCTCGTTTGGTCTGACTCCTTTTTTTTGCAGCTTAAGTTGTTTTATAGAAGATCAACTAAATGGGAGGAAATACATTATAAACAGACTTCTCTGATGCTTAGGATAAAAAAAGGAAAATAGGCTTGTATACGTTTGATGGAGGAAAAAACAAAACAGGGACTGGACATAATTGAGTACTCTAATGCAAGTGCCTCTTAATATTAGGATTTTCTTAGCTGGGGCTAAACTTTCTTCTGCAAGTCCAAGCACCTTACGATAACACAGTCATACTCCTTCCAGTTCTGGTGAGGTGTGCAACTTGTTATTAATTCCTGCTAGTTTTCCAGGGTTATCTAGTGTCCAGTCATCTTCTTCTTCCTGCCTTTCGAGTCCTGTCTTACATACATACCCACTCTCGAAAGACCCGAGCCCCACTAGAACAACTTGCAGTGTGGCCTCTTATCAGCTGGCAAAGTTGAATCTTTGCTCTCTCTGGGAAGTGGCAGATAATGGTGGGGACACTATATATGTACTTTTTCCATGTCTGAATTAGCCATATGCAAGGAAAAACTTGAACAGTTTTCAGAGGATTCAGGCAAGTTCATAGGAAAATATAAGAGGCTAACCTTGATGTATGATTTGACCAGGCAAGATTTGGATATATTTATGTCTACCTGCTGCATTGTAGAAAAGCAGTGTATTATGGGAGTGGCTAAAGTACATGCTAATAGGGTGGCAGCCTGCAACCGGGGACGTGACATTTATCAAGTAGGAAAATTATGATCATTTGACTCCTTGAAAGAGAAAACATTGTGATAAAGCTTTTTAATTTTTATAAAGTCAGAAAAATTAGGAAAAAGATGAAAACCTAGCCTTATTACAAGGGTAGATAATTTAGACTTTGAAGAAATGAACTAACACTGTCCCTGACTGCAAGAATGGAGAGGCATTGCTAGGAGTTCATTTTATAACCCAGTCTGTTTAGATGTCTGCAGGAAGTCATGCAAAGCAGCCTTGGGCCTCCAGACTCCCATGAATCAGCTTTTAGACTTGGCTTTTGCAGTTTTCAATCACAGACATAGAGCAGAGACAAAATAAAGCAAACCTCCCAAAAGGCACAGCTTCTAGCTACAGCCTTGCACCCTCTACTACTTCAGAGCCAGCTTCTTAACTCCTGGCCCTCACAGAGGAAGTGAGAAGGTAAAAGTCCCTGTCTGGGTTTCTGGCCACTGTGCCTTGAGTATAAATCAATTTGCTTTCTGTAAGAAGATTGGCCGCCACTGAAGGGAATGTGCTGTGCTTTCAAAGGAGCCATTATCAGAGCCCAGCAGACACAAAAGTGGAAAGACCTGATACTTCCTGCCTCCATTCCCATGGGACTATTAGCCATCAAGAGATGGAGAAGCCTCAGGTGACTTTTGAAGTGGCAGGTAGGAGATATGGGAGCAGATGACTCTGTCCTGATTTAATACTGTGGGCTCCTGTCTTATGACAAACAAGCCCCAAAACACTGCTCTTCTTATTTTCTAAGTTGTTCTCCAGGTCTTCTGGGTTTCTCCTTCAGACAGTTTTTAATACTGTCTGAATACCTGACCTCTTACTGGGTAGAGATTTATTGACTCAGGTGACCAAGCCATGGTGACCTTCACAGATCATGAAGCAGATAAAATGTTACTTTTGTTCCTGACCCCTTGGGGGAAAAAAAAGTGAAGGATGAGCTGTCATATTTACCACCTGAGGTGTTGTCTCAAGTAAATCCTGAGGTTTGGGCCACAGACGCTATGGGAAACACATTAAAGACCATTCAAATCCAACTTCAGTCTCATGCTCCTCGCCCTAGGAAGACACAGTACACTTTAGGGCAGGGAGCATGAGAGGAAATTCAACCCCTTATTGCCAAATTCTTGCCATATGATTTATTAAGGCTATGAGAGTCTCCTTAACAATACTCCCATGTTACCAGATCAAAAGCCTAATGGCAAGTACAGATTTGTCAGAAACCTTAGAGCATTAATAAATGCAGTTGTTGCCTCCATACACCCCATTGTTCCCAATCCTTACCCAAGTCTCAGGGGATGCAAGCTGGTTTGCATTCTTAGATATGAAAGACACATTTTTCTGCATCTCAGTGCATCCAGATTCATCATGTTTGCCTTTGAGGCTGCAGTGAGCCAGCCATGATTGCACCACTGCACTCCAGCCTGGGAGACAGAGTGAGACCCTGTCACACACACACACACACAAAGCACACACACACACACACACACACACACACACAGGTTAAATTTGTTGGATTATATATTTAGGGGTTGAGCACCTTTGGTTATAAAATATTTATGATTGCAGGAACAAGTTAATAAGTAAATAAAGACTCAAAACTTACAAAAATATACCAGTACTTTAAGCAAAAAGCATT
>NW_022437086.1:13517-69640 GCF_009761245.1 Sapajus apella | reverse complement strand
GCCTCCTGGGTTCAGGCAATTCTCCTGCCTCAGCCTCCTGAGTAGCTGGGATTACAGGCACACGCCACCATGCCCAGCTAATTATTTGTATTTTTAGTAGAGACGGGGTTTCACCATGCTGACCAGGATGGTCTCGATCTCTTGACCTCATGATCCACCTGCCTCGGCCTCCCAAAGTGCTGGGATTACAGGCTTGAGCAACCGCCCCCGGCCCCTTCAGCCACCGCGCCCAACCCGCAAAAAGCATTCTTAATTTAAAAATAAGTTTTACTTTAAAGATAAGAGTACACTCATAAATTATTGTTAAAATCAGTAGTAACATAGAAAAGTAACAATACTAATAGCCTGACACAACTGATCACAGGCCTTTATAAGAGATAACACTGATCTTAATAACCTATATAAACAAACATTAAGTAATCCTGTTTGTACATTAATGTACTGGGATTACATGTGTGATTACTTAATCAAGTAATTGAGAGTCTCCTTAACAATACTCCCATGTATGTTAAGGAGGCTGAGGAGGGTTGATCACTTGAGGCCAGGAGTTGGACACTAGTACGGTGAAACCCAGTCACTACTAAATATACAAAAAAATAGCTTTGCACAGTGGAAGTATCGTAGCCAAAGAGGTTTATCTGAGGCATGATTATTGCTGATAGAAAAGTTTTCCCAATACCTGCCATGACGACTGGAAATATAGTCGGCATTGGCAAGTTTTGGCAGTCTCTACGGGGATTGAATAAAATAAGTAATTAATTAAAATAAATCAAAATGGAAAAGAAATAAAAAAATTAGCTGGCTGTGGTGGTGCACACCTGTAATCCCAGCTACTTGGGAGGTTGAGGCAGGAGAATCCTTAAACCCAGGAAGCAGAGGTTTTAGTGAGCCGATATCATGTCATTGTTACAAGAGTAAAACTCCATCTCAAAAAATTTTTTTTTTCTTTAAAACAGATGCATTCCTCTTCTTGCTTCCTAAGGACTCCCTGCTCTGGAACTTAGTAATGGCTAATAAACTCTCTTAACGTCACAAGACTCTGCAACTCTCCATAAATTCCATTTCATGTGAGAGCCAAAAACCCATTGTTGAGGTCTGGGACAAGACCCATTTTCTGGTGACAAAACTATACTAATTCTTTTTTTTTTTTTTGAGGGAGTCTTGCTCTGTTGCCCAAGCTGGAGTGAAGTGGCATGATTTCGGCTCACTGCATCCTTTGCCTCCCAGGCTCAAGCAATTCTCCTGTCTCAGCCTCCCAAGTAGCTGGGATTACAAGCATCTGCCACCATGCCTG
Organism: Sapajus apella; assembly: GCF_009761245.1. Taxonomy (NCBI): domain Eukaryota; kingdom Metazoa; phylum Chordata; class Mammalia; order Primates; family Cebidae; genus Sapajus; species Sapajus apella. The sequence goes on along the minus strand of NW_022437086.1, from coordinate 68,346 downwards.
GCTAATTTTGGAATTTCTAGTAGAGACAGAGTTATACAATGTTGGCCAGACCAGTCTCAAACTCCTGACCTCAGGTGATCCACACATCTCAGCCTCCTAAAGTACTGGGCTTACAGGCATAAGCTACCTTGCCTGGCCGGATTGTATCCTTGGCGATTGCTTGGATATGGAGGGTGGAGGAGGAGGGGTGTCACACAGATATCGCTCTTGGATTACTACCTGGGATATTAGGTGCAAGGCTCTATTATTGGTTCGAACCCTGAGAGCGCCAGCAAACAACTCAAGGGGGTGTGGAGCAACATGCTGTTTTAATGAACGCCTGGGTGCAGACCGGCTGAGGCCTAAAATGGCGTCAGCCCCAACTGAGGGCAAGGCAGGGTTTTCTAGTCTCCTGTAAATGGGGTGGTCCAGTCTGACATAACTGCTATGTGGGACCTAGAGGGCTTCTCTCCTGATCTTCAGAGGGTACTCATCATCCGGCCTGCCCTATTCTGGCATCTGCTCTCTTGCTGACCCACACTGCTGGTGCAAGTGGTCTTGTACCTTGGGGCTGAGCCTGAGGAGGGAGGAGTTATCCACCCAAGTTTTCAGGCCCTGGGGAGAGCCTTTCATTAGGGAGAGTAGGCTGGCTGATTCTTGTTTGTTAGACACAACTTGGTTTTGCGATGCAGTGGGGTTCCTCAAGCTGAAAGCTTGACTCATCATACATGTCAGACCCCACATGGCGTTCCTGTGACTGCCAGGCCACTTTGAGGCTTAAAGAGATAGTTTTGTCTGGCCTCTGTCCTGCACATGTTTGCGGATGCCTTCTCTGTGTTGGCAGATCTGGGGGTCCACGAGATAGGATCCCTTGAAGAGATCTCAAAGGTCTTTAGTCCAATGTGTTTATCACATCATTTCCACGATCAAAGATGAATAAAATATAGAGGTTTATTTCATGATAAGGTTGATAGTGCACCTGTGCTAGGAAGTGTTTTAGTTCCTTGAGACACCAAGGAGTTGAAACAATCCTTTGCCTTAGAATTTTGCATCTGTAAGTCCTGCTATTGAGAGCTGTGTGTGTTACAACGTCTGATTTGGTCAGGCGGGATCTGGGCTGTCTGTAAGCTTAGGTGAGGGGAGGCTGGTGTCCAGCAAGTATCCAGTACCCCCTCAACATCCCAGTTCTCCACCAATCTTCCAATTCTAGGACTGATGTGTAGGCCCTCAGAGCGACTTAAGAGGGGAGACAGTCAGTGTGCTCTGTGGCTAGCTTGTTTGGGAGTGTACATTGTAAATCATCTGCCAACAAAAAGTTGGAAACAAGTAGTGTTTCAGCTTGAGTTTCTCATAAATTGCTTGCAGTTGTATAAACCAGAGCATGTATACCACAGTGCAACATGAGGGTCCCTCTACCACCCTTTCTCCCAGTGGCCTAGGTGGGCATCTACACAGAATAATGTGGGCAGCCTCACTGTGTGAAAGTCCAGTGCTTTGTGCTTGGAGTATCATCAGGGAAAAGCCCCTTACTTGGAAGGTTGCCGAGCTGCCTCAGAGGGAAGGAGGGGGAGTGTGGTGCTGCTGGGTCTGCATCTTGCTCTCTAACAGGAGGCACGAGATAGCCTTGGTCTTAGGAAGACCTTGGGTGCCCCAGCTCACTTCAGCCCTGATCAGTGTGATGCAGGCACTGGGTCCTGGTTCTGGAGGTGAGAATACACCCCTGTGCTTGCACTGCATGGCTGGCACAGTGGGCATTCAGGTGCCTATTTGGGGACTGCTACGGAGTCCTGTGCCAGATGCAGTGGTGCACAGCTGGGAGCCAAGGGTCCCTGCTTCTGCTGGAGAATCTGGGCAGATGTAAAGGGTTAAGGTTAGGGGTAGGGGTAGGGGTTAAGTTTAGGGGTGGTGTCAGGGTTTGGGGGTCAGGGTCAGGGGTCAACGGTCAGGGCTAAAGAGTAGGATGAGGGATTGGGGTAGGGGTAGGGTTAGGGTCAGGGGGTTAGGGTTTAGGGTTAGAGGGTAAGGTGGGTAAAGGTGGAGATGAGCGTGAGGGTACTAAGCAGATTAGTAAAAGCAATTCTGCTTCACTTCAATAACAACCTTCTCCAACTCATTTTTTCTCAACAAACTTATTTTTCCAGCATAAGAATCCCAGGCTTCTTAAAGCACCCAGTGACTTTTCACACCTTAAATCTGTGAAATCCTGTTTTCTTCTGCCGTGTGCATAGTTCAAACATACAAGATGAGGCAAAGCCAGACACATTCGTGAAGGGACCCAAGAAAGTCCTCTCTTTATCTCTCTGGAACAAAATGAATTCTCTAGACCATCAGTACTAACCTTCAAAAGCCAAACCTGTTTGTGAGATCTCCTTTAATAATACTGTAGTCCCAAGTGCTTATATTTATATGATATTAATTTAGTATTCCAATTAATATAAGGGAGAATGTTTAAATCTGTCTACGCCACATGTGCCTCTGGCTTATTGCCCAGTTAATTGTCACCTCAGGCTAAACTTTTGTTTCTGTCTCTAATTTTTGTTGGAATGAATATAACTGATCTCAAAACATCTGCTTTTATTTTAGGGACTCGTGCTGCCATTTCCATTCCTCCCTCTTTTCTTGTAGTCTGTGTGGAAGTTCTTTAATGCGAACATTTTGACCACCTTCACGCTCCCATGTCCCCTGTGAGGGCATTCAGACTTACCCAGCCAAGGCTGTCATCTTAGGCCAGGGATTTTTTAGGGATCTTTATTTAGCTATGATACGGTTGGCACTCCTTTGACTCACAGTATCACCTCAGAGTTCTTTTCATTTTAGGAGCCCAAGAGAGCAGAAAAAGAAGTAGTTGAGAAATTAAACCCTCTGAGTCAGGAGAGAGTCCCGTTGTATTAAGCAATGTTGCAGAACATCGTATGTAGTAATCTAGCACATGAGCCACGTGGCTGCTGTGCACACATGCCTGCTTGCTGCTGTGAGCTCAGACTCCCTCATTATTAGTCTTTTCTATCTCTGGAGGGAATTATAAGGGCCACTTGATAATCTGCAAGTCATAGAGAGTTAAAGGTGTTTCCACAAAACACTGAGGACAGAATGAAAGGTGAGGAGTGTTAGCGACAGGCCAGAAGTGCAGGAAAGTCTCTCAATGTGGGTTGTTGGAGAAATGCAGGTCTTTTTTCTTTTGGAAGTCTCCCTAGAATGGGGTCAAGGACTCTGCCCATTCTAGGATGAATAATTGGTATATTAGACACCCTCGGATATTTATCCCAAGCCTTCATTTAGGGTTCTTATTGAGTTTGTTCAGCCATCGCAGTCTCAAATGCTAAGTAGGACATTGGGATCTCTCCACAGTTCAAATTAGCACTGTCTTTTAACGTTGAGTTTCTCAATATTCTCACTTGACATACCTTATGTATCCCACACTCATGCTAATAACACATCGTGCTCACTGTTACCTTTGCAGAAAGACTTGAATTTTACTTAGCCTGGAGGAGTGCACTTCACATGTCCAGACCCAGTTCTGACTCATTCCTCAGCCCTGGATCAGTCAGTAAGGGCTAGGTTAAACCATGGTGACAAACAACCTCCAAGTTTCAGTGGCTCAAAAATCTTCCTCATTTATTTGCATCTCATCATGGGTCAGGTGAGAGTCGCTCTGCTGTATTGTCCTAACACGGGAATCGAGGCTGAAAGAGGTACCTTTAATAAGATCCCCATTGCTATAGAAAAGACAAAACGCATGCTGGATAGAACTCTGTTTCTTGGAGATTTCTCCTGAAAAAGTCACATATTATTTCTTAACACCTCCAATGGCAAGGAAAAAAAAAAAAAAAAAAAAAAGAAGTCGTGTGGCCATGCAAAAATTTAAGTAGGTGGGATGGAACAATCAGAATGCATTCATAAAAAATGAACTGAAAATATGTGGAGAACAGCGCCAATGACTATCATGAATGCCAGCATGCATTCCTGACAACCCAGTGCTGTTACCCTTCGCACTTTTGTCTTGCAAAGTATTAGAACTTCTTATCACTCAGAGGGATTGCAGGATACATGATGACATCTCCTTTAGGATGTCCTTAGAGAATTCAAGGAAAAGAAGTTAAATAATCAAAAAGTACTTTTGGATACAGCTGTTTAGCACTAGAGGGTAAGAGTAGAGATAGATTGTAGTGATAATAATAGGGTTAGAATTAGGGTCTGGGTCAGGGTCAGGGCTGGAAGTATGGTTAGAGGTGGGGTCATGGTCAGAGTCAAGATAAAAGTCAGGGTCAAAGTCGGGGTCAGAATTATGGACCAGGGTAGGGATCAGGGTTTAGGGTCAGAGTCAAAAGTCTAGGGACAGGGTTAGGGTTAGAACCAGAGCTTTGTTCTCCTCAGGACCCACCCAAGGAGAGGCCACGGCTTTGGAGCACCTGGTAGCGTGTCCATAGTGAAGACCATAGTTTTGTTCTCCTCAAGTCTGACCTGGGGAGACGTGGCTGCAGGCCATGTGAGGAAGGTGAGGCAAAAGCTTCCTGTGTGCTCCCCATGTGCAGAGAAAGGAACTCTGACGCTGGCTTTGCTTTCACACATTATATTCTACGTCTTGTTTTCAGAAGCATCCCTTGCTTGAGGCTTTGGCTGCTCATCATCATAGCACTCCCTAACATATTGTAAGATTTGGGTTTGTTTTTGGGGTGAGGCCTTCATATAGAGAAAGGAGAAACGCTTAGAGCCACCATCAGGACATCTGGGATGAAAGCTGGGGATGGGCAGGTGCCTTTCAAGTCACCCCAAGCCTGAGGCTGGAGGAAACATGTCCACCCCCTGTAAAAACTTTTATTCATGTTTTAATTACTCATTTTTCTTACAGCGTTAAAGTAGCCAAAACAGTATTAAAAAATGAAAAGTAGGCATATTACAACTTGCAACATTATTTAAATTTAAATGTATTATTTGTACATCATCAACATTTTTATTTTGTTGAGAAAGTCTAAGGTTAATCAGCAGTATAATTTTAATAGTGGATAGAATAATGTCTGTTTTACAAACATTAACATCCAACGTTACAAGTATGAACCCTGAAAATCTGAGACAGGTCTTAGATTTTTTAGGGAGTTTATTTTGCCAAGTTTGAGGATGCCCGCACCCGTGATGTAGCCTAATGAAGTCCCGACAATATGTGCCCCACGTGGTAGGAGCACAGCTTGGTTTTATACATTTCAGGGAGACATGAGACATCAATCATTATGTGTAAGATGTACATTGATTCAGTCCAGAAAGGTGAGACAACTGGAAGAGAAGGCCAGATGGGGGGCTTCCAGATCATAGGTAGATAAAGATGAATGGTTTCAGTCTTTTGAGTTGCTGATTACCCTTTCCAAATGAAGCAATCAGATATGCATTTATCTCGGTGAGCAGATGGGTGACATTGGATCGAATGGGAGGCAGTTTTGCCCTAAGTAGTTTCCAGCTTGTCTTTTCCCTTTAGCTTAGTGGTTTTGAGTCCCCAAGATTTATTTTCCTTTCACAAGGTCTAACATGTTTTCCGATGAGCGTTAATTATTCATTGTGTATTTTATTACACAAATAAGGCAGAGATTTAAAAAAAAAGCATCAACTTCATGACTAGCTATATAGACATAATTACATAGAAGTTCAACTACATTTGGAAGCATTCAAGAGTTTGGGTTTCCAATAATTCTTTGTGATTCTTTTAAAGGTAAAGTATTTTTTCCCCATAAAACATGGAAACATCTAAACTCACCCATAGGATGTCCTGCCATTTTGTTTCTCTAGTTTCCTCATTTTCTGCAAAGCCTTACTGAGGAAATGGACTTTGAATATCCTTTTAAACTTTTCTGTTGTAGGAAGTGTTGTGGTGAAACATTGAATTATCATGGTCACAAGTTCTGTTCACATTCTTTTTTTCTTTGAATACTTTTTCCCAGTGGCCAATATTTGATTCTGGTGTATTACGGCTAAAAGGTAGACACTGGAAAAAAATAAAGACAAGAAGTATTTGGAATAAGTGATCCAGTCACAATGAGTCAATTAGCCATGGGAACATATTTTTATAAAGCCACTCTTTTAAAAATATTTAGCCATGAATTGAAATAGAGTCTGTAAGGTGATTATTTTTTTTCCTGGTCTAAGGTGGACAGCATTTTAGAGAATGAACCCAGGACACATCCACAGCACAAGAAAAAACTGTGAAAAATAAGTTTACACATATGTAAAGCCCATACTCATGGAGTGAGGCATTAGCTCCTTCTTGATGGCTGAGTGTCTACATTAAGTATTTGGAATTCTTTTGCAAATGAGATTTCTATTCAACTTCATTGCTTATTCACCTACACATACAAATGGAGACACTAGATAATTACTTGAAGCTTTAGTTAGTATGAAACACTGCAGCATTATGTTGCACAGTTCATTCCTGTGTTGGTCATTGGTAGCTCTTTTTATTGGCTCCAATTTTCCTTTGAGATATTTCAATTTTTTTTTTTAGTACTTACTTACTTTCGGATACTTCAAGATTATTCTGGCTCATATATTTACTGTCCCAGTTCTAGTATCAGACATTTCTTCAAAGAGCCTGATTCCTTTCAGAATGGTAGGAAAACTTACGTCTGGCTGCCGAATGAGCGCATTGTATCTTGTCCCTTATTAGCAATGCTAGGAAGTATGTGTGTGTATGTAACCTACCTGTATACACCTAGTTAGGAAGGTTTCGATGTGGAGCTGTATGTATCTGTATTAAACTAAACATATATTGTCTGGGAGTGGTGGCTCATGCCTGTAATCCAAGCACTTTGGAGGCTAAGGCGAGCAGATCACCTGAGGTCGGGAGTTCAAGACCAGGCTGACCAACACGGTGAAACCCCGTCTTTATTAAAAAATAAAATCTTAAAAAAAAAAAAATAAACATAAGTTTATGTTGATGTCTTCATCTCTGATCTACTATCACATGAATCTTTCTACCCTTCTCCCCTTGCTAATTTATAACCTCCCATTTCAATAGTGAGAAACCTGGTTCCTACCATCTGTGACTTGTGTAACTCATTGTTTGATTCCAGATATAGATACTGTGGTTTTACAATTGTTCACAATTACCCCTGTTGGAAAGAACTTTATGAAATGGAATCCAATAATGAAGTTTAGTTTATTTGTCTTCAGCCTACAGATTCTATTCATTGTTAAAGAGACTTAGGTAGGCACCATTTTCCCTACACCTTGAGAATTGTTTCCCACATTTGTGTCTTAGTCCATTTTGTGTTTCTGTAACAATACCTGAAGCAGGATAATTTGTAAATAAAGAAGGTTCATTTGGCTCACAATACTGGTGGCTGGTATGTCCAAGATTGGGCAGTTGCATCTGGTGGGGCCTCAGTCTTTTCACCTCATGGTGGAAAGTGGAAGGGGAGCAAGGGGTGCACCAGAGATCACAGCAAGAGTGAAAGCACGAAGGAAGCCAAGGGAGCCAGACTCTGTTTAACTATCTACTCTTGCAGGAATTAATCCATTCCTGTGAGAGCAGAACTCAAGCACCCCCGTGGGGGGGGGCATTAATCTATTCATGAGGGATCGATCTCCATAATCCAAATACCTTCCACTAGGCCCCACATCCCCACACTGCCACCTTGGGGGTCAAATTTCAACACGAGTTTTTGCAGGGACAAACCACATCCAAACCATAGTAATTTGTCACATAGTTAAATTATTTTTCACATTATGGATTCTGTGCTGGGATACTCCACATCCTGAATAACAATATTTAATTTGAATAGAGTTTGATTTACCCATTTAGCTGTAAAATTCTGCGTGTTTTGACAAATAGATAGTGGCAGGTATCCACTATTAAAGTATCATATGAAATGCTTCAAACTCCCACCCCATGCAGTGTAGTTTCCCTTCTCCAGAATCCCATTAAATGAGCTCACATTATATGGATTCTCCTCACACTGTCTTTTTCCACTTAGCAATGTGCATGAAAGATCAGTCCTGTCTTCATGTGAGTTTATAGCTTGTTCCTTTCTATGGCAAAATAGTATTCCATTGCATAAATGTATTACATTTTGGTTATGCATTTTCGGTACCAAACCTTCCTCTTCTTTGTTCCAGGGTTGGAGGCCTTCAAATTATCTGACAATAAATACATTAATAGGGGAGACAATACTTGGCTGCTTGTTCCACATGTATCATCATGGGACAAAATTCATCAGATGGCAGGATCCAGTTTACAAAGAGGTAAAAATAGCCCAAAGAAAAGAAACTAGACTAGAATCTGATAACCCACAAGGGCTATACTTTTCCTATTAAAAAATTTTTTTTTGAGACAGGGTCTGGCCCTATGGCCAGAGTGGTGCAAGCTCAGCACACTTCACCCTCTATCTCCTGGGTACAAGCAAGCCTCCCTCCTCAGCCTCCTTAGCTGGTACCACAGGCACATGCCATCATGCCCAGCTAATTTTTGTCTTTTTAGTAGAGACGGGGTTTTGCTGTGTTGCCCAAGCTGGTCTTGAACTCTTGGCCTCCCAATGTGCTGGAATTATAGGCATGTGCCACCATGTCTGGCTGAGTTATAGTTTTTCATTGAAACATGAAATTTCTCTTTGTAGTAACCATCATTTTTTATAATGGATAATCAAATTCAGATTATTCTTGTTTTAAAAATAAGTCTAGCTTTGTTAGATTTTGCCTGATTATTTATGTAAGTGCAGCAAGAACAGGAGCTGACCACATAGATGCTTTCAAGCTTCTTTGCTGCAAGTTTTCCTACAGAATCTCAGTTTTTCAACTAGACTTCTGGACAGCTTCACTGAGTCAAGTGTATGGTCTTAAAGTTATTTAAGCAATATCATAAGAAGCCTGTAACCAGAGTACCTGTCATAGTGTTTTCTGTGAGTCTCAGAGGGAGTCCTGTGTTGGAGACAAACATTCTGACCGGCAGCTGATTGCGGGAGTTTTCAGGAAAGCATCAGGGGGAAATAATATCTAAATGAGAAAAAGCATGAAATGGGTGTGACAAAAGATCTGATGAGAGTTCATTATACCACAACTGACAAGGATGTTCCATTTTGTCTGTGGCATATGACATTTAAAATAATAATTGAAAATATGACTCACAACACTATACCAGCACATAGCATGCATAAGGAGGACATGGACAAATTTCCAGGAATTTTATATAATTTCTGAATTATATATACCCATATAAATATAACACAGGGAACGTTAGGGTATCTTTTTATTTGTATATTTTGTATAGCTTTTCTTATAAAAAATACAGCCCACTTTATTTGCATAACTTGCCCTACTTTTCCTGCATACTTTTCATGAAGTTGTTTCTAGTTATTCTATTTATATATAATATAGATTATATTTTTAATACTTAGTAATCTTTATTTCCCAGTGTAAACTAGGAAGTAGAAAAATTTCAATTGTCATATGTTAACATTCTATAGTAGATTAAAAAATGTCTGAGTATACAATCTCCCAACATCATCTAAAGTGATGTGTTTCCTCATGGTACAATTTCTCAGTGTTGTAGACAAAAAATGTTTATTAACAGGTCAAAATATTTTTATTCTCTCCATAAAAATAGGGGACAAAACTGTATAAAGTTGAGTTAGTTATGTTCAGTAATTAATGTTTTAGTATTGTATCTTATTTATAAATGATCTAGATATTTAATGCAAATCTTTTTATTAGCTTAACTTTAAGGTTAAAAATTACCAAAAGTACTTTGGAAACTATTATTAGGCACATTTACTGTAAAAAATTATTGAAATAATGGTTTTTTAAAAATAAGAATAACAACTTAATTAGAATCTATAAGCTTTAAGATTTTAAGCATCTAGTAAGTATGATATTACCTTATTTGGCTAGAACTCAAGAAGAATAGAAATTTATGTTTGTTTTATATTCAATAGTGATAGCTCTGAAGACATAGTTGTTTTATTACACCAAAAATATTAAATCGACCTTATTTAACTATGTTTTCTCTAAATTGTGTTAAGTTGAAAAACATTTGTATCAGTTCCTGCATTTCTAGGAGTTTGGGGAATATTTACATATAAATGCTTTTTTTTTTCCCAAGCTAAGTTAGAATAGAGCACTTTTAGATGATTTTATAAATGAGTTTTGCATTGCTTTCTGGAGTTAAGAAAATATCACATATACATAACATATATTAATAAGCATAAAACACAAACAGAGATCTCATAGGTTTCATCCTGCAATTTTAGCCATGAATCAGGCATACATAGTCTCGTGGTTAATTTTAGACATCTGTTTGATTGGATTAAGAGATACATAGCTGGTAAAGCACAATTTCAACATTTCTACTCATTTGATTATAGGTTCTCACGCATCTAAACTAATTAACAGAATGACAATTTCTAGGACTTCTGTGGGAGAGCATGGAAGGTCTTTTGAACTTTGTAACACTGTCAGCTGAAGAATGATGAGGTTCATAAATTTGGAAAGGAGAGATTTCTTTTCTTAAATTTTTATTTATTTTTATTTTTTTGAGAAGGTTTTCACTCTTGTTGCCCAGGCTTAAGTACAATGGTGTGATCTTGGCTCACTGCAACCTCCACCTCCTGAGTTCAAGCAATTCTTCTGCCTCAGCCTCTCAATTAGCTGGGATTACAGATGTCCATCACCATGCCTGGCTAATTTTTTGTATTTTTAGTAGAGACAGTGTTTTACCATGTTGGCCAGACTGATCTCAAACTCCTGAACTCAGGTGATCCACCCACCTTAGTTTCCCAAAATGCTGGGATTACAGGCATGAGCCCCTACACCCAGTGAGAGATTTACTTCCTGTAATGAGCTGCAGCCTACAGGGTAGTCCTTCTAATAGGCTGTGAAGCATAGACTCCAGCCAGGAGCCAGAAGCAGACACTTCAAGGGAGAGGTAGAGGAAACAGTAATTTATGCTGAGTGGCACAGCCAAAAACACATATTTAACAAGCTCTAGGAGGAGTCATGATTATTTATGATAGGAGAAATGCATGCAATTGCAGTTGAGTTTCTTTTTTTTTTTTTTTGAGACAGAGTCTCACTCTGTCACCAGGTGCCAGGCTGGAGTGCAGTGGCGCAACCTTGGCTCACTGCAACCTCCGCCTCCTGGGTTCAAGCAATTCTGCCTCAGCCTCCCAAGTAGCTGGGACCACAGGCACGCGCCACCATGCCCAGCTAATTTTTTTGTATTTTTAGTAGAGACGGGATTTCACCATGTTGGCCAGGATGGTCTCGATCTCTTGACCTCGTGATCTGCCCGCCTCAGTTGAGTTTCTTACTCCTTCACAGGTCCCATGTACAAAAACTGGCAGTGTTAGTATGATGCCAGGGTAAAGGGTGAAGTTTTCAGCCCTCTGACATCAAAAGGTGAAGCAGAGGATATGAAAACTTGCTCTGTGTATCCTCTATATACTGTTCAGACCCTCTCTGTCATGAGAGGTCTCTTATTAGGCAAGAAAGGAAAGGCAGCTTCAGGCAGATGGTTGATATCTGTGGTGGAGTCTTTTGAAAGGGCTAGTTTCTCTTAAATCTTTGGTGAGATGTCTGTTCAGATTTGTGTACATCTTTAATTGGGCTGCTTTACTTAGTTTTAAGATATTTTTGTATATTGAATACAAATTCTTTCTCAGATCTGCATTTTGCAAATAGTTTCTCTCAATATGTGGCTTGTCTTTTTACTACCTTAACAAGATCTTTTCCATAGTATACACTTTTCATATTAAAAAAAATCCACCTAAAGACCTAAGCAGGAGCTGCCAAAATGAAGTTCAATCTCTTTGTGACTTCTGACCGAAGCAAGAATCACAAAATGCATTTCAATGCACCTTCCCACATTAGCAGGAAGATTATGTCCTCCCCTCTTTCCAAAGAGCTGAGACAGAAGTACAACGTGCGATCCATGCCCATCCGAAAGGATGATGAAGTTCAGGTTGTACGAGGACACTATAAAGGTCGCAGATTGGCAAAGTAGTCCAGGTTTACAGGAAGAAATACGTAATCTACATTGAACGGGTGCAGCGGGAAAAGGCTAATGGCACAACTGTCCATGTAGGCATTCACCCCAGCAAGGTGGTTATCACTAGGCTAAAACTGGACAAAGACCACAAAAATATCCTTGAACGGAAAGCCAAATCTCGCCAAGTGGGAAAGGAAAAGGGCAAATACAAGGAAGAAACAATTGAGAAGATGCAGGAATAAAGTACCCTTATATACAAGCTTTGATTAAAACTTGAAATGAGGAAAAAAAAAATCCACCTAATTCTTTCTTTGGTGTGTATTGACAGTTTGTGTTGTTTGTTAGAAATTCATTACTGAACCCAAGGGCACATAACTTTTATTCTATGTTTTCTTCTAGGAATTGTATAGTTTTGCATTTTTTAGTGTAAGGATGATTTTGTGTGATTATTTGTATAAGTTGCAAAGTTTTCATCTACATTCATTTCATTTCCTATGGTTTCCAATGAATTGTTCCTTCACTTATTTTGGGAAAGACACAGGATAGTGGGCTCTGTCAGAGTCGGTAGATAGCTAGACATGAACATGATGGGAAGGCTCACCTGGAGGGACCTTCAACAATTTATATATTAGTAGCATCTCTACTGCTGGAGTCGATGGGTACTTGTCAGTTGTGGGTAGGAGGAAGAACAGGTACCTATGTGGAAAGAAACACCCTAGAAGTCCTCTTAGGATGCCCCAATCATCATTCACTCTACAGGTAAAATGTCAGAAAATTGCTAGCTACATGCTGATAAGAGGGACAAAGGGAACATTTTTAAGAGAAATGTAGCACCATAAGTACAGATTAGGGCAGAGAAGGACATCCAAAATAGATAGGCAGGCAAAGGAGGTACAGATGTGACCGCTGCAGGGCCTTCCTGGAAGGTGGGAAGAAGCCAGCCCCAACAGTGGATTTGGATTGATCACCACACATGTGCCTTAACCAACAGTGAGGAGGCCCCACAAGCCAAAGAGGGGCAAGTTGGGGACCTAAGGTAGGAGCAGAAAAACCAGACAAAACAGGTGGAGACTTGAGACAGAGGCAGGAATGTGAAGAAATACAAAATAAAATTCCCTGCACAGGACTCGGGCTGTTTTTCTGCACAATCAGCCTGCTCCTCCCTTGAGGCCTACCTATATTTTCTATAATAAGCTCTTTACACTGTATTTTCGATAAAGTTATCTGTCATCTTTGTACTGCCTCTTGGTGAAAATCTTTCTTCCAAGTTAGACAAGAACTAGGACAGCAGCTCTTTCCAGTAATAGCTCCATTTCAGTTTGAATTTCCAGAACTGTGGGTGCTGAATAACTGGCTTTCTGACTTTAAGTGCTGCAGAAGGAGGCCAGTAGGGGGTGCCAGCCATCACACTGGGAACAAGAGGACCCTGCGGTGTCCTAGCTGCCAGCAGGGGACGTGCTGCCACAACACTGAGCAAGAGGGTCCTGCAGTGTCCCTAGCTGCTAGCAGGGGTAATGCCACCACTACACTGTGAACCAGAGGGTCCTACAGTGGATACCACACCATGAGCAAGAGCACCCTGCAGTGCTCTAGTTCCCATCACGGGAGTGCTGCCAGGACACTATGGGCAAGAGGGTCTTGCAGTGCCCCCAGCAGCCAGCAGGGGGTGTGCCCCCACTACACCGCGAGTAAGAGTGCCCAGCAGCACAGGCACCACACTGTGAGCAAGAGGATGTAGCACTGCCCTGGTTGCCAGCAGTGGGCATATTGCCACTACACTGTGAGCAAGAGGGCCCTGCAGTGCTCCAGCTGCCAGCAGGTGATGCCGGTCACCACACTGTAAGAGGGCCCTGCAGTGACCCTAGCTGCCAGAAGCGGGTGCGGGGACAGCATTGTGAGCAAGAGGGCCCTGCAGTGCAGGCCCCCAGCAGGGGGCGCCCACGCCCGCCTGTCAGATTCCTGAGGCTCTGCCACCGGCGTGCATCATGTCACACCACCGCGGTGCATGGAGTCACAGCGGTCTGCAGAGTTACGTTCTTCTCTGTATAGAACTGGGGGACATGGTGAGGGTGGAGCTGCGTCCTCCTCTGCACAGACTCTGGGGTGGGATTCTTACTGCAAGAGGGCCTTGCAGTGGCTCTAGCTGCTATTGGGGTTGCGGGCACAGGACCATGAGCAAGAGGGCCCCGCACTGCCTGGCCACCAGCAGGGGGCGCCCGAGCCTGCCTTTTCAGTTGGCGTCACGGCGCCGGCGCCCAGCGCGTCACGGCGGTCTGTGGAGCTGCATTCTCATCAGTACAGACCTGTGGGGCACCGCGACGGTGGAGCTGCGTTCTCCACGGCACGGACGTAGCAGGCACAGCCTCGGTTTGGGACAACTCTGGGCCGTGCCCGCGGTGAGTAAAATCCTCCCTGTTTGCATTCCTGACCGCTTAGGGTCAGAGACTAGTAAGAAGAGCTCTGTGTGGGAAACCAGACACGAAAAGCCCCTCTGAATCCTGCGCACCTGGGTTCTCGCCGCCAAGGCCAGGCGGCTGCAGTGTGAGGTGCACACCGCAGCCTCAGGAGACAAATGGAGCGTTCCTAAGGCAGATATGACCTCTGAAGTTCGAATACGATAACCCTGGTGCTCAGGGAGAAAACACCTAATGCTAATGCAAGGCCTCAGCCCAAAAATGTTACTATAAAATCCGCACAGCTCACGCGGCCTTGCCAGTACAGCAGTTTGAATAATCAACACTGACATATCCGTGCAAACGCAGAAACTAACGTATGGTTACGGTTTAGGGTGAGGATTAGGGCGAGGGGATAGGGTTAGAGTTACCGGTATCCAGTTAGGGGTTAGGATATAGGGGTTAGAAGAATTTTAGGCCAAATAAATTTAAACAGTTTGAGCAAAGGAATGATTCATGAATCATGCCTGAAGCACAGGAATGGAAAACAGGACTTGGGCTTCGAGCTTTTAGTGGTGGCAGCGAAGTGAGGTTTCTCATTGGCTCCAGCTGGGTGACCGCTGGTTGTGGGGATGGTTCCCTCAGCGTCAATAGTCATATAGCCAACTGGCAGCTGGGCTTTCTGTCATTGACTGGTTGGTTTGTTAATGTTTTTAAGTCAGTTTACATACCTCGAAGTTCGGTTTCCGTTTGCTTAGGCAAGACCTCAGGCTGACGGCTTCCTCCTTTTCTCCTTTAACGTGTCAAAAGCATAATTCATTTTTATTTTACTTTCCTGGCATTAATAGAAGTAAGTTTACATTTTTGTTGTCATTCAGAAAGTCGGTTTAATTGGCAACCTATTTGTGATGTTGCATAAAATAATGTTTGTTAATTATTAGCATCTTAGTGTAGATGAAATATATTAACTCTATTAAACTTTGTTATTAAACCATAACAGGAGTTCAGCTGCTTTGTCTTTTCCTGGGCTTTAACCATTTAAAATACACTCAAGCATCTCCTGACAATGTGGATACTTTCTGAGAAATGTGTCCTTAGTGATTTCATCTTTGTGCAAACACCATCGTGTGTTCTTATAAAACCTGGATGGTGTAGCCCACTTCACACTTCAGTGACATGGTATAGGTTCTTGCTTTCAGGCTACATACCTGTATAGCTCATCTCTGTACTCAATGCTGTAGTCAAATGTCACACCATGGTGATTCTGAATTGTGATCCTAAAATATCTGAGTCAGGGTCAGTCAAGCAGAAAGCTTATTTTGCCAAGGTTAAGGACATGCCCATGCCATAGCCTCGGAGGTCACGACAAAATGGGTCCAAGATGGTGAGGGTAGAGCTTGTTTTTATATATTTTAGAGGGACATGAGACACCAATCAATATGTGTAAGATGTAAAGTCATTTGGTTCAGTGAGGTGGAAAAATTAGAAGTAGGAAGGTGGGGTGAGGGGTGGTTCTAGGTCGGAAGTAGATAAAACAAAAGTTGCATTCTTTGGAATTTTTGAATCAGCCTTCCACTGAATACAATTTAGTCTGGTTCAGTGAATTTGCATTTTTACATATACAGTAGGGCAGAGGAATGGTGTGATCTTGGCCCACTACACCCGCCTCCTCCCTGGTTGAAGCGATTGTCTTGCTGCATCCTCCCCAGTAGCTGGGATTACAGGCATGCACCACCAAGCCTGGGTCATTTTTGTATTTTTAGTAGAGATGGGGTTTCTCCATGTTTGTCAGGCGGGTCTTGAGCTCCCAACCTCAGGTGATCCGCCCGCTTTGGCCTCTCAAAATGTTGGGATTACAGGTGTGAGCCACCGTGCCTGGTTAGGAAGCTTATTTTGATTCTGATATTGTCAACAGTATTTCAGGTATAAGTTGTTTTCCTTGGAGCGTTAAATACTGCATTGGTATTGTATTACACAAATAAAACACAGATCCCTTTTTATCACATTCGTTGCTAGTGATACTGACAACTAAATTCAGATACATTCCAGAGTCTGGGCTTCCAGTAATTCTTAGTGATCCTGTAAAGGTAAATTACTTTTTCTCACAAGACACAGTGACATCTAAAGTCACATTGGTTGTCCTGCCACTTTTGTTTCTCTAGTTTCATTGATTTCTTCAAAGCATCTTTGGAGGAATAAATCTGACTATCCCTTTAAATTTTTCAGTATTAGAAAGCACCATCATTAAACATTGAATAATTGTGGTCACAAATTCCCTTAACAGTCTTCCTTTGAATATTTTTTCCAATGGCAAATATTTGCTTTTGTTGTATTGTAGCTAAAAGGAATGCTGGGAAACAAAACAAAGACAAGCATTCATTATAATAAGTGATTCAGTCACAATCAATTGCCATTTTAATTTTTTTAAAGTTATACTTTTGAAAACATCCTGCAGTAAATTGAAATAGCCCCCAAAATCTGAATTCTTTCCTTGGTTCTAAGGTGAACAGATTTCCTAGAGAGTGAACCACACCACAAGAAAAAAGATATGATAAATATGTTTCCATGGATGTCTTATTTTAACATAAATCTTGTAAAAGAGGCATTTCATTGAAATTGTATATGCTTGCATCAATTACTTTGCAGCATCATGAATGCCCTTGTTTTGAAAAGTAGGCGTAGTTAGTGTCAATTACTACTTATTATAAGTACAAATAAGTAAGCAGATATTTGAAAAAATTTACAGTTTTTAAATAAAGGTTTTATTTTAAATTAGTTTTAGATTCACACTGAAATTAGGAGGAAAATGTGGATTTCCTGTGTAGACCCAAACTAGTTCCCCCTCGTATTAATATATCAACATGTATCAGATATGTTATTAACAGTTCTTTTTTTGAGATGGAGTCTTGTGCTGTAACCAGGTTGGAGTGCAATGGCATGATTCTGGCTCATTGCACCCTCTACCTCCATGTTTAAGCGATTCTCCTGCTTCAGCCTCCCATGTAGCTGGGATTACAGGTGCCCACCAGCATGCTTGGCTAATTTTTTGTATTTTTCATAGAGACGGGGTTTCGCCATGTTGGCCAGGCTGGTCTGGAACTCCTGACCTCAGATTATTGACCCATCTAAGCCTTCAAAAATTCTGGGATGACAGGCATGAGCCACCATGCCCAGCCTACTATCTGTATATTTGCTTTGGTTAGGTATCTGTTCAGATATTTACCCAGTTTTAAAATCACGTATGTATTTTGTAAATATCTTTTCACATCTCTCTTGTCTTTTTGTTCTCTGAATACAGTTTTGCACAGTAGAATACTTAGTTTTATAAAGTCTGTGTTATCAATATTTTCATGAATTGGCATTTGATGTTTTGTGTTACAACTCAACATCGAACTCAATGTCATATAGATTTTCTTTTAGACTTTGTATAATACAGTTTTGCATTTAAAATTACAGTCCCTGGACTATTTTGAGTAGGATTTTGTTTTTCTTAATTTGTGTATATATTCATTTAATTCTACATGGCTTCCAAAGTCTTCCATCACCGTCTTTGGGAAGGAATGGCTACAGTGGGCTTCATTTTGGCTTGAATTTGTAAAATAATTACATTGAGTCAACTCAATATTGAATTTTATAGGTATTTCAAGACAGCCAGGCGAGGTTGCACGTCCACCTAGAAACTGAATGAGAGTTTCTGTGCTGCGCTCTGGCGTCACCAGAGGGTGCATGAACCCACCCCTGACCAACTTCCCTCTGAGGTGCCAGAAGCAGCAAGGAGCTTTATCTTCCTCAGTGCAGCATGAAGGTCATGTCAACTTGGTGTTGTTCATTGGTGAGTAACAAAATTCCTGTCCAAAGCCCTGAGTGCAGAGGAGAGAGTCTTTAGAGAGTACTCAGCAGAGGAAGGAATTCAGCTAGGAAAGCAAAACCCTCAAATCCGCTGTTTTGACTTCAGTGTCCAAGAAACAGTGGCTGTTAATAAGTACTCTCACAGTGGTCTCTAATATAGTAATCACACCATGCCCTAACACCAATATAATACTCACACCATGCCCTAACACTAATATCCACATCATGCCGTAACACTAATATATCCACACAGTAGCTTCTTTTTTTTTTTTTTTGAGACAGAGTTTCGCTCTTGTTACCCAGGCTGGAGTGCAATGGCGCGATCTCGACTCACCGCAACCTCTGCCTCCTGGGTTCAGGCAATTCTCCTGTCTCAGCCTCCTGAGTAGCTGGGATTATAGGCACGTGCCACCATGCCCAGCTAATTTTTTGTATTTTTAGTAGAGACGGGGTTTCACCATGTGGACCAGGATGGTCTCGATCTCTTGACCTCGTGATCCACCCGCCTCGGCCTCCCAAAGTGCTGGGATTACAGGCGTGAGCCACCGCGCCCGGCCCAAGTAGCTTCTAATACTAGTAAATACAATAATGTCTACTAAGTCTCTGTTGACATTGAGACTTTTATAAGGATTTCACAGCTTTGGTTGAACTATAGCCTCTATAATGGATTTTGATGAGGTCTTTACTTTTCTGGCATGCTATTGATATGGTTGTTTTAAAAAGTAGTTTACTTTCCAATAATGTCATACTTCTAGGAATCTTCCAATAGCAATACAAAGCGTAACCCGGTTCTTCTCTTAGATTTTGCAGCACTTGTTGCTGTACCAGGTTTACAATGTCCCAGAAAATACTTCAGTATATTTTACCCAAATTACACTCTCCCAGGTAACCACCACATAACCCCTAGATCAGGAAATCAGCATGGTTCCTACATGATAATTCAGTCTGCAAACTCATTTCACTTTTTCCTTCTGCACCACCTAGGAGTATGATGTGTTTTTCCATTTTTCTGATCTGGTTTTCTTTTCCCGGCACTGTTTCCCAGACTTTCCTGCATATTTGTCACCTTGACACATTTAAAGATCATACAAGTTTTTGTTTGAACACCTGTCTTCAGTTCTTTGGGGTAGATGCCGAGGAATGGAATCATTGAGTCATATGGCAAATCTATTTGCAACTGTTTGAAGAAACACCAAATGATTTTACACATAGGCTGGACCGTTTAATACTGTCAGAAGCAATGTTTATGGGTTCAAGTTTCTGCACATCTTTGTCAACTCTTTTTTTTTTGGTTTTTAGTATAACTATTTTAGTGTGAAATTATTTGAAGTTTTTTTTTGAGATGGAGTCTTTCTGTGTCGCCCAGGCTGGAGTGCAGTATCACCAACTTGGCTCACTGAGACTTTCACCTCCCGGGTTGAAGTGATTTCCTACCTCAGCCAGCTGAAGAGCTGGGATCACAGGTACATGCCACTATGCCCGGCTAATTTTTGTATTTTCCATAGAGACAGGTGTTCTTCATGTTGGTCAGGCTGGTCTCAAACTGCTAATGTCAGGTGATCTGCTTGCCTCAGCCTCCCAAATTGCTGGGATTACAGGCGTGAGCCACTGCACCCTGCCACTCCCAGGCATTTGGGGTTTCTTTCTTTTTATCTTTTTCAGATGGAATCTTGCTGTTTCAGCCAGGGTGGAGTGCAGTGGCTCGACATCTGCTTACTGCAGCCTCCACCTGCTGGGTTCAAGCAGTTCTCTTGCCTCAGCCTCCCAAGTAGCTAGGATTCCAAGTGCATGCTAGCAGGCCCGGGTAATTTTCTTATTTTTAGTAGAGACAGGGTTTTGCCATATTGGCCAAGCTGCTGTTAAACTCCTAACCTCAAGGGATCTGCCTGTCTCGGCTTCCCAAAGTGCTGTGATTATGGGTGTGAACCACCATGCCCACCCCTTCTTTTTTGAGAAAGTGGCCTGTGCTGTCACCAAAGCTGGAGTCCAGGGTTGTGATCTTGGCTTACTGTGACCCCCACATTGTGGGTTCAAGCACTCCTCCCGTTTCAGCCTCCCAAGTAGCTGGGACTATAGGTGTGTGACACCATGAACTGGCTAATTTTTGTATTTCCAGTACAGAGGGGGTTTTGTCATGCCGTCCTTGCTGGTCTTGAACTCTTGGACTCACGTGATGCACCTGCCTCAGCTTCCCCATGTGCTGGGATTACAGGCATCAACTGATATGCCCAGGCAGTTTTTAAGTTTTTGAGGAATTGCCAAACTATGTTAAACACAGGCTGCACCATTTCTGTTCCCCTCACAGTATTTAAGGGTTGTGATTTCTCTCTGACCTTGCCAACACTTCTTAATTTACATTTCTTGGATTATAGCCTTTCTAGTGTGTGTGAGGGATTACATCATGGTTTCAGTTTAGATGGCCATAATGATAATGATATTGATCATCTTTTTATGTGCTTGTTTTCCATTTGCATGTATTATTGGCAAAGTGTGTATATGTCATTGTGTATGACATTGAGTATGACATTGAGTATGTCATTCTGTTTAGATGGCCATAATGATAATGATATTATTCATCTTTTATGTGTCTGTTTTCCATTTGGATGTCTTATTGGCGGAGTGTATGTTCAACTGTTTCTCCGTTTTGTAATTTGGTTGTTTTTGTTGTTGATTTATACAAATTACACATTGTGGTTAACAGACTGTTAGATACTTAATGCACAAGTATTTTCTTCTTTTCTGTGGGTTTTGTTTACATTTTTGTTTTTGTTTGAGATGGATGGACTCTAGCTATTTTTCCCAGGCTGGAGTGCAGTGGTGTGATCTCGGCTCACGGCAACCTCTACCTCCTAGTTTCAAATGATTCTCCTGCCTCAGCCTCCCAAGTAGCTGAGATTACAGCCTCCCAGTACCATGCCCAGCTAATCTTTTGTATTAATTTATTTATTTTTGAGATGGAGTCTTGCTCTGTCACCCAGGCTGGAGTGCGGTAGCACCATCTCGGCTCACTGCAAACTTCACCTCCCAGGTTGAAGTCATATTCCTGCCTCAGCCAGCTGAGGAGGTGGGATTACAGGCAGATGCCACCATGCCCAGCAAATTTTTGTATTTTTCATAGAGATGGTGTTTCTCCACAATGGTCAGGCTGGTCTCGAACTCTCAACCTCACTTGATCTGCTTGCCTCAACTTCCCATAGTGCTGGGATTACAGGCGTGAGCCACTGCACCTGCCACTCCTAGGTATTTTTTTTTTCCTTTTTATTTTGAGATGGGTCTTGCTCTGTCAGCCAGGCTGGAGTGCAGTGGCCTGATAACTGCTCACTTGAACCTCTTCCTCCTGGGTTCAAGCAATTCTCCTGCCTCAGCCTATCAAGTAGCTGGGATTACAGGTGCCTGTTGCCATGCCTGACTAATTTTTATGTTTTTAGTAGAGATGGGGTTTCACCCTGTTGGGCAAGCTGGTCTCAAACTCCTGAACTCAAGTGATCCATCTGCTTTTGCCTCCCCAAATGCTGGGATTACAGGCATGAGCTACCATGCTCCGCCTTTCTTTTTTGAGACAGGGTCTTGTGCCATCTCCCAGACTGGAGTACAATGGTGTCATCCCATCTTACTGGAACCTCCACATTCTGGGCTCAAGCAATCCTCCTATCTCAGCCTCTCAAGTAGCTGTGGCTACAGGTGTGTGCCACCATGCCCAGCTAATTTTTGTATTTTTACTTGAGATGGGGTTTTGCTATGTTGTCCTGGCTGGTCTTGAACTCCTGGACTCACGTGATCCACCTGTCTCGGCCTCCCAATGTGCTGTGATTGCAGGCATTAGCTACTGTGCCCAGACCATTTTTCACTTGTGACTAAATATGAAACTGTTAAAAATAGGCTGCACCATTTTATTTTCACACATGGTATTTAAGGATGATGATTTCTCTCTGACCTTGCTAACACTTGTTATTTTATATTTCTTTGGATTATAGCCTTTTGAGTGTGTGTTAAAGGAGTTTATCATTGTGGTTTCCATGTAGATTGCCATAATGAGAATGATATTGATCATCGTGTTTTGTGCTTGTTTTCCATTTGCATGTCCTATTCTCAAAATATGTGTACAACTGTTTTTAGATTTTGTAATTTGGTTGTTTTTCTTGTTGAGTCAGACAAAGAATACGCTGTGATTAGCAGACGGTTGTTAGATATATAATGTACTGTGTGTTGTCTTTTCAGTTTATTTTTTTTATTTGAGATGAAGTCGTGCTCTTTTGCCCAGACTAGAGTGCAGTGGTGCGATCTAGGCTTACTGCAACCTCCCACTCTTGGGTTCACATGAATTTTGTGTCTCACCTTTCGAGTAGCTGAGATTATAGGCTCTTGTTAACATGACCAGCTAAGTTTTTGTATTTTTAATTTTTCTTTTGTAGACGGAGTCTTGCTCTGACAGCCAGGCCTGGAGTGTAGTAGCACAATCTTGGCTTACTGCAACTTCCACCTACGAGTTCAAGTGATTCCTGTACCTCAGGTGGGCGACACCACGCCTAGCTCATTTTTGTATTTTCAGTAGAGACAAGGATTCTCCATGTTGATAAGGCTGGTCTCGAACTCCCAACCTGAGGTACGTGCTTGTCTCAGTCTCCAAAAGTGCTGGATTATAGGCGTGAACCACTACACTCCTCCAGTCCAAGTATTTTGGTTTTCTTTTCTTTTCTTTCTTTTTTCTTTTTACTTTTTTTTTTTTTTTTGAGGTGGCATATTGCCTCTGTTGGCCAGGCTGGAGTGCAGTGGCCTGATATCAGCTCACTGGAACCTCAGTCTCTTGGGTTCAAGCAATTCTCCTGCCTCAGCCTCTGAAGTAGCTGGGATTACAGTTGCATGCCACCACACCTGGTTAACTTTCATATTTTTGGTAGAGACCATTTTTTGCCATGTTGGCCAAGGTGGTCTTTAACTGCTGACTTCAAGTGATGCTTCTGCCTCCACCTCTCAAACTGCTGGTATTATAGGAGTGAGTCACCATGTCCGACCTTTCCATTTTGAGATGAGATCTTGTGCTGTCTCCTAGGCTGGAGGGCAGTGGTGCGATCTCAGCTTACTGCAGCCTCTACACTCTGGGCTCAAGCAATCCTTCTGTCTCAGCCTCCCATGTAGCTGAGAGTATAGGTGTGTGCCACCATGCTGGGGTAATTTTTGTATATCTAGTAGAGATTGGGTTTTGCTGTGTCATCCTGGCTGGTTTTTAACTCCCAGACTCACATGATCCACCTGTCTCGGTCTACCAGTATGCAGTGATTATAGGCATTAGCTATCGTGCCAGGCGTATTTTTAACTTTTTGAGGAAACAAGAAACTGTGTTAAAAATAGTCTGGATTAGAGAAATGCAAATCAAAACTACATTGAGATACCATCTCACGCTGGTTAGAATGGCAATTGTTAAAAAAATCTAGAGATGACAGATGCTGGAGTGGATGTGGAGAAATAGGAACACTTTTACACTGTTGGTGGGAGTGCAAATTAGTTCAACCATTGTGGAAGACAGTGTGCCAATTCCTCAAGGACCTAGAAATAGAAATTCCATTTGACCCAGCAATCCCATTACTGGCTATATATCCAAAGGATTATAAATCGTTCTATTATAAGGATACATGAACACGAATGTCCATTGCAGCACTGTTTGCAATAGCAAAGACTTGGAACCAAACCAAATTCCCATCGACGATAGACTGTACAGGGAAAGTGTGGCACACATACACCATGGAGTACTATGCAGCCATAGAAAACGATGAGTTTGTGTCCTTTGTAGGGACATGGATGAACCTGGAAACCATCAATCTTGGCAAACTGACAGAAGAACAGAAAATCAAACACCGTGTGTACTCACTCATAGGCAGGTGTTGAACACTGAGAACACATGGATAAATGGAGGGGAGCATCACACCCTGGGGTCTCTGACGGCATGTAGTGGGAGTTGGGGAGGGATATCATGGGGAGAAATGCCAGATATACGTGATGGGGAGAAAGGCAGCAAACCACATTGTCAAGTATGTACCTATGCAACAATCTTCTATATTCTTCAAATTTACCTCAAAACGCAAAACGCAGCAACATACGTATTTAAAAAAAAAGGCTGCACTATTTTATATTCCCCATATGGCATTTAAGGATGGTGATTTCTCTCAGACCTTGCTAACACTTGTTATTTTACATTTCTTGGGATTATAGCCATTCTAATGTGTGTCAAAGGTATATGCCATTGTGGTTTCAGTGTAGATGGTCGTAATGGTAATGATACTGATCATCTTGTGATGTGCTTGATGTCTGTTTGCACGTCTTATTAGTGAAGTGTGTGTTTAACTGTGTCTCTATTTTCTTTTGGTGATGAAGTGTTGCACTGCTGTCCAGGTTGGAGTGTAGTGGGGTCATCTCAGTTCACTGTAACCTTCGTTTCCTGTGTTCAAACAAGTCCCCTGCCTCAGCCCCCTAAAGTAGCTTAGATTACAGGCTCCCACTACCATGCCTAGCTAATTTTTTGTATTTTTTCTTTTTGAGACCGAGTGTAGCTCTGTTGCCAAAGTTGGAGAGCATTAGCACAATCTGTGCTCATTACAACCTTTACTTAACGTGGTTAGGCTCAGGGTTAGGGTTAGGGATTAGGAATTAGGGGTTAGGGATTAGAGATTAGGGGTGCATGGCCCGGCGTCTTGGCCCCGGCGTGCGTGGCGCGGAGACCCGGCTCCCACGTGCGTCACACTTTGTCCCGCCCGTCTGCGGAGTTGCAGTCTCCTCAGCATACATCTGTGGGGAACTGTGAGTGCGGAGCTGCGCTCTCCACGGCACAGACCTGGCAGGCATAACCTGGCTACATTTATGGGCCACGTCTACGGCGAGTAAATTCCTTCCTGTTTGCAGCCCTGAATGCTTAGTTTCAGAGACTAGTTAGATCTCGGTATGGAAAACTGGACACCAAAAGCTCCTCTCAATCCTTCAC
Source organism: Sapajus apella (assembly GCF_009761245.1). Lineage (NCBI taxonomy): Eukaryota > Metazoa > Chordata > Mammalia > Primates > Cebidae > Sapajus > Sapajus apella. Next base: position 43,190 of record NW_022437086.1, on the reverse strand, counting down.
ACCTAGGTTCTACCCACCCAAGGCCAGTCGGCTGCAATGCACGTTTTAATAATCAACACTGACAAAGCAGTGCCAGCGTAGAAACTAACGTGTAGTTAGGGTTTAGGGTGAGGATTAGGGCTAAGGGTTAGGGTTAGAGGTTAGGATTTAGGGGTTAGAAGAATTTTAGGCAAATTTGAAAGAAGGAATGATTCATGAATCATGTCTGAAGCACCAGAATGAAAATTAGGGCTAGGGGCTTTGAGATCTTAGCAGTGGCACCTAAGTGAGGTTTCTCATTGGCTCCAGCTGGGCGACTGTTGGTTGGGGGGATGGTTCCCTCAGCGTCAATATTCATGCAGCCAACTGGCAGCTGGGCTTTTTGTCTATGACTCGTTGGTTTTTTAATGTTTTTAAGTCAGTTTACATGCCTCGATGTTCGGTTTACGTTTGCTTACACAAGACCTCAGGCTAACGGCTTCTTCCTTTTTTGCTTTAACATGTCAAAACCATAATTCATTTTCATTTTACTTTCCTGGCATTAATAGAAGTAAGTTTACATTTCTGTTGTCATTCAGGTCAGTTTAATTGGTAACCTATTTGTGATGTTGCATAAAATAATGTTTGTTAATTATTAGCATCTTAGAGTAGATGAAATATGTTAACTCTATTAAGCTTTGTTATTAAATTATAAGAGGAGTTCAGTTTCTTTTTTTTTCCTCCTGGGCTTTAACCATTTGAAATACACTCAAGCATCTCCTAACAATGTGGATACTTTCTGAGAAATATGTTCTTAGTCATTTCATCTTAGTGCCAGCTCCATCAAGTGTCCTTATAAAACCTGGATGGTGTAGCCCACTTCAGACCTAAGTGATAGGGTATAGCTTCTTGCTTTCAGGCTACATACCTGTATAGCTCATGTCTGTACTGAATGCTGTAGTCAAATGTCATACCATGGTGATTGGGGATTGTGATCCCAAAATATCTGAGTGAGGTCTCAGTCAGGTAGAAAGCTTATTTCGCCAAGGTTAAGGACATGCCCGTGACACAGCCTCAGAAGGTCCTCCAGATTTTCTAGAGAGTGAACCACACCACGAGAAAAAACTATGATGAATATGTTTACATGGATATGTTATTTTAACGTAAATCTTGTAAAATAGGCATTTCATTGAAATTATATATGTTTGCATAAATTACTTTGCAGCATCATGAATGCCCTTGTTTTGAAAAGTAGGAGTAGTTAGTGTCAATTACTACATATTATTAGTACAGATAATTAAGCAGATATTTGAAAAAATTTACTATTTTTAAATAAAGGTTTTATTTTAAATTAGTTTTAGATTCTCACTGAAATTGGAAGGAAAATGTAGATTTTCTGTGGAGACCCAAACTAGTCTCCGCTTGAATTAACATATCAACATATATCAGATATGTGATTAACATTTTTTTTTTGTTTTTGAGATGGAGTCTTGCTCTGTAACCCAGGTTGGAGTGCAATGGCATGTTACTGGCTCATTGCACCCTCTCCCTCCCATGTTTAAGCGATTCTCCTGCTTCAGCCTCCCATGTAGCTGGGATTACAGGTGCCCACCAGCACGTTTGGCTAATTTTCTGTATTTTCAGTAGAGATGGGGTTTCGTCATTTTGGCCAGGCTGGTCTTTAACTCCTGACCTCAGATTATTGACCCGTCTAAGCCTTCAAAAGTTCTGGGATGACAGCCATGAGCCACCATGCCCAGCCTACTATCTGTATATTTGCTATGGTCAGGTATCTGTTCAGATATTTACCCAGTTTTAAAATCACATATGTATTTTGTAGATATCTTTTCACATCTCTCTTTTTTGTTCCCTGAATACAGTTTTGCACAGTAGAATACTTAGTTTTATAAAGTCAGTGTTATCAATATATTAATGAATTGGGATTTGATGTTTTGTGTTACACCTCAACACCAAACCCAACGTCATATAGATTTTCTTTTAGGTATTATATAGTTTTGCATTAAAATCACAGTCTCTGCACTATTTAGAATAGGTTTTTGTTTTTTTTAATTCGTGTATATATTTATTTCATTCTACATGGCTTCTAAAGTCTTCCATCACTGTCTTTGGGAAGGAATGGCTTCAGTGGGCTTCATTTTGGTTTGTATTTCTAAAATTATTACATTGAGTAAACTCAATATTGAATTTTGTAGGTATTTCAGGACAGCCAGGTGGGGTTGCACATCCACTTAGAAATGGAGCAAGAGTGTCTGTGCTGTGCTCTGGAGTCACCAGAGGGTGCACGAACCCGCCCCTGACCAACTTCCTTCTGAGGTGCCAGAAGCAGCAAGGAGCTTTATCTTCCTCAGGGCAGCATGAAGGTCGTGTCAACTTGGCATTGTTCATTGGTGAGTAACAAACTTCCTGTCCAAAGCCTGAGTGCAGAGGAGAGAGTCCCTAGACAGTGCTCAGCAGAGGAAGGAATTCAGCTAGAAATACGAATCCCTCAAATCCACTGTTTTGACTACACTCTTTTTTTTCTTTTTTTTTGTGAGATGGAGTTTCGCTCTTGTTACCCAGGCTGGAGTGCAATGGCGCGATCTCGGCTCACCGCAACCTCCATCTCCTGGGTTCAAACAATTCTCCTGCCTCAGCCTCCCGAGTAGCTGGGACTACAGGCGTGTGCCACCATGCCCAGCTAATTTTTGTATTTTTAGTAGAGACGGGGATTCACCATGTTGACCAGGATGGTCTCGATCTCTTGACCTTGTGATCAACCCGCCTCGGCCTCCCAAAGTGCTGGGATTACAGGCTTGAGCCACCGCGCCCAGCTTGACTACACTCTTACCTTGTCAGTGTCCAAGACACAGTGGCTGCTAATAAATATTCTCACAGTGGTCTCTAATATAGTAATCACATCATGCCCTAACACCAATATAATATTCACACCATGCCCTAACACTAATATCCACATCATGCCATAACACTAATATATCCGCACAGTAGCTTCTAATACTAGTAAATACAATAATTTCTACTAAGTGGACTCTCTTGACATTGAGACTTTTATAAGGATTTCACAGCTTTGGTTGAACTATAGCCTTTATAATGGATTTTGATGAGGTCTTTGCTTTCCTGGCATGCTATTGATATGGTTGTTTTAAAAAGTAGTTTATTTTCCAATAATGTCATACTTCTAGGAATCTTTCAATAGCAGTACAAAGTATAACCTGTTTCTTCTCTTAGATTTTGCAGCACTTGTTGCTGTACCAGATTTACAATGTCCCAGAAAATACTTCAGTATATTTTATCCAAAGTACACTCTCCCAGGTAACCACCACATAACCCCTAGATCAGGAAATCATTATGGCTCCTACATGATAATTCAGTCTACACACTCATTTCATTTTTACCTTCTGCACCACCTAGGAGTATGATGTGTTTTTTCATTGTTCTGATCCAGTTTTCTTTTCCTTGCACTGTTCCCCAGACTTTCCTGAATATTTGTCACCTTGAAACACTTAAGGAGCATACAAGTTTTTGTTTGAAAGTCTGTCTTCAGTTTTTTGGAGTATATGATGAGGAATAAAATCATTGAGTCATACGGCAAATCTATTTGCAACTGTTTGAAGAAACACCAAATGATTTTACACATAGGCTCGACTGTTTAATACTGTCAGAAGCAGTGTTTAAGGGTTCAAGTTTCTGCACAACTTTGTCAACTCTTTTTTTTTTGTTTTTTAGTATAACTATTCTAGTTAGAAATTATTTGAATTTTATTTTATTTTATTTTATTTTATTTTTTTTGAGACAGAGTTTCACTCTTGTTACCCAGGCTGGAGTGCAATGGCGTGATCTCGGCTCACCGCAACCTCCACCTCCTAGGTTCAGGCAATTCTCCTGCCTCAGCCTCCTGAGTAGCTGGGATTACAGGCACACACCACAATGCCCAGCTAATTTTTTGTATTTTTAGTAGAGACGGGGTTTCACCATGTTGACAAGGATGGTCTCGATCTCTTGACCTCATGATCCACCCGCCTCGGCCTCCCAAAGTGCTGGGATTACAGGCGTGAGCCACCGCGCCCTGCCTTTGAACTTTTTTTTAGATGGAGTCTTTCTCTATGGCCCAGGCTGGAGTGCAGTAGCACCACCTCAGCTCACTGCGAACTTGACCTCCCGGGTTGAAGTGATCTTCCTACATCAGCTAGCTGAGGAGCTGGGATTACAGGCACATGTCATTATCCCTGGCTAATTTTTGTGTTTTCCGTACAGACAGATGTTCTTCATGATGGTCAGGCTGGTCTAGAACTGCTAACGTCAGGTGCTCTGCTCGCCTCGGCCTCCCAAATTGCTGGGATTACAGGCGTGAGCCACTGCACCCTGCCACTCCCAGGCATTTTGGTTTTCTTTCTGTTTTTGTTTTTCAGATGGAATCTTGCCATTGCTTACTGCAGCCTCCACCTCCTGGGTTCAAGCAGTTCTCTTTCCTCAGCCTCCCAAGTAGGTAGGATTACAAGTGCATGCTAGCAGGTCTGGGTAATTTTCTTATTTTTAGTAGAGACAGGGTTTTGCCATATTGGCCAAGCTGCTCTTGAACCCCTAACCTCAAGTGATCTGCATGCCTCAGCCTCCCAAAGTGCTGTGATTACGGGCGTGAATCACCGTGCCTGCCCCTTCTTTTTTGAGAAAGGGTCCTGTGCTGTTACCCAAGCTGGAGTGTAGGGTTGTGATCTTGGCTTACTGTGACCTCCACATTGTGGGCTCAAGCTGTCCTCTCGTTTTGGCCCCCTAAGTAGCTGGGAATATAGGTGTGTGTACCATGAACTCGCTAATTTTTGTATTTCCAATAGAGATGTGGATTTACCATGCCGTCCTTGCTGGTCTTGAACTCCTGGAGTCACGTGATGCACCTGCCTCAGCTTCCCCATGTGCTGGGATTACAGGCATCAACTGCTGTGCCCAGGCAGTTTTTAAGTTTTTGAGGAATTACCAAACTATGTTAAACACAGGATGCACCATTTCGGTTCCCTGTACAGTATTTAAGGGTTGTGATTTCTCTCTGACCTTGCCAACACTTCTTTTTTTTTTTTTTTTTGAGACGGAGTTTCGCTCTTATTACCCAGGCTGGAGTGCAATGGCGTGATCTCGGCTCACCGCAACCTCCGCCTCCTGGGTTCAGGCAATTCTCCTGCCTCAGCCTCCTGAGTAGCTGGGATTACAGGCACGCGCCACCAGGCCCAGCTGATTTTTTGTATTTTTAGTAGAGATGGGGTTTCACCATGTTGACCAGGATGGTCTCGATCTCTTGACCTCATGATCCACCCGCCTCGGCCTCCCACAGGCTGGGATTACAGGCTTGAGCCACCGCGCCCGGCCTGCCAACACTTCTTAATTTACATTTCTTTTATTATAGCCTTTCTAATGTGTGTGAGGGAGTATGTCGTGGATTCAGATTAGATGGCCATAATGATAATGATACTGATCATCTTTTTATGTGTATGTCATTGTGAATGACATTGAGTATGACATTAAGTATGTCATTCAGTTTAGATGGCCATAATGATAATGATATTATTCATCTTTTTAATGCCTGTTTTCCATTTGGATGTCTTATTGTCGGAGTGTATGTTTAGCTGTTTCTCCATTTTGTAATTTTTGTTGTTGAGTTATACAAATTATACATTGTGGTTAACAGACTGTTGGATATGTAATGCACAAATATTTTTTTCCTCTCTGTGGGTTCTGTTTCCACTTTTTTTTTTTTTTTTTTGAAATGGACGGACTCTTGCTCTGTTTTCCAGGCTGGAGTGCAGGGGTGTGATCTCGGCTCACGGCAACCTCTACCTCCTGGATTCAAATGAGTCTCCTGCTTCAGCCTCCCAAGTAGCTGAGATTACAGTTGACCACTACCATGCCCAGATAATCTTTTGTATTTAATTTATTTTTCAGACGAAGTCTTGCTCTGTCATCCAGGCAGGAGTGTAGTAGAACCATCTCGGCTCACTGCAAACTTCACCTCCCGGGTTGAAGTGATCTTCCTACCTCAGCCAGCTGAGAAGCTGGGATTACAGGCACATGTCACTATGCCCGTGTAATTTTTGTATTTTCAGTAGAGACACGTATTCTTCCTGTTGGTCAGCCTGGTCTAGAACTGCTAACGTCAGGCGCTCTGCTCACCTCAGCCTCCCAAATTCCTGGGATAACAGGCGCGTGAGACCCTGCACCCTGCCACCCGCAGCCATTTTGGTTTTCTTTCCTTTTTTCTTTTTCAGATGGGGTCTTTCTGTGTCAACCAGGCTGGAGTGCAATAGCTCCATATCAGCTTAGTGCATCCTCCACCTCCTGGTTTCAAACAGTTTTCCTGCCTCAGCCTCTCAAGTAGCTGGGATTCCAAGTGCATGGTAGTAAGCCCCAGTAATTTCCATATTTTTAGTAGAGACGGGGTTTTGCCATATTGGCCAAGCTGCTCTTGAACTCCTAACGTTAAATGATTTGTCTCTCAGCCTCCCTATGTGCTGGAATTACAGGTGTGTACCACCATACCCGTGCTTTCTTTTTTGACACAGGGTTCTGTGCTGTCGCCCAAGGTGGAGTGCAGGGTTGTGATCATGGCTTACCGTGACCTCCACATTGCGGGCTCAAGCAGCTCTCCCGTTTCGGCCTCACAAGTAGCTGGGACTACAGTTGTGTGCCACCCTGAACTGGCTAATTTTTGTATTTCCAGTAGAGAGGGGGTTTTGCTATGTCGTCCTTGCTGGTCTAGAACTCCTGGAGTCACGTGATGCACCTGCCTTGGCCTCCCCATGTGCTGGGATTACAGGCGTTAACTGATGTGCCCAGCCAGTTTTCTTTTCTTTTTGAGGAATTACCAAATTATGTTAAACATAGGATGCACCATTTCTGCTCTGTGTACAGTATTTAAGGGTTGTGATTTCTCTCTGACCTTGCCAACACTTGTTAATTTACATTTCTTGGATTACAGCCTTTCTAGTGTGTGTGAGGGAGTATGTTGTGGTTTCAGTTTAGATGGCCATAATGATAATGATGCTGATCATCTTTTTATGTGCTTGTTTTCCATGTGCATGTATTCTTGGCAAAGTGTGTGTATGTCATTGTGTATGACATAGAGTATGACATTGAGTATGTCATTCAGTTTAGATGGCCATAATGATAATGATATTATTCATCTTTTATGTGCCTGTTTTCCATTTGGATATCTTATTGGCAGAGTGTATGTTCAACTGTTTCTGCATTTTGTAATTTTTGTTGTTGAGTTATACAAATTATACATTGTGGTTAACAGACTGTTAGATATGTAATGCACAAATATTTTCTTCCTTTCTGTGGGTTCTGTTTTCACTTTTTTTTTTTTGAGATGGACGTACTCTTGCTCTGTTTCCCAGGCTGGAGTGCAGTGCTGTGATCTCGGCTCATGCCAACTTCTAACTCCTGGTTTCAAATGATTCTCCTGCCTCAGCCTCCCAAGTAGCTGAGACTACAGTCTCCCACTACCATGCCCAGCTAATTTTCTGTATTTATTTGTTGATTTTTGAGACAGTGTGTTGCTCTCTAACACAGGCTGGAGTGCAGTAGTACAATATCGGCTCATTGTAACTTCCACCTTCCAGGTTCAAGCGATTCTTCTCCCTGAGCATCCTAACTAGCTGGGATTACAGGCCTGTGCCACCACGCCTGGCAAATTTTTTGTATTTTTCATAGAGATGGTGTTTCTCCACAATGGTCATGCTGGTCTCAAACTCTCAACCTCAGTTGATCTGCTTGCCTCAACTTCCCATAGAGCTGGGATTACAGGTTTGAGCCACTGCACCTGCCACTCCTAGGTATTTTGGTTTTCTTTCTTTTTTATTTTGAGATGGGTCTTGCTCTGTCGGCCAGGCTGCAGTGCAGTGGCCTGATAACTGCTCACTGGAACCTCTGCCTCCTGGTTTCAAACGATTCTCCTGTCTTAGCCTCCCAAGTAGCTGAGGTTACAGTCTCCCACTACCATGCCTAGCTAATCTTTTGTATTTATTTATTTATTTTTGAGACGGAGTCTTGCTTTGTCACCCTGGCTGGAGTGCAGTAGCATCACCTCAGCTCAATGCAAACTTCACCTCCAAGATTGAAGTGATCTTCCTGCCTCAGCCAGTTGAAGACCTGGGATTACAGGCACATGCCACTATGCCCGGGTAATTTTTGTATTTTCAGTAGAGACACGTATTCTTCATGTTGGTCAGGCTGGTCTCGGACTGCTAACATCAGGCGCTCTGCTTGCTTCAGCCTGCCAAATTCCTGGGATAACAGTCATGAGCCACTGCACCCTGCCACTCCCAGGCATTTTGGTTTTCATTCCTTTTATCTTTTTCAGATGGGATCTTGCTGTGTCAGCCAGGCTGGAGTCCAGAGGCTCAATGTCGGCTTAGTGCATCCTCCACCTCCTGGGTTCAAGCAGTTTTCCTGCCTCAGCCTCCCAAGTAGCTGGGATTCCAAGTGCATGTTAGCAGGACCGGGTAATTTTCTTAATTTTAGTAGAGACTGGGGTTTCCCATATTGGCCAAGCTGCTCTTGAACTCCTAACCTCAAGTGATCTGTCTGCCTCGGCTTTCCAAAGTGCTGGGATTATGGGAGTGAACCACAATGACAGCCCCTTCTTTTTTGAGATAGGGTCCCATTCTGTCGCCCAAGCTGGAGTGTAGGGTTGTGATCTTGGCTTACTGTGACCTCCACATTGTGGGCTAAAGCAGTCCTCCCGTTTCAGCCTCCCAAGTAGCTGGGACTACTGGTGTGTGCCACCATGAACTGGCTAATATTTGTATTTGCAGTAGAGAGGTAGTTTGCTATGTCGTCCTTGCTGGCCTTGAACTGCTGGAGTCACGTGATGCACCTGCCTCGGTTCCCCATGTGCTGGTATTACAGGCATCAACTGATGTGCCCAGCCAGTTTTTTTCTTTTAGAGGATTTACCAAACTATATCAAACACAGGATGCATCATTTCTGTTGCCCATACAGTATTTAATGGTTGTGATTTCTCTCCGACCTTGCCAACACTTGTTAGTTTGCATTTCTTGGATTATAGCCCTTCCAGTGTGTGTGATGGAGTATGTCATGGTTTCAGTTTAGGTGGCCTGATGATAATGATACTGATCATCTTTTTATGTACTTGTTTTCCACTTGCATGTATTATTGGCAAATTGTGTGTATGTCAATGTGTATGACATTGTGTATGGCATTGAGTATGACATTGCATATGTCATTCAGTTTAGATGGCCATAATGATAATGATATTATTCATCTTTTATGTGCCTGTTTTCCATTTGGATATCTTTTGGTGGAGTGTATGTTTAGCTGTTTCCATTTTGTAATTTTTCTTGTTGAGTTATACAAATTATACATTGTGGTTAACAGACTGTTAGATATGTAATGCACAAATATTTTCTGCCTCTCTGTGGGTTGTGTTTTCACTTTTTTTCTTTTCTTTTTTTTTTTTTTTTGAGATGGACGGACTCTTGCTCTGTTTTCCAGGCTGGAGGGCAGTGGTATGATCTCGGCTCACGGCAATGTCTACCTCCTGGTTTCAGATGATTCTCCTGCCTCAGCCTCCTAAGTAGCTGGGATTACAGGTGCATGTTGCCATGCCTGACTAATTTTCATGTTTTTAGTAGAGATGGGGTTTCACCATGTTGGGCAAGCTGGTCTCAAACTCCTGACCTCAAGTGATCCATCTGCTTCTGTCTCCCAAAATGCAGGGATTACAGGCATGAGCTACCATGCTCCGCCTTTCTTTTTTGATACATGGTATTGTGCCATCTCCCACGCTCGTGTGCAATGGTGTGATCTGGGCTTACTGCAACCTCCACATTCTGGGCTCAAGCAATCCCCCTGTCTCAGCCTCTCAAGTAGCTGTGACTACAGGTGTGTGCCACCATGCCCTGCTAATTTTTGTATTTTTACTTGAAATGGGGTTTTGCTATGTCGTCCTGGCTGGTCTTGAACTCCTGGATTCACGTGATCCACCTGTCTCTGCCTCCCAATGTGCTGTGATTGCAGGCATTAGCTACTGTGCCAGGACTATTTTTCACTTGTGGCTAAATGCAAAACTATGTTAAAAATAGGCTGCACCATTTTATATTCACATATGGTATTTAAGGATGTTGATTTCTCTGTGACCTTGCTAACACTTGTTATTTTATATTTCTTTGGATTATAGCCTTCTGAGTGTGTGTTAAAGGAGTTTATCATTGTGGTTTCCATGTAGATTGCCATAATGAGAATGATATTTATTATCCTGTTATGTGCTTGTTTTCCATTTTCATGTCGTATTGTTGAAATGTGTGTTCAACTGTTTTTAGATTTTGTAATTTGCTTGTTTTTGTTGTTGAGTCAGACAAAATATACACTGTGGTTAACAGACAGTTGTTAGGTATATAATGCACTGTGTGTTATCTTTTCACTTTCTTTTTTTAATTTGAGATCGAGTCGTGCTCTTTTGCCCAGGCTAGAATGCAGTGGTGCAATCTCGGCTCACTGCAACCTCCCAGTCTTGAGTTCACATGACTTTTGTGTCTTACCTTTCGAGTAGCTGAGATTATAGCCTCCTGTTAACATGCCCAGCTAAGTTTTTGTATTTTTAATTTTTCTTTTGTAGACGGAGTCTTGCTCTGACAGCCAGGCCTGGAGTGTAGTAGCACAATCTTGGCTTACTGCAACTTCCACCACGCCCAGTTCATTTTTGTACTTTCAGTAGAGATGAGGATTCTCCATGTTGGTAAGGCTGGTCTTGAACTCCTAACCTGAGGTACGTGCTTGTCTCAGTCTCCCAAAGTGCTGGATTATAGGCGTGAGCCACTATAGTCCTCTAGTCCCAGGCATTTTGGTTTTCTTTTCCTTCTTTCTTTCTTTTTTATTTTTGATGTGGGATCTTGCCTCTGTTGGCCAGGCTGGAGTGCAGTGGCCTGATATCAGCTCACTGGAACCTCAGTCTCTCGGGTTCAAGCAATTCTCCTGCCTCAGCCTCTGAAGTAGCTGGGATTACAGGTGCATGCCACCACACCTGGTTAATTTTCATGTTTTTGGTAGAGACCATGTTTTGCCACGTTGGCCAAGGTGGTCTTTAACTGCTGACTTCAAGCAATCCTTCTGCCTCCACCTCTCAAAGTGCTGGGATTACTGGAGTGTATCACCATGTCTGGCCTTTCCATTTTGAGATGAGATCTTGTGCAGTCTCCTAGGCTGCAGTGCAGTGGTGTGATCTCAGCTTACTGCAGCCTCCACATTCTGGGCTCAAGTAATCCTCCTCTCTCAGCCTCCCATGTAGCTGGCAGTACAGGTGTGTGCCAGCATGCCAGGCTAATTTTTGTATTTCTAGTAGAGATTGGATTTTGCTGTGTCATCCTGGCTGGTTTTTAACTCCCGGACTCACATGATCCACCTGTCTCGGTCTACCAGTGTGCTTTGATTATAGGCATTAGCTATCGTGTCAGGCGTATTTTTAACTTTTTGAGGAAACAAGAAACTGTTAAAAATAGTCTGGACTAGAGAAATGCAAATCAAAACTACATTGAGATACCATCTCATGCTGGTTAGAATGGCAATTGTTAAAAAATCTAGAGACGACAGATGTTGGAGTGGATGTGGAGAAATAGGAACACTTTTACACTGTTGGTGGGAGTGCAAATTAGTTCAACCATTGTGGAAGACAGTGTGCCAATTCCCGACGCACCTAGAAATAGAAATTCCATTTGACCAAGCAATCCCACTACTGGCTATATATCCAAAGGATTATAAATCGTTCTATTATAAGGACACATGCACACGAATGTACATTGCAGCACTGTTTACAATAACAAAGACTTGGAACCAACCCAAATGCCCATCGACGATAGACTGTACAGGGAAAGTGTGGCACATATACACCATGGAATACTATGCAGCCATATAAATCGATGAGTTCGTGTCCTTTGTAGGGACATGGATGAACCTGGAAACCATAAATCTCGGCACACTGACAGAAGAACAGAAAATCAAACACCGTGTGTACTCACTCATAGGGGCATGTTGAACAGTGAGAACACATGGACAAAGGGAGGGGATCATCACAACCTGGGGTCTGTGGAGGGCATGTAGTGGGAGTTGGGGAGGGATATCATGGGGAGAAATGCCAGATATAGGTGATGGGGAGAAAGGCAGCAAACCACATTGCCAAATATATACCTATGCAACAATCTTGTATATTCTTCAAATTTACCTCAAAAGTCAAAATGCAGTAACATACATATTTTTTAAAAAAAGTCTGCACTATTTTATATTCCTTTTATGGTATTTAAGGATGGTGATTTCTCTCAGACCTTGCTAACACTTATTATTTTACATTTCTTCAGATTATAGCCTTTCTAGTGTGTGTCAAAGGTATATGCCATTGTGGTTTCAGTGTAGATGGTCGTAATGATAATGATACTGATCATCTTGTTATGTGCTTGATGTCTGTTTGCATGTCTTATTAGTGAAGTGTGTGTTTAACTGTGTCTCTATTTTCTTTTGGAGACGAAGTCTTGAACTGTTGTCCCGGTTGGAGTGTAGTGGGGCCATCTCAGTTCACTGTAACCTTCCTTTCCTGGGTTCAAACAAGTCCCCTGCCTCAGCCCCCTAAAGTAGTTGAGATTACAGGCTCCCACTACCATGCCTAGCTAATTTTTTGTATTTTTTTCTTTTAGACAGAGTGTAGCTCTGTTGCCAAAGTTGGAGAGCATTAGCACAATCTGTGTTCATTGCAACCTGTACTTAACGTGGTTAAGGTCAGGGTTAGGGTTAGGGATTAGGTATTAGGGGTTAGGAATTAGGGGTTGGGGTGCGTGGTGCGGCGTCTCGGTCCCGGAGTGCATGGCACAGCGTCCCGGCTGTGGTGGGTGTCGCGCGTTGTCCCGCCCTTCTGCGGAGTTGCATTCTCCTCAGTGTACATCTGTGGGCAACCGTGAGTGTGGATCTGCCTTCTCCACAGCACAGACCTAGTGGGCATAGCATGGCTATATCTCTGGGTCACTTCTAGGTTGAGTAAATTCCTTCCTGTTTACAGCCCTGAATGCTTAGGGTCAGAGACTAGTAAGATCTCGGTATGGAAAACTTGACACCAATAGCTCCTCTAAATCCTTCACACCTAGGTTCTCCCACCCCAAGTCCAGGCGGCTTCAGTGCGCATTTTAATAATCAACACTGACAAAGCAGTGCCAACGTAGAAACTAACGTGTAGTTAGGGTTTAGGGTGAGGATTAGGGCCAAGGGTTAGGGTTAGAGGTTAGGATTTAGGGGTTAGAAGAATTTTAGGCAAATCTGAAAGAAGCAATGATTCATGAATCATGCCTGAAGCACCAGAGTGAAAATTATGGCTTGGGGCTTTAAGCTTTTAGCGGTGGCAGCTAAGTGAGGTTTCTCATTGGCTCCAGCTGGGCGAATGCCAGTTGTGGGGATGGTTCCCTCAGCGTCAATAGTCATGCAGCCACCTGGCAGCTGGGCTTTTTGTCATTAACTGGTTGGTGTTTTAATGTTTTTAAGTCATTTTACATGCCTCGAAGTTCGGTTTCCGTTTGCTTAGGCAAGACCTCAGGCTAACAGCGTCCTCCTTTTTTGCTTTAACATGTGAAAACCATAATTCATTTTCATTTTAATTTCCTGGCGTTAATAGAAGTAAGTTTACATTTTTGTTGTCACTGAGAAAGTCGGTTTTATTGGCAACCTATTTGTGATGTTGTATAAAATAATGTTTGTTAATTATCAGCATCTTAGATTCAATGAAATATGTTAACTCTATTAAGTTTTGTTATTAAACCATAAGAGGAGTTCAGTTGCTTTTGTTTTTTCTCCTGGGCTTTAACCATTTAACATACAGTCAAGCATCTGCTAGCAATGTGTATACTTTCTGAGAAATGTGTCCTTAGTGATTTCATCTTTGTGCAAACACCGAGTGTTCTTATAAAACCTGGGTGGTGTAGCCCACTTCAGATGTAAGTGATAGGGTATAGCTTCTTGCTTTCAGGCTACTTACCTGTATAGCTCATGTCTGTACTGAATGCTGTAGTCAAATGTCATACCATGGTGAGTGTGGATTGTGATCCCAAAATATCTGAGTGAGGTTTCAGTCAAGTAGAAAGCTTACTTCGCCAAGGTTAAGGACATGCCCATAAATATGTTTACATGGATGTGTTATTTTAACATAAATCTTGTAAAATAGACATTTTATTGAAATTATATATGTTTGCATAAATTACTTTGCAGCATCATGAATGCCCTTGTTTTGAAAAGTAGGAGTAGTTAGTGTCAATTACTACTTATTATTAGTACAGATAAGTAAGCAGATATTTGAAAAAATTTACAATTTTTAAATAAAGGTTTTATTTTAATTCAGTTTTAGGTTCACACTGAAATTGGGAGGAAAATGCAGATTCCCTATGTAGACCCAAACTAGTTTCCCCTCGTATTAACATATCAACATGTATCAGATATGTTATTGACATTTTTTTTTTTTGAGATGGAGTCTTGCTGTATAACACAGGATGGAGTGCAGTGGCACAATACAGGCTCATTGCACCCTCTACCTCCCATGTTTAAGCAATTTTCCTTCTTCAGCCTCCCAAGTAGCTGAGATTAAAGGTGCCCACCAGCACAAATGGTTAATTTTTTGTATTTCTCGAAGAGATGGGATTTCGCCATGTTGGCCAGGCTGGTCTGGAACTCCTGACCTCAGATTATTGACCCGTCTAAACATTCAAAAGTTCTGGGATGACAGGCATGAGCCATCATGCCCAGCCTACTATCTGTATATTTGCTTTGGTTAGGTATCTGTTCAGATATTTACCCAGTTTTAAAATCACGTATGTATTTTGTAAATATCTTCTCACATCTCTCTTGTCTTTTTGTTCTCTGAATACAGTTTTGCACAGTAGAATACTTAGTTTTATAAAGTCAGTGTTATCAATATATTCATCAATTGGCATGTGATGTTTTGTGTTACACCTCAACACCAAACTCATGTCATATAGATTTTCTTTTAGATTTTGTATGGTTTTGCATTACAATTACAGTCTCTGCACTATTTTGAGCAAGTTTTTGTTTTTCTTAATTTGTGTATTTATTCATTTCATTCTTCATGGCTTCCAGTCTTCCATCACTGTCTTTGGGAAGGAATGGCTACAGTGGGCTTCATTTTGGTTGTATTTCTAAAATTATTACATTTAGTAAAGTCAATATTCAATTTTATAGGTATTTCAGAACAGCCAGGCGGGGTTGCACGTCCACCTCGAAATGGAGCAAGAGTGTCTGTGCTGAGCTCTGGTGCCACCAGAAGGTGCACGAACCCACCGCTGACCAACTTCCCTCTGAGGTGCCAGAAGCAGCAAGGAGCTTTATCTTCTTCAGGGCAGCATGAAAGTCATGTCAACTTGGCATCGTTCATTAGTGAGTAACAAAATTCCTGTCCAAAGCCCTGAGTGCAGAGGAGAGAGTCTCTAGAGAGTACTCAGCAGAGGAAGGAATTCAGCTGGAAAAACAAAACCCTGAAATCGACTGTTTTGACCCCATTCTGATTTTGTCAGTGTCCAAGAAACAGTGGCTGCTAATAAATATTCTCACAGTGGTCTCTAATATAGTAATCACACCATGCCCTAACACCAATATAATATTCACACCATGCCTTAAAACTAATATCCACATCATGCCATAACACTAATATCCACATCATGCCATAACACTAATATATCCACACAGTAGCTTCTAATGATAGTAAATACAATAATGTTTACTAAGTGGACTCTGTTGACAATGAGACTTTTATAAGGATTTCACAGCTTTGGTTGAACTATAGCCTCTATAATGGATTTTGATGAAGTCTTTGCTTTCCTGGCATGCTATTGATATGGTTGTTTTAAAAAGTAGTTTATTTTCCAGTAATGTCATACTTGGGAATCTTCCAATAGCAGTACAAAGTATAACCTGTTTCTTCTTTTAGATTTTGCAGCACTTGTTGCTGTACCAGATTTACAATGTCCCAGAAAATACTTCAGTATATTTTACCCAAAGTACACTCTCCCAGGCAACCACCACATAACCCTTAGATCAGGAAATCAGCATGGTTCCTACATGATAATTCAGTCTACAAACTCATTTCACTTTTACCTTCTGCATCACCTGGGTGTATGATGTGTTTTTTCATTGTTCTGATCCAGTTTTCTTTTCCTGGCACTGTTCTCCAGACTTTCCTGCATATTTGTCACCTTGACACATTTAAAGAGTATACAAGTTTTTGTTTTAACGCCTGTCTTCAGCTCTTTGGGGTAGATGCTGAGGAAGGGAATCATTGAGTCATATGGCAAATCTATTTGCAACTGTTTGAAGAAACACCAAATGATTTTGCACATAGGCTGGATGGTTTAATACTGTCAGAAGCAGTGTTCAAGGGTTCAAGTCTCTGCCTATCTTTGTCAACTCTTTTGTTTGTTTTTCAGTATAACTATTCTAGTGTGAAAGTATTTGAATTTTTTTTGAGATGGAGTCTCACTGTTGCCCAGGCTGGAGTGCAGTAGCACCACCTCGACTCACTGCCAACTTCACCTCCCGGGTTGAAGGGATGTTCCTACATCAGCCAGCTGAGGAGCTGGGATTACAGGCACATGCCACTATGCCAGGTTAATATTTGTATTTGCCGTAGAGACAGGTATTCTTCATGTTGGTCAGGCTGGTCACGAACTGCTAACGTCAGGTGCTCTGCTCACCTCAGCCTCGCAAATTGCTGTGATTACAGGCGTGAGCCACTGCACCCTGCCACTCCCAGGGATTTCGGTTTTCTTTTTCAGATGGGATCTTGCTGTGTCAGCTAGGCTGGAGTGCAGTGGCTCGATATCGGCTTATTGCAGCCTCCACCTCCTGGGTTCAAGCAGTTCTCCTGCCTCAGCCTCCCAAGTAGCTGGGATTCCAAGTGCGTGCTAGCAAGCCCTGGTAATTTTCACATTTTGTAGTAGAGAAGGGGTTTTTCCATATTGGCAAAGCTGGTCTTGAACTCCTAATGTTAAATGGTTTGTCCGTCTCAGCCTTTCAAAGTGCTGGGATTACAGGCGTGAACAACGATGCCCGCCCTTTGTTTTTTGAGACAGGTTCCTGTGCTGGTGCCCAAGCTGGAGTGCAGGGTTGCGATCTTGGCTTACTCTGACGTCCACATTGTGGGCTCAAGCAGTCCTCCCGTTTTGGCCTCCCAAGTAGCTGGGACTACAGGTGTGTGTCACCATGAACTGGCTAATTTTTGTATTTCTAGTGGAGAGGGAGTATTGCCGTGTCGTCCTTGCTGGTCTTGAACTCCTGGAGTCACGTGATGCACCTGCATCGGCTTCCCCATGTGCTGGGATTACAGGCATCAACTGATGTGCCCAGCCAGTGTTTCTCTTTTTGAGGAATTACCAAACTATGTTAAACACAGGATGCACCATTTCCGTTACCTGTACAGTATTTAAGAGTTGTGATTTCTCTCTGACCTTGGCAACACTTTTTAATTTACATTTCTTGGATTACAGCCTTTCTAGTGCATGTAAGGGAGTACGTCGTGGTTTCAGTTTAGATGGCCATAATGATAATGATACTGATCATCTTTTTATGTGCTTGTTTTCCATGTGCATGTATTATTGGCAAAGTGTGTGTATGTCATTGTGTATGACATTGAGTATGACATTGAGTATGTCATTCAGTTTAGATGGCCATAATGATAATGATATTGTTCATTTTTTATGTGCCTGTTTTCCATTTGGATGTCTTATTGGCGGAGTGTATGTTCAGCAGTTTCTCCCATTCCTAATTTTGTTGTTTTTGTTGTTGATTTATACAAATTACACATTGTGGTTAACAGACTGTTAGATATGTAATGCACAAATATGTTCTTCCTTTCTGTGGGTTGTGTTTTCACCTTTTTTTTCTTTTTGAGATGGACGGTGTCTAGCTCTTTTTCCCAGGCTGGAGTGCAGTGGTGTGATCTCGGCTCATGGCAACCTCTACCTCCTGGTTTCAAATGATTCTCCTGCCTCAGCCTCCCAAGTAGATGAGATTACAGTGTCCCACTACCATGCCCAGCTAATCTTTTGTATTCATTTATTTATTTTTGAGACAGAGTCTTGCTCTGTCACCCAGGCGGGAGTGCAGTAGTGCAATATAGGCTCACTGCAACTTCCACCTCCTGGGTTCAAGCGATTCTTCTCCCTGAGCCTCCTGACTAGCTGGGATTATAGGCCTGTGCCACCACTCCTGGCAAATTTTTGCATTTTTCATAGAGATCATACTTCTCCACTATGGTCATGCTGGTCTCAAACTCTCAACCTCAGTTGATCTGCTTGCCTCAACCTCCCATTGTGCTGGGATTACAGGCTTGAGTCAGTGCACCCGATACTCCTAGGTATTTTGGTTTTCTTTCTTTTTTTATTTGGAGATGGGTCTAGCTTTCTCGGCCAGGCAGGAGTGCAGTGGCCTGATAACTGCTCACTGGAACCTCTGCCTCCTGTGTTCAAGCAATTCTCCTGCCTCAGCCTCCCAAGTAGCTGAGATTACAGGTGCATGTTATGATGCCTGACTAATTTTCATGTTTTTAGTGGAGATGGGGTTTCACCCTGTTGAGCAAGCTGGTCTCAAACTCCTGACCTCAAGTGATCCGTCTGCTTCGGCCTCCCAAAATGCTGGGATTACAGGCATGAGCTACCATGCCCGGCCTTTCTTTTTTGAGACAGGGTCTTGTGCCGTCTGCCAGGCTGGAGTGCAGTGGTGTGATCTCGGCTTACTGCAACCTCCACATTCTGGGCTCAAGCAATCCTCCTGTCTCAGCCTCCCAAGCAGCTGTGACTACAGGTATGTGCCACCAGGCCCGGCTAATTTTTGTATTTCTAGTTGAGACGGGGTTTTGCTATGTCGTCCTGGCTGGTCTTGAACACCTGGACTCACGTGATCACCTGTCTCGGCCTCCCAATGTGCTTTGATTGCAGGCATTAGCTACCGTGTCCAGACTATTTTTCACTTGTGAGTAAATACAAAACTATCTTAAAAATAGGCTGCACCATTTTATATTCACATACGGCATTTAAGGATGGTGATTTCTCTCTGACCTTGCCAACACTTGTTATTTTATATTTCTTTGGATTATAGCCTTTTGAGTGTTTGTTAAAGGAGTTTATCTGTGGCTTCCATGTAGATTGCCATAATGAGAATGATATTGATCATCCTGTTATGTGCTTGTTTTTCATTTGCATGTCATATTGTGGAAATGTGTGTTCAACTGTTTTTAGATTTTGTAATTTGGTTGTTTTTGTTGTTGAGTCAGACAAATTATACTCTGTGGTTAACAGACTGTTGTTAGATATATAACGAACTGCGGGCGGTCTTTTCACTTTCTTGTTTTTACTTGAGATGAAGCCTTGCTCTTTTGCCCAGTCTAGAGTGCATTAGTATGATCTCGGCTCACTGCAACCTACCACTCCAACATGCTCAGGTAAGTTTGTGTTTTTTTTTTTTTTTTTTTCTTTTGGGGAGGGAGTCTGGCTCTGACGCCCTGGCCTGGAGTGTAGTAGCGTAATCTTGGCTTACTGCAACTTCCACCTCCCGAGTTCAAGTGATTCCTGTGGCTCAGGTGGACACCACCACGCCCAGCTCATTTTTTGGCATTTTCTGTAGAGACGAGGATTCTCCTTGTTGGTAAGGCTGGTCTCGAACTCCCAACCTGAGGTACGTGCTCATCTCAGTCTCCCAGAAGGCTGGATTATAGGCGTGAGCCACTATACTCCTCTGGTCCCAGGTATTTTGGTTTTCTTATCTTTCTTTCTTTTTTCTTTTTTTTTGATGTGGGATCTTGCCTCTGTTGGCCAGGCTGGAGTGCAGCGGCCTGATATCAGCTCACTGGAAGCTCAGTCTCCTGGGTTCCAGCAATTCCCCTGCCTCAGCCCCCTAAATGGCTGGGATTACAGGTGTATGCCACCACACCTGGTTAATTTTCACATTTTTAGTAGAGACTGGGTTCTGCCACGTTGGCCAAGGTGGTCTTTAATTGCTGACTTCAAACGATCCTTCCACCTTCACCTCTCAATGTGCTGGGATTACAGGTGTGAGTCACTATGTCTGGCCTTTCCTTTTTGAGATGAGGCCTTGTGCTGTCTCCTAGGCGGGAGTGCAGTGGTGGGATCTCAGCTTACTGCAGCCTCCACATTCTGGGCTCAAGGAATCCTCCTGTCTCAGCCTCCCATGTAGCTAGGACTACAGGTGTGTGTCACCATGCCGGACTAATTTTTGTATTTCTAGTAGAGAATGGGTTTTGCTGTGTCATCTTGGCTGGTTTTTAACTCCCGGACTCACGTGATCCACCTGTCTTGGGCTCCCAGTGTGCTGTGATTATAGGCATTAGCTATCGTGCCCAGCGTATTTTAACTTTTTGAGGAAACGACAAACTATGTTAAAAATAGGCTACACCAGAGAAATGCACATCAAAACTACATTGAGATACCATCTCACACCAGTTAGAATGGCAATCGTTAAAAAATTTAGAGATGACAGATGCTGGAGAGGATGTGGAGAAATAGGAACACT
Source organism: Sapajus apella (assembly GCF_009761245.1). Lineage (NCBI taxonomy): Eukaryota > Metazoa > Chordata > Mammalia > Primates > Cebidae > Sapajus > Sapajus apella. The sequence goes on along the minus strand of NW_022437086.1, from coordinate 22,643 downwards.
TTACACTGTTGGTGCGAGAGCAAATTAGTTCAATCATTGTGGAAGACAGTATGCCAATTTCTCAAGGACCTAGAAATAGAAATTCCATTTGACCCAGCTATCCCATTACTGGCTATATATCCAAAGGATTATAAATCTTTCTATTATAAGGACACATGCACACAAATGTTCATTGCAGCACTGTTTACAATAGCAGAGACTTCAAACCAACCCAAATGCAAATCGACGATAGACTGGACAAGAAAAGTGTGGCACATATACACCATGGACTATTATGCAACCATAGAAAATGACGAGTTCGTGTCCTTTGTAGGGTACATGTTTATGAATCCTTTAGAATAGTTTCTGGTGGAAAGGCAAGATATCTCGGGTTAGACCCAATGTTCAAATTTGAACCAGGCAAATTCTCATTAGAGACAAGGGACCAAAGACTGTGCCAATGGAATCTAATGTCTTTTGATGTTGACTTCAATCCAGTCAAGCTCTTGTGAAGCCATTGAACTGTCACATTGGGCCTGGGTGAGGCCGTGCACCCTCTGAAATTAGAGATCCGAAGATTTGGATTTGATTTCCAGCCCTGTGCCAGTCAGTCAGCCACTCACTTTCAAGTGACAAGCCTTAGGCAGGTGACTTTCTGTCTCTGTTTCTCGATTTCTGCACAGGGATTCCTGTGGGCCTTAAGGCCCACTGGGACATGATCCCTTTTCCAGCTCAGTGCCTGGTTTGTTGACTACACTTGTCCATCTGGACTTTAATGCACCTATAGCTTCAGATAACCCTGTTACCTCTGCTAGAAATTAACACAGAAAATTGACAGTTCATTGACAAGAATGAGAATCAGTTCTAAATAATTCAAATATAACTGGATCCTTTATTACTAAAAGAATGCTCAACTCAAGTGGACACAGATGACTCATTTTGACTTCATTAGTTATGGCACTGAGAGACAACTTTTTGAAAATACACAGCTATAACTGTTCTTTAAGTGCTAGATAAGTTTTTCAGAATACGCAGCTGAAGCTGCCCGAAAAGCACTTAAAGCAGCGATGGTTTTAGCTGTGTATTTTGAAAAAGTTTTGTCCTCTCCAAATAAAAAGCTACTTTTGTTGTTACTTTTGGTCACCAAGGGATATGGGAGTCCTTTTCAGAGAGTATGGGAGACACATGAGTCCTTCGGAGGTCTCTTGTCCTCCTCTGATGGTGAAATGAGGGTGTGGATCACTGTTAGATTGTGCTGTTTTTTTAATCAGAGCATCATTGACAATGCTTTAACTTGATAGCCATGCCTCATTTCCTTCAACGTAATAACATGTGGGCTTGAGGAGGAGGAAGCGTTTGATCAGAGGGAGGGAGAATGGACGTGTGAATTAGAGAAAGGTGTCTCTTCCTTTGGAGCATGGATGGGTTCAAAGCCCACCTCATACTACTAAGTATTTGGCTGGACACTACCAGTTGTGTGTGAAGCCTGTGTGTGTATGTGTCTGTGTGTCTGCATTTCTGTCTCCAGACCTGGGCAGCAAATCCTTCTTCCTGTGGTAGCATGATACTCAGAACCTTGGATATCCCCCAGCCCTTCTAAAAACACAATACATGCATGTTTTAAGACATTGATCTTGATGATTTGTGAGAGAGTGGTGATTGAAACCAGCTCATATCCCATTTACCACTGAGGCCTGCTCAGCTTTGCTCAGACGGTTCTTGACTCTTAATGTGAGGTAGGAGCTCCTAAGTTAATCATGCCTTTTCTTTTCTTTTTTTTAAAATCAAGCCTTTTCAAGAATTTCAGGTAGAAAGGCAAGATATCTCAGGTTAGACCCAATGTTAAAATTTGAACAGGCAAATTCTCATTAGAGACAGGGGACCAAAGACTGTGCTGATGGAATCTAATGTCTTTTGATGTTGACTTCAATCCAGTAAAGCTCTTGTGAAGGCATTTAACTGTAACATTGGGCCGGGTGAAGGAAGTGCACCCTCTGAAATTAGAGGTCAGAAGATTTGGATTTGATTTCCAGCCCTGTGCCAGCCAGTCAGCCACTCACTTTCAAGTGACAAGCCTTAGGAGGGTGACTTTCTGACTCTGTTTCTCGATTTCTGCACAGGGATTTCTGTGGGCCTTAAGGTCCACTGGGAAACAATCTCTTTTTCATCTCCATGCCTGGTTTGTTGAGTATACTTGTTAATCTGGACTTTCATACACCTATGGTTTTGGATTAACTCTGTTACCTCTTCTAAAAATTAACAAAGAAAATTGATAGTTGATTGACAAGAATGAGAATCCATTCTAAAGAATTCAAATAGAACTGAATCCTTTATTACTAAAAGAATGCTCAACTCAAGTGGACTCAGATCACTCATTTTGACTTCATTAGCTATGGCACTGAGAAACAACTTTTTGAAAATACACAGCTATGGGATCGATCCAAGATGACCGTTTAGGAACAGCTCAGGATTGCAGCTCCCAGTGAAACACACAGGGTGAGTGGATGCCACATTTTTATTACCCACAGACTAGGAAATTCCCAGGTGGAGAAGCTCCAGTGGTCGTCAGCGCAGCTGTTTCGGCCAGCGCAGCTGTGCCGACCGGTGCTGCTGCTTTGCCCTGCGCGGCTACTCTGTCGGCGCCCTGGAGCAGCAGTTCTCCATACAAAATATACTGGTCCGGGTGCCCTTTTGTCTGGCGATTGGAGCCACAGGTAGTCGCCCATTTGTCAGTTTAAAAAGGGGACTGAGCAGGGAACCAGGACAGTAGATTCCAGGGCAAAAAAAGCTCCATGAATCTCATTTCCGCTGTTTAAAGCAGCGCAGTGAGTTGCCGCAGTGGAAAACACACAGACCCCAGGGACTCTTCAACAGGCGACTGGAAAACCAACTTAAAAAAAAAAAAGCCTCTGAGGCAGGGAGCCGGGCGATCAGGCTCGGCTGGTCCCACCACCACAAAAGAACAGCAATCAGAAACTCTCTGGATTGAGAGTTTCACAGCAAGCCCCCGGCACGTTCCAGCTTTGTTGGGGAGGGGCATCCGCCTTTACCGAGGCAGCCCACTACTACGGAGGTAGGCAGCCAATGCTTAGGGAGACTGCTGTTGCCAAGGCAACCCGCCACTGCAGAGAGGCTACGCCTTAACAGAGGCAGGCCACCTTTGCCGAGGCAGTTCTAACTACACCCACATAAACAGGACTGCAGGGAAGTTCACTCGGCAGCTGGGTGGAGCCCAGGAGCTCACAAAGCCTCTACAGGCAGAGAGTGACTAGGCTGCCTCCTTGCTGGGCAGGACAGCTCTGAAGAAAAAAAAAAGGCAGCGGCGTAACAGAAACTCATGAAGCCCTAAATCCCTGGGACAGAGCACCTGGGAACAAAAAGTCGTTTATGAATTCTGCTGCAGCAGACCTAAACGTACCTGCCCAGAAGCTCTGAAAGAATAATGGAGCTAACAGCTCAGCATTTGAGCTCCTACAAAGAAGAGACCATCTCCTCAAGCAGCTCCCTGACCCCGTATATCCAAAGAGCCACCTCATAAAGGAGAGATCAGATTGACACTTGGCGAGTATCCTTCTGGGACAAAGATAGCAGAAGAAAACTGGTAACAACCCTTACTGTTCTGCAGCTGCTGCAGGTGATCCCCAGGCAAGCAGGGCCTGGAGTGGACCTCAGCAGACGTACAGCAGTGGGGCCAGACTGTCAGAAGGAAAACCAAGAAACAGAAATAACCTCATCATCAACAAACAGAACGTCCACTCAGAGACCCAATCTGAAAGCCAGCAACTACAAAGACGACAGGTGGATAAATCCATAAACATGGGAAAAAACCAGTGCAAAAAGGATGAAAACACCTGAAACCAGAACGCCTCTCCTCCTAAAAGGGATCACAACTCCTCACCAGCAAGGGAAAAAGGTTGGATGGAGAACGAGTGTGATGAAATGACAGAATCAGACTTAGAAGGTGGGTAGTAAGAAACTTCTGTGAACTAATAGAACACGTTCTAACCCAATGCAAAGAAACTAAGAACCTTGAAAAAAGATTTGATGAAATGCTAATGAGAATGGACAAAATAGAAAGGAATATAAGTGAATTGATGGAGGTGAAAAACACAACACGAACACTTCGCGAAGCATGCACAAGTATCAACAGTCGAATTGACCAAGCAGAAGAAAGGATATCAGAGGTCGAAGATCAACTCAATGAAATAAAACGGGAAGGTAGGAATAGAGAAAAAAGGGTAAAAAGGAATGAACAAAGTCTCCAAGAAATGTGGGACTATGTGAAAAGACCTAATCTACGTTTGATAGGCATGCCTGAATGCGACGAAGAGAATGAATCCAAGCTGGAAAATACTCTTCAGGATATTATTCAGGAAAACTTCCCCAACCTAGCATGGCAGGCCAATATTCAAGTCCAGGAAATACAGAGAACACCACAAAGATATTTGTCAAGAAGAGCAACCCCAAGGCACATAATCATCAGATTCACAAGGGTTGAAATGAAGGAGAAAATACTAAGGACAGCCAGAGAGAAAGGTCGGGTTACCAACAAAGGGAACCCCATCAGACTCACAGCAGAAACAGACCTCTCAGCAGAAACCCTACAAGCCAGAATAGAGTGGGGGCCAATATTCAACATACTTAAAGAAAAGAACTTTCAACCCAGAATGTCCTATCCAGCCAAAATAAGCTTTATAAGTGAAGGAAAAATAAAATCCTTTGTGAACATGCAAGTCCTCAGAGATTTTGTCACCACCAGGCCAGCTTTACAAGAGCTCCTGAAAGAGGCTTTACACATATAAAGGAACAACCAGTACCAGCCACTCCAAAAACATGCCAAATGCTAAAGAAAATTAACACAATGAAGAATATGCATCAACTAATGGGCAAAACAGCCAGCATACACCTATGGTTTTGGATTAACTCTGTTATCTCTACTTGAAATTAGCAGAAAATTGACAGTTGATTGACAAGAATGAGAGTCCATTCTAAGGAATTCAGATATAACTGAATCCTTTATTACTAAAAGGATGCTCATCTCAAGTGGACACAGATCCCTCATTTTGACTTCATTATCTATGACACTGAGAGACAATTTTTTGAAAATACACAGATAAAACTGTCTGAGCTTTAAGTGCTAGACAGTTTTTTCAGAATACACAGCTAAAATGGTCCCTGCTTTAAGTGCTAATACACTTAATTCAGGGACAGTTTTAGCTTTGTATTTTGAAAATGGTGTGTGCTCTCCAAGTAAAAAGCACTTTTCTTGTTACTTTTGGTCCCCAGGGGAATTGAGAGTCCTTTTCAGACAGCGTGGACACACATGACTCCTTTATAGTCCACTTGTCAGCGTCTTAGGGTCAAATGAGAGTGTGAAGCACCTTGGGCTCTGGCCAGGCACAAAGCTAGGCTTCTTGCAAGGCAGAGGTTCCTCCTGGTTGTTTCGTACCAGTCATCATGAGCCATGTCTGAAAGAATTAACCACATTTCATATGTAAGCATGCTCTCTGTTTGACTGGGCTGTTGTGTTTAATGACAGCATCATTGAGAATGCTTTAACCTGATAGCCATGACTAATTTTGTTGTACATAATTATGTGGTGGCTTGAAGAGGAGATAGCATTCGGGGAGAAGGAGGGAGAATTGACGTGTGAATTAGGGAAAGGTGTCTCTTCCTTTATAGCATAGATGGGTTCAAACCCCACCTCATAGTATTAAGTATTTGGCTGGACACTACGAGTTGTGTGTGAAGCCTGTGTGTGTGTGTGTTTGTGTGTGTGTGTGAGTGTGTGTGTGTGTGTGTGTGTTTGTTTGTATATCTGTGTTTCTGTCTCCAGTCCTGAGCAGCAAATTCTTTTTCCTGTTGTAGCATGTTACTCGGTACCTTGGATTACCCCCAGCCCTCCTAAAAACACAATACATGTATGTTTAAAGAAATTTATCTTGCTGATTGGTGAGAAGGAGGTGTGTGAAACCAGCTCATTTCCCATTTACCACTGAGGCCAGCTCACCTTTGCTGCAGAGGGTTCTTGACTCTTACTTTGTAGCAGTAACTCCTCAGTTAATCAAGCATTTTCAAGAGTTTCAGGTGGAAAGGCAAGATATCTCAGGTTAGACCCAATGTTAAAATTTGAACCCGGCAAATTCTCATTAGAGACAAGGGGCCTAACACTCTGCCAATGGAATCTAATGTCTTTTAGTGTTGACTTCATTCCATTAAAGCTCTTGTTAAGCCATTGAACTGTCACATTGGGCCTGGGGGAGGCAGTGCACCCTCTGAAATTAGAGGTCTGAAAATTTGGGTTTGATTTCCAGCCCTGTGCCAGTCAGTCAGCCACTCACTTTCAAGTGACAAGCCTTAGGTGGGTAACTTTCAGTCTGTGTTTCTCGATTTCTGCCCAGGGATTTCTGTGGGCCTTATGGCCTGCTGGGAAATGATGCCTTTTCCAGTTCAGTGCCTGGTTTGTTGACTATGCTTGTTAATCTGGACTTTAATTCACCTATGGTTTTGGATTAACTCTGTTACCTCTGCTAGAAATTAACACAGAAAATTGACAGTTGATTGACAAGAATGAGAATCCATTCTAAAGAATTCCAATAGAACGGAATCCTTTATTACTAAAAGAATGCTCAACTCCGGCTGGGCACGGTGGCTCAAGCCTGTAATCCCAGCACTTTGGGAAACCGAGGCGGGTGGATCACGAGGTCAAGAGATCGAGACCATCCTGGTCAACAAGGCGAAACCCCGTCTCTACTAAAACTACAAAAAATTAGCTGGGCATGGTGGCACGTGCCTGTAATCCCAGCTACTGAGGAGGCTGAGGCAGGAGAATTGCCTGAACCCAGGAGGTGGAGGTTGCGGTGAGCCGAGATCGCGCCATTGCACTCCAGCCTGGGTAACAAGAGCGAAACTCCATCCCAAAACAACAGCAACAACAAAAAAGAACGCTCAACTCAAGAGGATGCAGATCACTCATTTTGACTTTATTAGCTATGGCACTTAGAGACAACTTTTTCAAAATACGCAGCTAAAACTGCCCCTGCTTTTAGTGCTAGACAAGTTTTTTAAAATACACATCTATAACTATTCCTCCTTTCAGTGCTTTAGCCGTGTATTTTGAAAAAGTTTTTGGTCTGCAATAAAAAGCTAGTTTTTTTTTTGTTACTTTTGGTCCCCAGGAGAAATTTGAGTCCTTTTCCGAGACCATTGGAGACACAAGATTCCTTTGCAGGCCTCTTGGCTGCCTCTGAGGGTGAAACGAGAGTGTGAAACACTTTTGGATGTGGCCTAGGTTTTGGCTATTACAAATAAAACTGCTATGAACATCCATATGCAACGTTATAAGGTTAAAGGAGCTCAGTTTCAGAAAGAATATTTTCTTTCAGAACTTTGGTGTAGAATGGCTTAATCAAATGGTAAGTGTATGTTTGACTATTTAAGAAAATGCCAAAATATTTCATGAAGTAGCTGTATCATTGCACATTCCCACCAATGTTTTCTCCATAGACAAACCCTCCAAAGGCCTGGATGGAAAACCTCTCTGTAAATATTTCAGAATTCATGTGAGGGAGGGAGACTGGATCTGGTACTCTTAGTAAACCCTGTTTCTAGCATGACACCTCACTTCAGCTTTTACTGTGCCTCCACAACCTGGATTCTGACACTTTTTGACCCAGTTCCTACAGAGAAGAAATTAATTGTCTCCTGAGACATTGAAAAGAGGAAATTACTTGGTTGCATGAAGTCAGAGAAAGAGACACAGGGTCCAGTTGTCCTTTTACAGACTTCTAGGCAATGCTTCATTTTCAGTGTTATGATTCCTAACCCCCTATAACTTCAGAAATACCTGGTATCTCCGATGTCTGAAATTTTCCAGGATTCTAAAAGATGAGTTAGCTTATTTCTCATTGGAGTCCTTGCCTAGCTTCCACTTAGGCAACACCTTTCTCTTTTTTGTAAAGTCAGCTATCACTTAGCAATTTTTCCTCTTCCAAAAGTTGATTAACTTCTCTTGCTCTGTCACTTAATGTGGTATTATATTTATTTCTCTTATTGCTTAGCTGACACTTCAGCAATGTTTGGAGAGGGAGCAGACATAAACAACTGTATTGTTACAGTGATGGAAAGTAAAACAGCAAAACCCTTTTATGCATATTGGTTATTAGACTTGGCTACTCCAAGTCTCCTGCCCCTTCTAAGATCTCTGAATGTCTCCCATGATTTAGCAACTAATGAGGTAAAGTCTTGTGTAACAGGGGGCTTCGAGGCCCCTGCTCTAGCACTTACCTCTGTTTATTTTGATCGAGTGGCATGTGTTCTGATTGATCTGTAAGTTTCTTGAGTAGTCAGCATCTGGTAATGATTGATACTGTCCATAATATACTATGCTAAATAATTTTGATATCACTCTTGAATAAAGGAACTCTAACCCATATCATCTGAGGAGGAATTGAATGAAATGAAGTATGAGGTTAAGAGAGCAGTGTTAGGAAGGATATTTTAATTATTTTAAAATACAGTAGGACTTAGTGACATGTTCAAAAAAACCCATAGATTTAGATCTAGGGCAGAATTAATTTCAATAGGAACATGAACCTTCTAAAGGTTAAACCTTATGAAAGTTCAAATGAGCAGTTTTATTTTTTCCCTAACCTTGGGAAGAATAATGTAGCTACAATTATATCTATCTATAATATGTTATATACAACATAATATATGATTTTAAAATATAACATGTATTGTATGTTTAGACTATAAAAGCAACGCAGCCTTTTACAGCAGTGCGTGCTGAAAAACTTAGCATAGGAAAGTCTGAATAAGAGGCTGGGCATGGTGGTTTATGCCTGTAATCCCAGCACTTTGGGAAGCCGAGGTGGGTAGATTACTTTAGCCCATGATTTCGAGTGGGCAACATGGTGAATCCCCGTCTCTACTAAAATACAAAATAGTAATAATAATTAGCTGGGTGTGGCAGCCTGCGCCTATAATCTGAGCTACTCCGGAGACTGAGGCACAAGAATTGCTTGAGCCTGGGAGGTGGAGGTTGCAGTGAGCTGAGATCATGCCACTGCACTCCAGCCTGGGCGACAGAGTGAGACTGTCTCTCAAACAACAACAACAACAACAACAAAAAAAAAAAAAAAAAAA